>NW_006800085.1:994596-1048448 GCF_000485575.1 Poecilia formosa
GACACAACATTAATACTTCTCCACAGTTATTTATCGACTTGTTTACTGACCCTGATCTTCTGCTAAAGAACCTAACTTCCCCACCTGCTCTGGCTGCTAACTCTGGTGAAAACCACAACAATTCCAGCCTTAAGTGGTCTTATGAATATGTTTTTTGTAGGTGATTCTGTCCACAAATCACACACTGAGCTCCCACTATGGGATTGCATTTTACTCTTCAAAACGAAAAAATATGCTTTAATTTGACCGGCTACAGCAAATGCCAGTAAATCCAGCAAGGTATTGGATTAGATACTGAACAGGTATGCTAGAATCTGGCGTCCTATGTTGAAAAAGAATGTAAATACCCTCTATATTTTATTTACTGATGCATTTATTTACCACATGTTTGTAGGTACAGAGAATAGTTCAAATTATGGTATTAGAAATATTCTGCAATGCCTTTTTAGTCACTGTTTGAGCGCACAATTAAGATCTTTATATTTCCACTCAACCCACTGCTTTGCCGTGTGTGATCTCACCATTAACCACACATAACTCTTCCCCCGTTTGTTTGCAACTGTTGTTTCAAAACTCTTGCGATATGAGATATTTTATTTACACCAAGCAAACCGAATGGCTCTCAAGGCTGAGGACAATGAGAATAACAATCCTTCTTTGCTCACCTGGGTTGGATAAAACATGCCTCATCCTACTTTGGTTTTATCGCTGAGAAAAGTATCCAGAAGTGTGCATGCTGGAAAGAATTTGTTTTTTTAAATTATTTTCTTGTTTTCCCAGTATTGAACAAGGTAGTGGATAAAAAACTTCATTAGAAAACATTTTCACAGTTTGGGACTGTAGGAAGACCAATGCAGCTTCCCCGATTTGGTTTCTGCTTGTTGGGATGTAAAGTGAGGACAAACGCATTGGAAACTCAGTTTACCAGCCCCACTGCCAAGCCTGCAGTACTCCTGTGAATCTGTAGGAGTCTCCCTTTTCCTGTCTCTCTACCCTCACGGTTGTTTGGACTGTTGAAACAAAAATTAAGGAGCCATTTTCTATTGTTCACACCTCTCTCTGTACTTCCCTATCACTCTGTCACGTCCTCTATTCCACTCTCTCTCTCTCTGCTCTGACATCTGTAACCTCTCTCTCTATCCTCTGTCAATAAAGCTGAGTTTCTCCAGTGAACCCCCTGCTGTCTCCTGCTTGTTGTTCTTTCCATCTGTCTCTAACATTCACTTTTTTTCTTTGGCTGCTGACAAGAGATCACAAGCTGTCCTTACTGCACCCAGCTATCATAATGTCCACTGCCACTAACAAAGCACGCATATTTTGTTAGGGTTCAGATTTTACATAACATAATTTTTTTGGCATTATGCTCAGAACATTTGAACAGCATGTTTTTTTTTGTTGTTGTTTTTTTTTTGTCACATTGATAGAGGGAACAAAATATCTGAATTAATTACACAAAAACATTCAATCCTGTTGGTATGACCTTGTTTTAAGTCTAACTCAAGTTAACTCACGGTCAAAATCAAACAGACAGGCTTAAATAGCTACCCCCACTTATATAGTATTTACTAGAGGTGTGTGATATGTAAACAGGGCGTATTTTGTTATTGATAAGATACCAGGTAAATACTGGGCCAGTATCACCAATACTGATACGGACAGGTTTTATTATTTAAGTTTGACATATCATCATTTTTTCTTTTAATTATTTCTGTTAAAACCTAGAACAGAATTTGTGCAAAGTTGGTAAGTGCCTACCAAACACCATGATAGACAGAAAGAATAGAAAAACAAAACAAACTTGTGTGCATTTTTCCTAAATAAACAAAGTGCAGAAATGTTTAGTTTGGGAGCAAATCAAAACAAGATTCTTTCAGGTGGGGCTGAGAAACTGAAGTGCAAAAATTAAATAAATTTCAAGAGGAAATATCAAACTAAAGTATATTATCGATCCAGTAACGCTATTGGTGATATTTTGGATCGATCCACCCACCTCTTAAGAGTTAAAAGTGCCAACTTTGCATGATTTTGTAAATTATGATAATTAAATGCAAAATTGGCATTTTTAATGGACTTTCAATGCAACTTTTAAAGCAACTTTGCATTAAAGTGTAATTATTTACTGAATGACACTTCATGACAACAGTCATAGACATTCATAAAGACTTGTTCATGTTCATGACAGGTGTTATGTCATGTTTATGACAGTGTCATGTGGGGCTGTAGTGATACAATAACCTCACAATATGATACAATACACGATATTCTGCTCACGATACGATATATATTGCGATATTCAGCAAACGATACAATTCAATACACTTTTGCGATTTTCTGAAAGATTTTAGAGGGACAGAGTGATTTTGGTAACATTTTGTGACTGTTATAGAGTTGGATTGAATTAATTTAACTGAAAACTGATTAAAAGCACCAACTACACAATACCTGGCTCTGGTTGGACATGGACACAGACTTAAAGTCGACAGCTGGACAAAATGAATCAAAGAAGTGGTGAGAAAACATGTTTCTTTTAATTGAAACAGTACAAACTGTAGCTTACATGCATTTGTAAAGTAAATAAAGTGCACCAAGCACCCTGCTCTGAATAGTCTGATACCTTTTTAACCTTGACACTTAACATCTGAAGGAATCACTCTAAGCCTGATGACCTAATCACTCTCCTGGTAAAGCAAGCAGTGAGTGAGCAAGGTGACAGTTGGATGTTACGATACTTGCGGATGAATATAGATTTTTTTCTAGGAAAGAAAATATCGATATCGCAAAATCGATATTATTACACAGCCCTAGTGTCATGTCAGTATTATGCACACCCCTTCAAATAAAGTGTTACCCATAGTTTTAAATGGATAAAGTAGGCTAACATTAAGTTTCTATAATGACTTTCCTATAGCCCTCACCTTCTCCAACTTAAACTAACGCTTTGAATTCTGCCAAGAAAAGTGATCAAATATCCAGTCAGAATTATTCCAGATGAAATCTTTGAAAGCCCCAAATCAATGTGACATACTGCATGTAGTCTCAAAAGGCATACATCACAGAGTATGTAAATGAAGCAGAAATACCCTGACTGCACTATAATTTCTCAATCCTGGCAGGTTTAACTTTAGCAGGGTGGAAGGTTTATGTTGTTGCAAGTATAAGTGACAGGACACAGGATGCAGAATAAAAATAGATGTTCTCTTTCAGTATCACTCTCAGTATTTGTGAAAGATTCCTTTAATACCACTGCACATATCCTGTGGGAACACATAATATGCAGGCTACACAAAATTAGTTTACGTCCATCCAGCAGAAACTGTTAAACTAGTACGGCAAGTGGCGAAAGAAGTTGGATTCTCAGAATGAAAAGATGAATATTACCAAGAATGATCCATTAGAATTAAAATCTGCATAAAATCACAAAAGTGTTCATCTTTTAAACATTTCTATGTGCATGATGAGAAAAAATGATTTTTGTTGCATTTTCCTATTTAGTGTTACAGTCATTATAGCTTCCCGTCCTCTACCAGTCTTTTACACCCGGAGACTGAAAGTCTTACCCATTTCTACACAGAAAAATCTCAGTCAGGTTGGATGAAGAAGAATCTGTGAGTAGGAGTCATCAAGTTTTGCCACAGATTTCCAAGGAGATTTTCACATAGGCCACCCAGACATAAATGCTTTGATCTAAACCTTTCATTGCAAATATTTCTGGTTGTTTAGGGTTGTTGTCTTGGTGGAAGGTGATTTGGTATTCTGGACTCTATTCACTACTTAAGGGTTTACATGCTAACACATCTGACATATTCTCTGTGTAGTGAGGACATTTATGCCTTTGTGGTTAAATCAGAAGGAACTGCTTGTAACACAATCAAAATTCTCAAACGTGGTCATATATAACAAGTAAAACTACGAAAACACAAACAATAACTCAAATTTCACTCTGCAGGCTACAACCAAGAGGCCACCATAAAGACAGCAAATGGCTTTGAAGCTCCTTTTCCAAGGATAGACCACCAAACTGCCATGGTGAGTAATGAATGTTTACCAATTCAGATTCAACTCTTTTATGGTTTATGTGAGCCCTGAAACATTTTTTTTTTTACATTATATGTTTAAAATTTTGTCACAAACTTTGGTTTCACACCAACTCTAAAGACAGAAAAAAAACAACTGTCTGTCACAATCTGGGGCTCAAAGCAAAAATATTTTCCAGATTAAAGTTTAGCAAAGACATGAAAGACAAGACAACCACAGTGCTGTGACAATGACAAGACTGCAAGTTCTTTGCAGCTAGAAAAATGTGTGACACGACGAGTTTTCAGCTTCTCCTGCTGATAGCTGACTGAATACAGAACATGTTGGAGAAAGAAAAGTAGTTATTTTTACCTTTTCATATATTTCAGTGTATAGCGAAAGTTGCACATGTAAGATGAAATCTATTTGTAGAGTGAATGAACTCTGTGCGCTTCTTTTGTGTTGGAAAAACTGTGTTGATCAAGACACTTCACACATGGAAGACAAAAGAGAAAAAAAAATCTAGTCGGCTGCTTCTCTTTTAAAGATCAAATGTCAAAAATTAATAAATAAACTGCATTCAATGGTCTTTGAAAAGCAGAGTGTTCCATCTTTGGACACAGAGGATGTATTAGTGGAAAGGTCATGGTGAAGCTGCAGCCTTTGGAACAAAAATATGCAGCCATCCCAACTGCATCTTTTATCAGGTAAAGCTTTGTCTGTTTTAGAAAGACAAAGACAAACTACATACTCCACATAGCACTGCAGTTTCACTTTGTAGTAAAAGAGACCAAAAGCAAAACAAGTTGGCCTGCAGACCAGACTGTTCTCCTAAACAAAAGAGCTGGGGCAGTCGGACATAATAATAACCATAATAAAAAAAAAAAAAAAAAAACTCAATCTGTACCACTTGCATATTCTATATTAAAATTTTGTTGGGATAAGACAGACCATCACAGGGTAACACATAATCGTGAAGTGCAGATGCTCTTCATTCATTGAGACTGTTAATAAATGACTCTAAATGAACCATGAAATGTTTTTGTTTTTTTCCAAGAAGAAAGGGAAAACATTTAATTCTCATAAATTGGTAAACTGGTAGAGATTCATAAGGAGACTGGAGGTTGCAGTTGCTGGACACAAATGCACGCCACACTTTCCAGATATTCATTTGTAAATAAAATTATACCATGTCTCATTTCTTTCTATTAGACAATTATTAGCAGATTTGTATTGTAAAATAAAGTAAAAAAATAAAAAAATAACGAAGTTGACCAAAGCTTGAGGAAAAACTTGAAAGAAAACTTAAGGAAACTAATTAAGGAAGTCTACTTGAAAGCGACATAGCTAGAGATAAGGAATAATTTGTTTGGTTTGGGTCTCTTGCAAACGCAACCTAAGCGCATTTGCAAGAAGAAGAGAGGGAGGTGAAGCTGGACAGGGTGAGGGGGAAGCTGGCAGGGCTGCAGTCAGATTGCTTAGCGGCTGAATAAATGAATGAATGAAAGGCAGGACGGTGGTAACTTGATCCACGCGGGTCGGCCTCATTGTGTTCGGCTCGCGCTCTGAAAGAAAAAAAAACGGGACAGAAAACACTCCTGGGACCTCGCGAGCCTTTCATTATTCATCACGCGTGCCTCGGAGAAAAAAAAAGAGAAGAAGAGAAAGCCTGGAGAGGAAAAATAACGGAGGAGAAGGGGGAGGAGAGAACGGCCGGTTGGAAAAGCTGGCGTATGAGAGGAGCTCAGTGCCATCCCAGTTGAGGCAGCAGCCGTTACCGTTACAACTGCTGCTGGGACCGCACGAGGAGGATCGGTTCCGCTGCCTCCCCGCTTCGTTTGGCCGGTCGTCGGGTGCTAAGGCAAAGGAGTAGCTCTGTCGTACGCCGGTCAGTTAAGTATTTGTTCTTTCTTTAAGAGGAAAAAAAACTAATCCCGGTTATTATCCCTTAATTAGTCGGCAGCAGGGAAGCAAAAGAAATCAGCGCTGTTTCATCATCAGCAGTCATCACACAGGTAAAATAAATTAACAACAAAACTATACTGACATGAGTCAGAAGTAGCTTTGAAATATTACTCTGAGACATTTTAAGTGCCCGGCCGTACAGCGAAAGTGTAACATTAGCTTAAGTGAAAGGTGTAGGCCCGTGTGGGGGTCATTGTGTGTGTGGATAGCAAAAACAATCAGTTTGATTAGCTTTAAAGTGTGCAGGACACATAATACTGCAGAAAGAGAGACGACCAAAGGAGGTCAGTGGACCAGACTGTTTGCTGCAGCAGTCTCCCTGTCCTCCTCTGCATCACTTTAACCTACATATTGGAATGACCTTAACCTGCTTTTCATCCCCCACAGACTAACACGGTGGAAAGATAGCAACAGCATTGTTAGGGCTGCTTCTTGTGCTATTTCTCACAAAAATACTATGCTTTATTTTTCTACACTATTGGTTTTGATCTAATATTGTGGATTAAACTACACTTTTACACTGTTAGCCACGTACATTCATTTATACAGCAGTTCAGCCTCTACAGGCTATCCATTGCTTTTTCTTGCTCTAAATTGCTGTGTAGAAACACAGCAATTTTAAGATTTGGGCCAGTTTGGGCATATGTCTTGCCAAAAGATACTTTGACATTTGGTGTGGAGAAGACAGGATTGAATCGCTAACCATTCACTTGGCAGACTTCTGTGTTCCTCAGTCAGACTATAAATCTCTGTGGTTATGGTTGCTGTACAGACAGCTTTAGCTCTGTCCACTGTCAAAAAATATCATAACACTCATATGTAGCCATTTTGAAAAGATGAGGGTAAAAGTAAGTGGCAGTTCAGGCATGAATTATGTCATGCCTCCAACACATACACACACACACACACACACACGCACACACACACACACACACACACACACACACAAAGTGTGGCTGTGCAAGGACAAGTGAGTATATGATGGATGGATGGTTTGAAAAGTGCTTAAATTTCTGCTACAGCATTTCGATAGAAAAAGTAGGACTGCACCGATTGTAGTATTCTGGCCGGTCAGAGATCTTAAAAAAAAAAAAAAACTGGCCTGCCGATTCTGATTTTTTCTTGTCAGAAAAATAGCTAAATATAGAAAGTCGCTAGCATAGAGTAATGCAGTACTGCTCCTCCCCCACTTCTTACTGCACATTGCTGGTCACCTGGTTAAAAGAAGTGTGATACTCTTTTATGCAGAAAAGGCAAGATGAGCTGTTTTGAAATATCTCAGGTCAAATTAGCTTTTTCTCTTAACTGTTGGCAAGTTGCTTAAATAAACTACTTTTGATTATGTATATCAGTTGTCCTTGCTCTTTGTGTTATTTCATCAAGATGCCACTCTGAGTAGTGAGCCATATTGCCTGTATCAAAAACTGACCCTGAATTATGTCTACAAGTGGTTGAAGATGATACCAAAGATGTGAAAATGTGGTTAGTATGCAGAAAAAAAGGACAAAATCTGACTTTGTTTGCAACTGATTTTTTTAGTTTCATGTTGAACTTCTTATATTCTTTTTTTTTTTTTTTTGCTGTTGCCAAGCAATTTGCAGGTCTTTCATTAGAGACTTTGAGACTGCTCGTCGTGATCACTGAAGGGTTGTGTTATCTTGCTGATGATGGGTGTGAGTGTTATCAATTCCAATGCATGTTTGATGATTTTAAGTATGCTTGTTTTAATGTCCAGAGAAACCCATCCTCTGGCTGTTTTAAATAAGAACATGCAGTCTTGCTGTTTCAGCTCCCAGCTTGAAGAGTTTGACCTTGTCTCATTGCCTTTAGTCTTGCTGATTAGTTTTACTTGACTGATTGATTGATTTTACAGTGGAGTTAATGACATTTTACCAGAGGGCAGCAGACCCGTTTATTGACACAGGAATGACGGACGTTTCAGTGGTTTGTCTTGGTGAATATTCTCACAGTCTGACTTGCATTTGAAAGGCTTTCTTATTTTTGACAGCTTATGTTTGTTTTTCATGCTGAAGTGTACATTGCAAAGCCTTGCAAACACAGCCATCTGCTGAAAAGAAGCAGGGAAAAGCAATCAGGAAAAAGAACTTTTGAAACACAACACCTTACAAAACTCTCATCCACCCTTGAACTTTTTCAGATTTAGTTAGAGCCACAAACCTCTATGTATTTTAATGGTATTTTATATAATGAACTTTCACTGGTAAAAATGTATCTTTGAATCTTACTGAGTTTTTTTTGTTTAATTACTTATTTAATAAGTAATTAAACTTACTTCTAAATATGTATATGTTGAGATGATTAATAAATAAATGATCTAGAAAAAAAAACAATTCTATGTAAATGACAAAAGCCTAACCACACCACTGGTTTTAACTTTTGCACTACCAGTTTTTGATATGCTTACATTTAAAACTGTACTCGTCTCCCACTTTATCTGTCGCTTCAAAGTCACAAATCTCTCATTTGTCCTTAATAAATGTTGGGACAGGATGGGTTGGGAAGGACCAGACCCATCATTTGAATCCGGGAAGGATGACAGATTTGTGGGCTGGGTTTGGAAGAGCCTTTGTCGCATTGCTGTTACTTAATAGAATTTCAAATGCAACTTTCAAAAGATTCAGCCCCTGAATTTTGACCCAGCAATTGTATTGCCACTTCTTTGCTCAAATTAAGTCAAATTTCCATTTTAACACTTCAAAACGCTATGATTTATTCTAAACCATTCGTTTTAAGCTTTGGGTGTATGTTTAGATTCATTTTTCTTCTGGAAGTTGAATCTCCGTCTTAGACCGAAGTCTTTTGTAACATTCAACAGCTCTGACCACACTATCTATTTCCACATGTTGGCTGTGTCCCCTAGACAGCTTGTGGCATTGGAAATAAGACTTGGCTTTCCACTGTTCCATAAAGGCCAGATTTGTTGAGTGCACTTAAAGTTGTCCTATGAATAGCCGAGTTGTGGATTTCTACTTCAGAATAGCCATGAACCTCTGTACAGCTTCTTTGGTTGGTACTCTTATTTCCCTTTTTGGCTTTTCAAGTGGACGACCAGGTCTGCATAGGTTTGTGGTTTTCCACTTGATAGCTCTGAGGGGATTGAATATAAATGGATGACATAATTTTTATAGCGTTTTGTAAAAGATTGTGGAAAGCATAAATGTTTTTTTTTTTTTTACTGTTTTGGTTATAACAAAAAAATCTTATAAAATACACTAAAGGTCAATACTTTTGCGAGGCAATGTAGATGCAGTAGAACTTTATCCTTAATGAAACGCACCAATTAATCAATGGCGTCTTGTCAGATTTGTTCTATAATGTTCAAAATTTATGAGCCACAAAGGTTGTGTTAGTGGTGGATAAATATTTTTTTTGGTCCTGACTCCATTTAAAGTAGCTCTCAATCTGCCTTTGTTGTTTTGTGTGGTCATCATTTGAAATCGGTTGCTGATTGTGGAAATATTGAAGCCAATCGGCAAGCTGCCAATTCAGGCAGCATGCCTGCCAATACCTCTGCTTGGTTCTGTGACAGAAAAGATCACAGCCGACTCTAGCGTCTGTCCAGAGGGACCTTCGGCATGCTTCTTTTCCCACTGGGACGGTCGGTATCTGTTAGAGTAGGATCCAGATTATTTTTTTGTGCAGTGCCTGTCTGAGGAAATCACATTTTCCACCTCTGCCCGTTTTGGCAAAGCAGAGTTTGTGAGAACACTGGCAGGACCAATAAAGTTATCACTGATGTCTTCTTCCTTCAGACCTCACCCTCTTCCCAGAAAGCCGACCCCGCACACTGAAACACATAATCACAGTTTATATAACAGCTCTGTGATGCTGGTGAAGTTTGCCGAGGTAGAAATAGGAACAAGGCATTGTGGAGATAGAAAAAAAAAACGGATAAGAGAAGATAGCAGAGGAAGCAGACTAATTATACACTAGTTTGTGTCATGGCATATTTACTGTCACCTCTTTGTTCATGAGTTACATGCATCAGCTGATAGTGAGTGGATAACTTGGAAAAGAACGTCAAATATGTATCTTGGGTGTTCATCATGAAGAAGAAGTCATGTGAACGTCCCTCTGGCCAGCTCTCAGACTGAGCAATAAAAATAATTTTCCCACTTTTTAAACAACGTTTTCTTATGCTTGTGCAGCTTTATGTAGGTCTCTAGGCTGTGAATGACACTTTGTGACTATTTTTGTTAGCCCTCTGGGAATATATGACAAAGTGACACAGTGGAGCCTATGTGTGATTGTGGTTTCTCTTTGCTCATACCACTTGCAGAACCCTTTTAAAACACATAAAAATACATTTTGTGCCTGTAGAACAACACTTTACAAGGCTGGAGCTTCAAGGGACATTGCACATTTTCTCTTGATCAGTGGTTCCCAAACATTTTGCCTCCCAACTGTGACCATGAGAATAATAAGTTTATGATGCATTCAAAACTTTAACATATGGACTCTAGAAGACTAACTGCCCCACAGCATCACAGGTACTCCACCATACGTAACAGTGCACATGGGGAACCTTTTCATAAATCTATCCATAGTTTGCCACTCGACCCACCTGGAGTGTTTTGACCTAAACAAAATCTCATCTGATCAAAGGATTCCAGTTGCAATCCAAGTAACATTTAGCAAATTCCAAACGTTTACTTTTGGGATAAGAACCGGTTGACATGTAAATAGAATCTAATAGTTCTCATAAAGACTTGATGCCCCGAGTTGTCGCTCTTTACTGCAATTTGAAAATATATTTAAGAGTTGTAGTTTTTAAAAACACAACCCATGTGTTTGGTAGATAAAATTTCAAATTTGTCCGGCTTATTTGTACAAGCAAAGTGTGACCAAATATCTATGTTGCTTTAGTTATTTACTAGCATTTAAAAGGTCTTTAAAGTCTTAAATTTGACTTGTGACCTGTAGATACCTTGTTAATATATTGTAGGGGTGGGAATCTTTAGGCACTTTGCCAATAGATTTGATTACAATTTAAAAGTCTTAAGATGGGATTATAAATCAATTAATGACCTAACATTGACCTCTGACCCCATTCAACATGCCTCCATACAGATTTTTCACTTCACCTGTAACAAAAACTGAGTCCTTCTTAGCAATTTGGGGTTTCCCTGCTAGACATGCATGACTCCAAACACAACAGGCTAGCAACTGCATAGTTATGGTGACATAGGATACCGTGGG
This sequence comes from Poecilia formosa, assembly GCF_000485575.1. NCBI lineage: Eukaryota > Metazoa > Chordata > Actinopteri > Cyprinodontiformes > Poeciliidae > Poecilia > Poecilia formosa. The sequence continues at coordinate 1,005,796 of NW_006800085.1, forward strand.
AATAGGGAATAGGGCTGTTGCGATCACATCACTTTGTTTTACTCTGGTTGCAGTGGGTGCAGTTTAGCATTTCAGGGAAATATATTCAAGGTAGAATTTTCTATCCAAAGACCGCTTCGTTAGAGAAAAGGCCTGACTCTCAGCAGCTCTTGATGGTCGGACATCCTTCACTGTAATAATATGAATGAACTTTTTAACAACTTTTCTGAGTTAGGGGGTATTTTTGCTAGTTTCATAGGTTCCGGGTTAACAGTGTTGTTTTTTACTTACATTTTTGGGTCATGTCTTCTTGTTTCAGAATATTTGCTTTCAGTTTCACACATCCTGCATATTTTGTCCAAGTGATTTTCTCTTTGATTTTCTCTTTGACTGTCACCTGGACAGTCTCCCCATAGACTGTCCAGGTGACAGACTTACTGCACTTCAGAGTTCCGGCTTGTGCAATCGAATAATCAAAGCTTATAAGGATAAAATGCAGCTCTATATAAGCATCAAAAAGCAGATTTTTTTTTCTCCCACCACTTAGCGATTCAGATTTTGTCACAATTTAAACATTTTTAAAAGGCTCTGCTTTAATGCTTCTTTTCTAAGCTAAATAATATACTTTTTTAGAGCATCCATATTAGAAATGCGTTATGCCCACCATGATTATATTTGTGTCCCAGACAGGAAGAGAATTTGAAAGATTCAGGAAACACAACAATGCGACTCGGCCATATAATGGCTTCAGTTACACAACCTCCATTGCCCACTATTGTCCACAACATCCACCGATTATTGTTGTACTATGCAGCACAAACCATTCATTGAACACAAAGCAGTGCACAAAATACCTGCTAACACAAACACTGTTTACACAAACACACTGAGACACACAGATGATAAGAATGAAGAGCAAAAAACGAAGGAAACTGGTTCAGCATTTGGAGAAAAAAAATTGCACTTCTGCCACTCTCAGCGACATTGAAATGAAAGTAAAAAGAGTTTTATCTTTTGCTCTGGGAATCCAGGAAAGTGTTGACTTCCAGGGTCAAAGTTGCTTCCTCCAATTTCGGTTGTCATCTAGTTTCATTTTTAGACCTAAACAACAGAAGAATGTTCATATGGTTAGAAACCTTGAGAAAAATTCCTTGTGTGGTGAAAAATGATTTAAAGGGAAGTTTAACACAAACCACTTTCTTGTATCTGTGAAAATTCACTTGACACTTGTGATGATGTGAATAGCTGTATTAGATGTCAGTTTTGGGTAAATACAGTTAGATGAAAAACACATCTTTCATAAGCTATTACCGCTTTTATTTGGAAGATACTGCGCCATGACAGAAAAAAAGGAGAGAATTGAGCTGTTGTCTAAAGAACTCCACACAATGTAATATAAGTACTAAAACAGTGTTACGCCAGGTGAGATACAGATTAACATTTCATGGTTGGTTGGTTGTTTTTAATTTGGAATATCATTTTCAAGGTGAACTAATGCCAAACCCTTCTATCTTAGAGCTTGCTCATGAGAAAGGGGGGCCTACTTTTCTGAATGAAACTGTAACCTCGAAGCCTTATTGTGTAATAAAACCTCAAGGATGTTTTTGCATTTCAGCTGTTGCTACTATCGATATCATCCCAAATTTCCTTATTGTTGCGTCAGATTGACTCTTTTCTCCCATTGCCAGTTTAATAAAAGTCTGTCTGGCTCATTCTTCCTCAAGTTGCCTTATATGGACTCTTAGTCAGAACCAGTCCAGATTGGTATTTTATAATGTGCAGCGCAGTTAGATTTTGGAAGAAGTCATGGAGGAGTCATGAAGCTGTAGCAAATGGTCTTCGCTGTAGATGTTGTGACTTTTAATAAGCCTGGAGGGCAAATACTGAACAGCAGACTTTTTGCAGCTTATTGCGAGATCCCAACCTACACTAGACTGTTTTAGCATGAATGTTATTTTCTCTTAGGTTGTTGACATCAAAAGGGGGAAAAAAAGCCAGAAATAGATGAGTGCTAGTTAGCTAATATTAGCCACTAAACACTTGAAAGGTTATAATTATTCTCTATAGATATACAACATTTAAGTACAGAGAAACTAATTGTATATCCAATCATATATATTCACATTCAACAATGTAAATATTTTGTTTTGAGTTTTTTTTATAGAAAAATTAATCTTTCCTTTGTTAGAAAAAATAAAAATAATTAAGACAGTCTCATTCAAATAATTGGCAAACACTGCTAATCTCAAGCCCAGACTTGTTTATCGTGGGCTGTTTTAGTCCAGTGTGAAGCCTCTTTTCTTTGTCTAAATACTTGAGGCTAATGAGCTAGTTTCCAGAAATAGTCCACTGATGAGCTCGGTGCTCCTCTCAGGGTCACACACTGCAGGGCAGGTTAATGCTATAAGCTAGTGCGAACATTCACAGTGAGAAGATTCACTCTGTCCTGACAACACACAAACATGTTAACATGCTTTGTGTCATGGTTTGGAATTAACACCTTGCAGCACCATGGAGATGCAGAACTTTTTTATTGTAGACACAAACACCTTGAAAACTTTGGTCTTTTTGAAACATTTGTTTATTTTACAGCTCTAATCACTTCAGTCTTTATTTTTGATCTGAACTTGATTTTTTTTTGTATGACAGTGCTTATGCAAGTTTTAAAGTAGGCCTAAATCTAAAACTAACAAAATTTACTGAAGCTTTACTTAAAATCCGCAAGTGCACTCATGTGTTCGCCTCTCCCAAAAAATTACGTCATGTTCATTTGAAAAAAAGAAAGCTGCTAAATGGTCTGTTAGCATTTAGCCTCTCTGTGTGGTCTACGCACTCTGTGTCCTGAGGAGAAAACACCACAGCATTTTGATTCATACTGGGAGAGGATTAGAGCTATATTTTTGTGGCCTTTTCTCCTCATTCATACATATAGCCACATAAAGGCCCCAAATCACAATTCAACCATTCTTCACTGCCAGTTTCTCCCTTTGTGTTTGTTCAAACTTCCCAACCTTCAGGTTTTCATTCAGTCATGAGTTTAAAGTAAAAAAAAAAAAGCCTTCTTGGCAGCTCTGTTACCTCTTCCTCCCTTTTATGGCTAAGCATTTAAAACAGTTCAGCAATGAATGAAGGAGAACAAATCACTGCAATGCATTGTTGGTGTCACGTTGTGTGTTTGTGATGTGACAATTTGATATGAAACAAAGCAATCTGCTCAGCGGACTGCAGGGTGAATTGAACTGTCGAATAGTGAATTGAAATGTTGAATAACCGAGAAAATATCAGGAAGGCGCGTTTACAGTTCCTACATTAAGAAGTTTCCTTCTTAATGTAGGAAATGATATCCTCAGTGACAGACATTTACTGATTGAGTGGCTGCTGGAAGGTTCAGCTGAGAAAAAATAACAACAACCTTAACCTTAAACTTACAAGTTTATTTACAAAAAAAAAAAAATCTTCCAAACAGCACGGATCAACATTTATTCATCTCATTGCTCATAGTATTGGGTTTATAACAATAATAAAAAGTAAGACATTGTGCAAAAAGTTTTGAGGTTCTTTCAGACACAGTTTTTGCAAACCTGAGTCATGCTTCCATTTTGTTGTGAAAGAGGTGCCTCATCCTTAACCTCAAATGAGTCATATGTTTGCTCTATTGGCAATAGGTGGAGTGTTTGGGTTTTTGCACATTCGCTGTGTTACACACACTGATCCTGTGTTGAATTAGCCGGGGCGTTCACTCTCGGGAAGCTTGGTGACTGTAGTGGTAACGTTCTTTTCTGGTGTATTATCTGTGTCCCTGTAATGTGATGGACTTGGAAAAGTGATTCAAGCCTCCCACACTGACGGACAGCAACGTTTGTTTCTTTAAGTTTATTGCTTACTTCCTTCCATCATGAACAACCAAAACTATTGCTCTTTAGGGAGCACACTGGTCACACTGAAGTGTTTCTCAATGTACTGAGTGTATCTGTAGTAACACATATTCTTATTATTAATATGGAATTGGCTCAGTTGAACATAATTTGTCATAAACAACCTTTACGGTTTGGGTTTGTTTTAGTTCATGTGTGTAGAATATTTTTTTAAATACTTGATGTCTTTATGACGTCTCTATTTGTACAACTCCTTAAATTGTGGCAACAAACATTTAGTTTTTCATTTGCGATTATTTTGTCAAATCTGCTGTATTTTAACTTGAATACAGTTGATTGCTTTAGATCTTTCTTTTTTTTTTTTCTTTTTTTTTTACAAGAAACCATACTGTAGTTCTCATTGGTCCAAAACCTAACCTAAGAAAATGGTTTCAAATGTTTTACCTCTTTAGTAATCACATTATCCAGTTGGCCATGAGATTCTCATAATATAATAACTTTGAGTAAATATGCCACAGTTTCACAGCTTCATGTAATTATCACAAAAAAATATGTTGTTTTAAATCTTATTGCATTATTTAGGCTAAAATGGCATAATAGTTAAGATATTCAGTTTTTATTAGCTATTTCTTATTATACAAGCTTTAGTCCCTGTTGCTTAAAATCAGAATCAGAGGTTTAATGTTCTTATAACAATGATTTAAGAAGTTTACTTTAACTATTTAGAAAATTAAAAGACTAAATTCTACTTAAATTAGAAGTAGAGAGATAAATTTAAAGTCTATTTCAGCCAAAGCAGTAGTTGGAAAATATTTACACCAGATGTACACAGAGTTGGAAAAGTAAAGCAAAATATGGAGTTAATATTTGTTGAATTTAGTTGAAATCTTTAACTGGCCTGCACTCTGTTGTTTAACATGACATTCTTAATGACCGACTCTCTTTTAGTTTTTACATCATGATTTTCCAAACAGCCAGTTTTCTTTCTTATAAACAACAACCATGTGTGATACTAATGAGCTGAAACAGTTAAGACTGTGGCACTACTCCATACAGCCGGATGAAATTTCCTCTGACATTTTATTAAAGGACATTAAACAATAAGAACTATATGATAACGGGTTACATTATTATTATTTTTTAAATCTGATATACCTTGTGACATACAACTGGCCAGTGTTTACATTTGACACAGCTGGATGGTAGAAGCAGAAACAAATGACTGTGTTATTAGTTCAGATAGATCAGGTCAATCTGTACTCTAACACTGTTTACTGAACTCTATGAGTATACATTATCTGACACACAGACGCACAGCGAACCACTCAGTGGACAGCCAGCCCAAATAAATAGTGTTTTTATTACAAAGCGGGGGCTATTATTATAAAAACATAATTGCACACCAAAGCAATGCCATAACCTTTAGTCTAAGGAGAAAATAATACAGCACTACTTCTCTGTCACCCTCGGATCATGTTTATCCCAGTTTGCCCAGTACATCTGTTGGGAGCGTTAATCGGTCTGCCTGTCTTGCGTTTAAAGACCTTGCACACAACTCACCGCACTCTCTGGCTACAGACCTTCCTCCTGAAGGGCTCTCGTCTGTGAGCATGTCGGTGTGCATGGCCGTGTGTGTGGGGAGGCGCTGCTGTGGAGTGCAGCATTAGTATTCTGTCTGGAGAATGGCACTGAAGCTCCTGCGGGGCCCTTTGTTGCTGCTCCGGGAAGGGGTCTGTGGGGGTCGGAGATGTGTGAGAGTGGTGGCGTGAGACGTTTGGAAAGGGACACAAATAGCTTGCTATGGGTCCAGACATGTTGCACTTTCTTTTTCAGCGCTCAAACCTGAAGGGACCTTCATATGATTTCAGTCTTCTTCTTGTTTTATGCTCTGTGGCAACGGGTAGGTGAGAATTGCCTTTATTAATATTCATTAGCCCTGCAATTTGACGTTACTGTGCCAGGTTGAAGGGCTGAGTAACCGCATGAAGACACACATTCAGCAGCTTTTATAATGTACTAGTTCTGCTTAGAAACAGCTTGTATTTTAGCTGTTCCTGCCATTTTGTTTGGCTAACAGATGTTGTTTCAGAGTCACTAATAGCAATCAGTCATCAGAGGCAAGTTGTTCCATTTTTTATAACTTCTGCTGCCTGAAGTGAACGTCTGTTTGTTTATTGTGCTATAGGCTCGGATTTGTGTTTTATTTCCTGTGTTGATTGCTGTTTCCACAGATACAACTGTGCACAATGTCCTGATTTCCTGTTGAAATGACCTGTGAGTTGTGATAGGCTTTTATCCAGGATGTTACATCTAGTCTCACTTTTAGGTTAAAAACTATGTACTCCTCATCTTTTACTGAAAATATCTTATCATGTAGTTAGACTGTTTCGTAAATAAATTTCTACTATAGTATCAGGATGTTGAACAAGGCTTCTCCATAAGTGGAAGGGAATGCTTTTGGGAAGATGGTATAACCTGGAAGGACTTACTCTTGAGATAAACACTGTCAGTTCCTGTAAAGTATAGATAAATTATGTTCTGAAGTTCAAACATAAATATAAAACACTGATTCCTGCTCTGAAAAGGCCCCTTAACTGTCCACCAAACTCTTCAATTTATTTTTCTATTTAACTGAACATGACTTATCATGCACAGCCTCTTTACTATCTGAACATTTTATGCTGCATTAAACAAGTGTCTCCAAATATATATCGTGCTTAAGATTGTAGTCCAAACTGTTTTTTATGATGTGCATATTTTGAAGTGTTGCTACCACAAAGATTAATTTGTGATATAGAATGGAGTCTAACATAAAAAGCACAGACTTCAAGTCTTGCCTCAGTTAAGGTTGGTGTTTATGATTAGACCTTAAGAAAGAGATTGGACACAAATGGTATTCATGGTGTCCAAGGTTACAACCATTGTTGACCCAGAAAAAAAAACAACATTCCTTTATCCCCAAGACTTTTAGGAAAATATTCATCTGGCTGACAGGACAAAAGTAGAACTTTGGCGTGAAACAAACACAGCATTTCAGAACTAAAGCATTATGCTGCCAGTTAAATATGGTGGTGGTGGTGTTGCTTTGGTTCTCGACAACAAAATGTCCTGCCACCATCTAGAGTCCAAACACCCTCAGGCCCATGTTTTATGTACTAAAGTTTACATTTGTACATAAAACATGTACAAATGTACATGTCAACACAATATAAATGTATATTTTATCCGTAGCACAGAAGGCTGCCTGGAGTTCAATAATGTGTAAACCATTGTTTCCTAAACACTACAATATGCTCTTACAGTTTATTATTTCATTATTTACCTTTTGGATCAATCACAGCCCACTTCCTGTGCTTAAGATTGCTCTGGGCGATACAGTTTATGGGTTTCATAAAGCTGACCCAGATGCGAGTCATTACACACACACACAAAAGCACGTAAATAAACTATCCTCCTCCTGACCTTGTCTGTTTTTCTGCTATTAGCTTCCAGTTTGTTCGTCGCCTGGACTCCCTGTAATTAGCTAATCTCTTTATAGATCACTAGCACTGACATGCGGTGATGACCACCTTGCAGGAAAATCAGCCTGGACGTGAGTTCCCCGGTGCACAAGGGGCCATAATTGGGTTAGTGCCCCAGTTTTGTGTGACTGATTAGGTTTCATTATATTTCCTTTAGCTTAAGACCACAGCTTGTGCATTATCATTTCAAAATAATACGTGTTTTGCTCATGTTTACTTTCATTATGTTTCTTTTATGGGGCTGAGACTAGTTCCATTGGTTAGGCACCACTTGTTTTATTCTGATGACATGTAAAATTGTTAACGGGGCCCATAAATGCTGTTGTTGAGGCCTCTGTTTCACTCACATTAGAATGGTCCCCTGACTTATGGACCACCCTGCTGCTTTCCACACACTCTTCTGATTTCCATCAGTTTGGGATCAAAATTAGTATACCCATTAAACTGAAAGTCTAATTGCAACTGTTTAGTGGTCTGGGCTGATGAAAGACAAGTCCACCAAGAAAATACCTCATGCTTTGAAGTACGTTTCATTTCAAAATAGTTACGTTTGGAGGTTAGTTTAAACAGAATGACTAGAAAGAACAATAATCAGCAAAAAACTAAATGGTCTGCTTCAGTTTCCTCAAACTGTTTACTGGAATAAATGTAGTAAATCAGCCCAGAACCACATCTTCACCTTCTCACTAGGTATTGCCATACATCCTGACCTGTGTTGCTTGTTTGCAGCAGCCTGTAATGGCTCTTGTAAATTTGAGGAAAGTGTTTCCAGCTCCTTTACGTCTTGCCGTGGTGTTTGTGAGCGGAGAAAGTGAACCATGACTCAGGTCAGCTCTGGTTTCACAGATCCTATGTCCCATCGTGTATCTGATCACACAAAACACCCACAGACACACAGCTTTAGGATTTTGACGTTCTTTCTGGCAGAAAGTTCACAAGATTTAAAGTACCTTGTAAAGTACTTTTAAACCACTACACCAGTATTTGATCTAGAAACCAGAAGCTTTATATTTTATTGAGTTTTTATGTTACAGACCAACATAGACATTGGATTTCCATCTGGCCGGTCCATCTGATCAGATAGGAACTAGATTATATATTTATTATATAATTATTTATTGTGTTTAACACTTATGTATGCCTTTCTCTGACATGAACATAACTCTCTCGGTGGGCTATGACCCCCTTGAAAAATGCTGGGGATGCCCCTTAAATATGTCACGTATTTATTCATAATAAAAAAAAATTAAAACATTTTATTTTTCTTCTGCTTTACAACTACGCACTAAAACTCCAGTTAAATACATAATAATGTTACAAAATGTGGACATTTGCGTTTATAATATTTTCCCATACTGCTGAACTAATTTACAGTAGGATTTGGACTTTATGCTCATATAATCTCAAAACTCTTAGATAAGTATTTATTTGCCCGTAATTTGTCTTTTAATAAAACACTTTGAAGCTTGGAGGCTTCACGTTAGAGTATGGCAGCAGGTTTCATTGTTTTCATTAAATTGTGACTGCAGCCACTAAGTCTGTCTAACCCTCACAAGATACTGAGTCACAAGTTTTATGCAGATGATGACAGAAAAAAATGCCAGCACCCCAATCAGTCATCGTCTCTTCATCATAGCAGCCCCACCTGCTTCTTTCTGCTTTTTCCCCCAATTCTGATAGAAGCTGGAGGGCTAAAGGGAACCTGGGTGTGTGTGAAGAGGAAGCGCAGTTTGGATGCTTTTTCAGGCCTGGGTGTGTGCGTGCATGTGTGTGTGTGTGTGTGTGTGTGTGTGTATGTAAGGCCTTGCACAGTTGGTAGCTTTGTGCATGTGGGCATCTGGAGAAACACGCACGCTTACGGGCGTATGCACACATTTAGCCCATGACATCACGACTCTCCACGCAGCCGACAGGAATGCCGCTCAGAAAGGAGAGGCTTTGTGGAGGAGAGGAAAGAGACGGGAGGGGAGGAAAAGGAGGGGAAGAAGGAGAGGAAAAGGCTTGGCCGCGGAAAAGTCCAGAGCTCCCGCAATCTGGAACAGGACGGATCAGGGCTGGACCCAAGTGGACAGAACCGAATAGGAAAACGGATAACGATTACGAGAAGAAGACACACTAATGGTAGAAATGATTGTTCTGCTGTAACATGGATCCAAAGCTGACTTTGTTGAAATAGATTAATCTGTTTGTGTTTTTGAGAGCAACAGGTGAGGATTAATCTTTTATTTATTTATTTATTTTTTGGCACTATTTTGACAATATTTATTGAAGAGGACTAATGTGCAATACATGCAATCTACAGTATTTTGATCTTGATGCTAAAATGTCACTGAACTTAAATATTGTATGAAAAAACTGATTCTAGGTAATACTCATTGATGTCATGAATACGCACAGGATAGTTGTGTTTGCTCAGAGTTCACAGTCCAGGCTGCTTGAATCTGAGAAGGGGAGGCCAAACCTGCAGACAGGTCCAGTTACTCCACAGGATTGTATTTATCCAAGAAACAGAGCCAGGAACCAACTGTACTTGCTTGACACAGGAGTGATTATTCTGAAGTCAGAGTTTTGAAATCCAAATCGTCAGATTTAAGCTAATATAGAAGACTGTTTGTGGTATCTAAAGTTAAGGTTGTATCTTATTGAAGTGAAAGTTTTATAGAGAAACCCACAATCCCTGCTTATGTGACTTTTATTTCTGGTCAGGGTGGATTTGGATGTCTTCTCTAAGTATGCAGCTTAGCGCGTATGTTTTGACATTGTGTTTATGTGTCTGTGTGTTTGCCGGAGTTTTTTGTGCATGACGGCCAGAGTGTAAGCATTTCCAGATGTTCTGAATGGAGACAACTTGTAGAGTTAGAGCTCAGCAGGCTCAGAAACATCCACGATTGACTAACAGTGCTTGGTATGTGTTTTCACATAATTCACCCAGTTCCACCCTTTTTTATACCAATGAAAGTCCTCCCTGATAACAGCTCTGCAGAGGATCGGTTTTACTTTTACTTGCACTTACTTTCTTTTGTACCCATCCTCACACTCAGAAATGCGCCTTGTTAACTTTCCTTGGACAAGAAGGGTTAACATTGTCCTTCATTACAAGAATTAAAGTCTGCGCCTTGAGGACAGCAAGCTATGCTTGGAATGTGTGTTCACCTCAGTGTGAAGCAAAAACCATACCAACACACACCTCATGTATAAGTACACACACTGATGTGGATGCACCGCTGTGCAGTCACATCCACCCTTTTTTCAGTCTTGCATTTGAAGCAGAATTGTGTTGCATAGGAGACATTCCTGTACTTTAGTTCTGTTTTCCTGAGGCAGTAAAAGGATATCCTCCCCCTCTGTTCTGTCTGCTGGACACACACTCCTACACTTGCACAAACACACACATTCCTGCGTGGACACACATGCATGTGTCGCATATACGGTGAGCTCGATGGGAGTGTGAAATTAGAGACTACATCTGGTCCTCATATGATCAATGACATAATTAACAGTGAAAAATTATTTGACTTGTTTAAAGGCAAAACTGAGAGACTTGAAGACAAAGAAACTGGGAATAGTAAAAAAAAAATCATGTATTCCTAGTTTTCAGCTTTAATCTGACAGCTGTTTCTCTAAAATGTTGGTAAAAGCTTATTAAAACTCAAAGATATCAATTGGACTTTGAGTTTAGTTTGATTGTTTTGGTTGAAATGTTCCAGATATGTTTCATTTTGCTGCGCTGTTGTTAGTCACTGGTGTTGCTTTTTATATCACTAGTGGCTCAGCTTCCTCCTTCTGTTCAGATGCTTCCTATCTACTCGTTTACTCACCTGTGTTGCATCCAGTAATCAAGTATTTGGTTCACCCAAAATTCTCCTTGCTCCCCATTTGTGTCTGCATACATCCAGGATTTGCATTGTGAATTACTGCAACTCTCCTTGCTATCTTGTCCACAGCGAGTCATTATGCTATGGTATTGACTTTTAAAGCTGTGTTCCCCTACTTGGTGATTTTAGTCGAGTGTTTGGCTGTTTCTGTATTTGTGTCATATTTTGACCCTTTACTAAAAGCAATGTAGTAATTGTTCAAGTGTGTTGTGGTTCTAAAAATACTCAAAACATTGAAAAGAGCCATACAATTCTCCAACAAGAGGTTAACTCACTTGACAAATCTACTGTAATGTTACTGTAAAAAATGTGTTTATAAAGGAATCTTACTCAACACACACAACTGGCTACATTCTTCAATAAATTGCTCCTTTGGATGTTTTTATGCTGTGACATTTCCTGAAGTGCTGGGCTAATGCTAGCATGCTTACTCTCTCTTTTGATAGGACTCATTGATGTTTCTGCTAGTTCCAGATAGCATATGCATTTCATATGCTTTTAAAAAAAACTGTTCAGTAATCTGCAGCACTTCATTCAGAGATATGAGAGTGTGCTATAACTTTAAGATCCCCTGATATCTGCAGAGAATCAATTATTACAATTATAGAGGCAAATTTTTCAAATGCCATGGAGCGTCCAAGCTCACTTTAGACTGAAATTCAAGCCATCCTGTAAAAGATAAGAGACAATGATTTGTTGGACATCTTTGTAAGTTTGTTAAGTCTAATGGAAAATAGACACAATGTGCTGGTGTATTTATCTCAAAAGAACCAAATAAGTATTTTTTTATGGGACTGAGCTAAATAAGTGAGCAAAATACTTTCAAACCCACATTTTTTCTCAGGGGAGGGTGGAGAAGACCACACCGAAGTGTAGAAAAAAATATTTGCCTGATTATGAGACAGACAAGAAGTCCTTTTCAGCAAGCAGGCTGCCATAATCCACCATGTGACTCCTTGGCTGCTGTCTCTGTTTCTGTGGCAAGAGGAAGCACAAGAGGAAGGAAAAGATGCAAAAAGAGGATTGAGGGGATTCAGGCGGGCAGAGAAGGGCTACATAATGAAAATGACCTAGATTTACCCCTCTGGTTGATGATAAGTCCCAGTCCACTCTGTCACTGGTTCTGTTAGAGGCTCAAATAGCTGCAAACACCACTTTCCTATGCTGCTGCATGCTTTAACTGAAGGGTGAGCCAATTTACTCAAGTGACCCTCATTAATCTCCACACACACTTTCAAAAGTTGGAAACACAAAGGTTAACAGCTTCTCTTTGAGATAGACACACGCTTACGGAAGAAGCAGTTGGTGCAAAGACCTTTAAAAAGCAGAGGGCAATAGATTATTTGTCAGAGACCCTCAGAAGAACAAAGAGACGGGTCATAAACACAGGAGTGTGTAAATGTAGCTGCTGTTGAACAGCAGGGCAGGAATGTTTGGTATGGATGGGTCACTGAACCAGGAGCTCTGATTCCGGGGCGGCTTACTTTCCTGGAAAATCTCAGTGAAAGTGAAACATTAGCTACACATAATACAGCGATTTAAAAATGAGTCACACATCTTAATATTTTGCAATTGTGGAAAGAAAGCCAAGAAGATGGTCTGTTGACATAGGAGCAAACATGTGATGGGAACCTTACGCAGGACATCACCATGGAGACACCATCATTATGGTGAAGCATGGTGGTTTCAGCATTATGATGTGGGGATGCACAAAAACTTTAAACTCAATGGGAGGTTTGAAGTCAAAGTTGAGGACTAAGGATGTTTTCACACCTGATAGTCCGGTAGAGTCGATTTGATTGGAGACCAAAATGGCAACATTTGTTACATTTTCAGTTGGTGTGGTCCACTTTCACATCACCTGTGGTGGCACTGCACCAAAAAACACTGAAGGACACGAGACGAAAACCTCAGAAGAAGACATGAGCGCAACTTCCTTCTTCGCAAAATGTAAACAAAAATGTAGTGGCTTCAGATTGTAGTTGTTATAGGATTTCTCTTTAGTTTTTGCCAAAAGACCACAAGCCATTTCTTCTTCTAGGTTTAGACTCTCGTGTTTGTTTTTTCTATATTGACCCAGAATGCCCTGTGCTACAGTTCACTTCCTGCTTTTGGAGCCGTCTCTGATCCGCTTGCATTCATATGTGCATTTGAACGTTGACACAGTTCACTTAAGGGAATCAATACCTCTGGTTTTGGTGAATCAGACTTCGCTCTTTTTGGTCGACATCAGAGTTTGATTATGCATTCACAAATTCCCCAAATGAATCAGTTTTAGTCAGAACTGGAGTCGGACTAAAGCAGACTAAACAGGGCGGGTGTGAATGCACCCTAAGTTGAATTAGTATTCTGTGGTGGGACTTATTTGCTATTAACAGATTATGTCCAGTCAATCTCAACAATCAGGTGTTTTGCAAAGAAAAATGGTCTAAAATTTCAGGTTGTACATGTGTAAAGCTTTTTCTGAATACAAATGTCCACCCTGAAATGTTTTTCAGATTATCTGTGAAAGAAAAATGAAAAAAGTATGTCATATTTTTCTTTTATTTTAACTTTTTTTTTTGCTGTATTATATAAAATTCCAGTAAAATACATCAATGTTTGTTGTTGTAGCACAATAATACCAAGGGGCACTGAAAACATGAGTCACTTCTAGGGATAAGCATCATTATTGTCTCTCGCATTTGTCCAAGTTTTCTAAGACTTTTGTTAGATTTAGGAAAATGTTCCACATCATTTTCCCAAGTTGTTTTATACCAGTTTAGAAATGCCTTTTTGATTGAGACAGTTGATGCATCAGCATGTGATTGGTGCCCTCTAGTGGTCGGTGCCAGTCAATGCACTATAGGATAGCAGAGGATTAAACACTTTCCTGCTGCAATGCAGATTGACACACACAGGAAGTGTGTGTGTGTGTGTGTGTTTTCTTAGAGGGTCCAGGGAAAAGTCAGAAGTTAATCTTCTTGCTAAGTGGATTTGACTGTTGTCTTTGAGCCTGAATTGTTGTGACTAAGCTACCTTCTGAAGCACATGCTGTTTGTTTGCCAACACAGAACCCTTGGTGGGCAGCCGAGGATGCCACTGACGCTTCACCAAGAGAGCGAGCCGTGAAGAGTGTCAGTTTCCAGGAATCAGTCAGCGTTATCACTGACAGGCCTGCAAACATGGAGCTGGAGAGCCAGCAGATCCAACATGGCTGTCTCAGAAGCCCCAGCAACCAAGGCCAGAGTGTAGTTGTGGAAGCGGAGACGCCAGACAGCGAGGTGGTGCAAGTATGCTGCTTTTATTTCATCTATTTTGTAAAAACCATCATCCACGATTGCTGGATGATTGCTGGTGTAAAATAAGTATTTCGAAATTCCAGAGTTCTATAGTCAAATGTTTTGAATTTTTACTTTTCATTTTGTTAAAATGCTGATTGATTTAAGAAAACATGCCTGGAATATTTCTTCATTTTTATTTCATGTCTTAGTTTTGTTCAATTTATTTTTTCAATTTAAATGCATTTTTTTGTGTCCAAATTATTTGAAATAATATGACTAAAAGATACATATTTGTACAATTTAAGATATGCTATATTCTGCATCAAAATGTCTACTTTCCCATTTCTGCCTGTAAAATATAATTTTCTTCACTTTATGTGTTCACAGGAGATCTGCTACCTGGACCAGGTGCTGGACGCAGCTTCAGAGACTCCCACCAATGGAAACCCCTCCCTGTCAGAGCATAAAAAACCAATCAGTATCAACGGCACATCTTCTTCTGTGTGTGTCTCTGACAATCGCCAATCAATCACTGTGGAGGAGCAAAGGTCGAGCATGTTCCCCGGCGGGGAGTCCGCCGTAAGAACCAACGGTCACGTCCAGGGAGATGAGTCGGGGCACGGCGCGGTCAAGTTTGAGTTGCGAGCGTTTCAGGAGGAGAGACGACCAGCAAAACTCTTCACACCGGGAGAGGAGCAGCAGGTCAGGGTGACGAGGAGGCGACCGTCAGAGGAGGTAATGTGTGTCGTGTGTAGTTGATCCACTACCACAGCTAAAATACACTCCGGTGTGCTGTTTGGGTTTTTCTCTGATACATTTTTCTTTGAGTAGAACACTTTTTCCTTTTCCAATCATGAATTAAAATCATTACAACTTAATGTGTTTATATTTACACTTTTTTCAAAAACTGCACTTCTTGTCCAGGTTCAGGAACTGGAGCGCGAGCGCCAGGAGCTGATCAAAGACCAGGCAGTCAAGAAGAACCCTGGGATTGCACAGCGCTGGTGGAAACCTCCTCAGGAGGTAGACTGCAGCCCTCTGTCTTTGGTTTTCTATGACCTCTGACCCCCTGACAGGTTGATTTATCAGTTGTCGGGCTGTTTAATCATTTAAGGTGCCTTTGGAAGAGCAGCTGGACGGAGACCAGTTGGAATCTCTAAAGAAATATCAGGAGAGAAAGCAGCGGAAACAAAATCATCCCTATCCATATGCTCAGGTAACACACACACACACACACACACACACACACAACATGCAGAAAATAATTTGAAAAAATAAAATCTGAGAAAAACAGCAAACTCCACTCATGTAGGCTCAACTATTTTTTTCAAAAATAAAATAATTATTAAAAAAAAATCTGACAAAACAGGAAACTGCATTAATGTAGGTTCAACTATTGTACACACATTGCAAATTTTCAAAGTTTTATTTTTGAAATGCTTTCTTTTCCAAATTTCAATTTGTAAATTAATTTGCTTGCAATAATATTAGAACAAATTTCTCTCCATAGTTTCCAGTTGTAATGTGTTGTAGTATGAAAAAAGCTGATGGCTTGTGATGGCTTTAGTTTTCATCTCATTTTCGCTGCCATGTTTCTAATGTTTCTCGCAGCCCCACATGTCCGGTCCCCCAACGATGGTGACCTTTGATCCTGATGTAACCAGGAAGGAGGACATTCTGGAGGAGCAGATTGATTTCTCATCTGCCAGGAAGCAGTTTCTGCAGGGAGACGCTGCCAAGAAGAGCATAACTCCTCAATTGTACTCTGCCAAACCTTTCTGTAAATCGGGAACCAGGAGCAGCCCAGGCATTCACGACTTTGTTGCAGAAACTGGAGAGACTCACGTGACGTGGTCTGACGAGGGGCTTGCAGAAGAATTTACCTGCGCCCGAGCCGTGATGACGATCCTGCCGGAGCAGGACGAAGGAAAAGATCTCAGCCAACCGTTCCACCCAGAAGAGTTTGACTCTGGGTTGGATGAGCTGTCCGTCCGCTCTCAGGACACGACTCTCTTCAGTTTGGATAATGTTTCAGACAGCGGGGCGTCTCTACCCCCGACTCCATTACCACTCACCCCAGTATCGCCGCCCACCCCTCAGCCCACAACTCCGGTCAACGGGCAGAGCGCCGGCGGCGGCCCAAACGAAGACGAGTTGGAGTTCCACGCCGGGGTCCTGGTCCAAAACGCCATCCAGAGCGCTCTCGCCGCTCAGAATGGAGGTGAGCTGAACTCCTCCCAACTTAGCGGCCCGGTGTCTCCATCCTCTGCCTCCACAAGCAGCCCAGTGCCAGTCTCATCCTCACCTGTGTCTTCTACTGGAGCTCCCAGCTTCCAGTCGCCTGCGTCTTCCAGTCCCGCGCCGTCCATCCCGTCCCCGCAGCCGGACACACAGTCTGGTGAAAGAGTGGCGTCGGAGTCCTCCAGCTCATCCCGACTTTCCCAGCTCCAGACTCCTTCTCCTCCGCCTTCCCAGCCCGTTTCCCCACCGCAGAGGCCCAGAAACGGAGGCCCACGGATCAAAATCCAGTCGTCCTACACGCGGGCGCTCGCCTCCTCGGCTCCAGCTCCGACCCCCGCTCCCGCTCCCGCTCCTGTTCCGGCTCACGTCCCCAGGCCGACCCCCGTCTACCGCCCCCCATCTCCTCCGAGCCCGGAGAAGCCGGAGTTCAGCTACTTCAGTAAGTACTCTGAGGCGGCTGAGCTCCGCAGCACGGCGGCGGCGTCTAAAGGCCCTGAGGTGGAAGCGGCGGCTCAAGGCCCGTTCCGCCTGCGCTCTAAAAAGCAGAAAACTTTGTCCATGATCGAGGAGGAGATCCGAGCCGCTCAGCAGAGGGAGGAAGAGCTGAAGAAGCAGCGGGAGACGCAGCCTGCCGTCTTCTTCCGGCCCAGCGGCGCGCCCAGCAACAGTCACGGACCAGTGAGGACGGGAGTGAGACATGGCACCATTACACCCGCAGACAAGATGAAGAGCAACAGCCTGCCAGCTAGACTCACCTTGACAGCACGGACGGCGCCAGGTTGGTTCATACTTGGGCTGGATGTTTTGGGAATCAACTATTCTATCGATTATTCTGACAATTAATCAGATAAAGAAATTGGCACATTCTGCAGATTTCTTATTTAACTGTGCATTTTTTATGCAGAGTTAGAATAACAATAATTCAACTCCTTTTTTTAAATAAGAACATAAACATTTTTGCCTAAAATGTCCTTTTGTGTACGAATGATCATTTGTAGCAACAAGTAATACAGTGTAGGAATTGTCTATTGATTTTTTTATTTTTTTTTTTTGATGAAACAAGTAAGGTGCTTAGTAGGACTTTTTTTTTTTTTTTTTTTTTTTTTTACAGAATTTGAACCTGTCACTCCTTTAAGTTGTTGACATCTTGTCACATTAAAACCACAACATTCGGTGTGTTCCATATGATTTTATGATGGATCAACACAAAGAAAAACGGAGCTGCATGTTTTAGCAGATGGCAACCATAAGTACAGCACAATGGAGTTGTCAAAACATGTTTGCTTTTAATTGGCCCAATCAAAGTTCAAATCAAAATCTAATTGAGGATCTGTTGCAATATTTAAAAAGTAATGTTACCAGGTGCTTTCCATCCACTCTGAGTGAGAATGAACTGTTTTGGAATAGAAATTGACACAGTTTATGTCTGTGGTTACACAACTTTGGTAGAAATCCCCCAAAACACTTGCAGTTGCAGCAGATGTTCTTCTGCCATTATTTAACTGACTACAAAGGCATAACAGACTTTTCAGATTTACATTAGCATATTATTTTTATAACTATAAATTGTTTTCCTTTCATTGCACAGTTATGCACAACTTTGTATTTTATTTGTCTGTGATGTGAAATTCCAGCTGATGCTTGTTGTTGTTACCTAACATAGTGTCAAAAAAAATTTAAGGGACATGGCTATTTTTCCAGCACACTAGGTCTATAAACAAATTTTCTGAAAAGGAAGCAGCTCGTTGATTACGTAAGGTCACTTTGATTTGTGGTTTTCAGGGAAAATTGAGAAAGTTCGGCCCGCACCGCCGGTCTCCCCCTCCCCCTCAGAAGGGGCTCTGTCTGATGCCGGCAGCGAGGATTCGGGAGGATCACGACCCAAAAACTTGATGCAGACGCTTCTGGAAGATTATGAAACGCACAAGGTGAAGAGAAAAGAGAAGATGGAGGACAACAGTGTAAGTATTTCAACATTTAGGATTTAAATAAGCAAACACAACACTACAGAATGGAGGGTGTAAATCTCTTTCACCCATCCTCCTTTGTTTTTTCCTTGAATAAATGAGCCTTTAGCTCTTCTGTGAAACCTCTAGATATTTACAGAAAGTACCTCAGACATCACATGTTGTGCTTAATGAAGTCAGCAGCTGGCATGAGCTTAGACTGGTTAACAGAAAAGGGGAAATTCCCCGTCTGAAGCGTGAAAATCAAAGTGAAAGTAAGTCACTGAAGTTGGGGCTTTCTGTTCCCACATATTATTCAGCTTACGACCCAACAGGATGCAGATACGCCACAAAAGACACACAAAAGTAACAGTTTGCAAACTGCAACACCTCTTTACATTCCTTAACCTGAATTCGCCTTGACTACGTGATGAATTGCAATTCTTTTATTCATGATGACATCATGTGTTGACTTTTCTGTCCTGTTGCTTCTCTCCTGCTGGTCGCTCAGTATGCACATTTGTTGCGGGCTAATGAAGTAACCACTGAGGTATTCAATACGCCCCGACATCTCGCCGCTCCCTTAACCGCCCTTACAAACAGACCTGGGTCAGAAAAACTCACACACTCCTGTTCGTCTTTGAACTATGGAGGTATTTGGTTATGCACAGTTAGACAACCCCTGAATGTCTCGATACTTATAACTGCAGGCATGTCCCTCCACCTAAGAAAGCAATGTATTTTATACATGTATTTTATACATGGGTGTAAATCTGATCCCAGGTCTGCTTGTTGCCTTACTGCATTGTTCGGTTTTGTTGTGTTGGTTCTGCATGTGTCTTCATCCACATTTTGCCTTTTGTAAGCCACTTGTGCAGTCTCCAATAACAAGGATGCATCAAAGCACTTTATGTTACCTGATACAGTCTCAAGTGCCCAACTAGTTTGCCCCATGATGGCATTTTAAATAATTATTCAGTCCGTAAATAGACTATACTGTTAGTACACCGTGCTATAATTTGAGCAGCAAAGTTTTAAAAATATCTATTTTATTGTGTGCACATCTCTCAAAACTGTCATTTTCTCCATGTGCCTTATTTTGTCCATCATAAAAAAAAAATATTTAGAATTTGGGTATTTTTTTACCTTGTGCAATGGAGTACAGGAGCCTGCCGCTGCTTCCTTTCACTCTCTCAGTGTGTAGTGTGAGCCGCTTCCCTCAGATCTCCCCGGACAGCTTTCAGTTTAGCGGGTACACTGAAACCATAGCTATTAAATTTTATGACACCAAAAGCACGATTCTGCGTTAATGTAGCGGAAGAATAGTGTTTTGATAGCTGTCTTCTTGTAAAGTCAACAGTAACAGCGTTCCTGAGTTATCAACAAGTGATATCAAAACAGAGAGGAAGCATGCAAACTTTTATTGACTTTTATTTCATTGTTTATTTGGAAACGACAGCTTCGCATGTCATCAGATAATGGCCACAGTTTAAACAGGAACACATAATTGACTTCAGCTGTTAAAATTAAGCAAACATTCTCTCCAAGAAACTTATTGTTGTTAAATACTTTTCAAGTCGCTTCTTGAAATTTATTTGAATGGATGTGATTTAAAGTTCCTTTTTGGGAGATTATTAATGCAGAAAGAGTCGTTACCCAGAGTTTAGCTTAAAACTTGCATGTCAGAATTTAATCCCTGTGGTGAGATTTTAAGACTTTGCTGCTCCTTGCTGGAGTAAAAGCTTGTTCACAGCTTCGCTCAGACCAAGCTCGACTCTGATTGGACATTGTTTCTACTTCAGGTTCTGGAGGCAACAAGGATGACCAGGAGGAAGAGCAACATGGCGCTGAAGTGGGAAGCCGGTATCTATGCCAACGAGGAAGGAGAGGAGGAGGAGGAGGAGGAGGAGGAAGAAGAAGAGGAGGAGGAAGAGTGAACAACTCTTTTCAGGGACTGTGAAGAAGGAGACAGAGTGGGATGATGAAGAAGACGGGGGCAAAAGAATGGAGAATTAACCAGTATTTATTATGCTTAACTGTATCCTGATGATCACATGATGCCAGATGAGACGCATCAGTTTAGGGACCTGAGAACTGAAGGTGTAACGGTGAGGTTGATAGTTGATAGCTGACATGTTAGAAGGGTTTTTACGGAGGTTTGATGATGAGGTTTCGACATTTAAGGTGTATCGTCTCCGCAAGCTGGTAGACGCTGAGTGACTTCAGTCTTTTTTTTTTTTTTATCTATTTGCAGTTTAATGATTGAACTAAGAGCTAAGATGTAAAGATTGTTTCCAGAGAGTTTCTGAATGGACTTGCGGTTGTTTTAGAAAACCCTGAAGTCTCAACAGGAAGAGAACCAGTTGTGTGTGTGTGTGCGTGCGTGCGTGCGTGCGTGCGTGCGCGTGCATGTGTTTTTGTGGAAAGAAAGACGAAGCCAAGAGAAAGCATGAACACACTTTTGACATTTCCGACATTTTTGAACCTTTTACAACGCTGCAGAAGGACCACAGTGTCTTTGAGGAACTCAACCAAAGGGCACCACTGACTCTCAAACCCACGTTGTTTTAGGATGTGCACACATTTTGTCAAGTGTTGGTGGGAACTTCTACACTTGTTTAAGCATCTTTATTAAATTTAAAGTGCCGGATCGACAGCATCCCTGGATTGTTAAATGCTGGTAAGTAAATCTGCCACAAAAAAAAAAAAAAAAAAAGCAAAAACTATCTCTGCCTTAGACTGTCAGTAGTTGCTGCGTATGATGTATTTGATTCTCTTCTATATGTATCACTTCACCTTCAATAGGACCTAGAGAGAAGACGGAACCACATCAGACTGAAAGTTTGTCTGTAATCTCTAAATTTAACAGATTTTTTAAGATTTAAGGTAGACTTAAGTGTTTGTTTTATATTCTGAAGATCACTTACTTCAATTTAGTTGGCTTCGTTGACCTGTGCTTTCAGATGTAAGAGGTTGTTTCATGTATTACAGAGAAGTGTTTCTAATGTGTGAACATGTGGCTGAGGATGCAATTTGACTTGGAATACTGAAAAGGTTTTGTATAAAAAAAAAAAAAGGTCGTTATACCAAAACAAATTTTTATTTTGAGGGGGGGGGAGCTCTTAAATCTATTTAAGAAGTGTTGATTGTGTGCATGGATTTGCACTCTTTTCCCCCAAACTGAAACTAGCACAGAGCAGCGGCAGGAACTGATGTTAAGCGACTACGTTTCTCCTCAGCCTGCACCCTGCTCGTCTTGTTTTTCCGCTTACGGTCTTCATAATTTGTAAGTAGAATGAGCTGTGGCTAAAAACACACAGCTGCTTTTAGCCAGCTGACTGGAAATGTGCAGCAACTAGTGGGGGAGGGAGGTGCTCCGTTACTCTACGGTCCGTAAAGCTGGAGAAAACTCCAGGCACTTATCGCTTAGCTTCACTGCAAAAACACAGCATCGGAGGAAATATTTTTTCACACTTGAAATGTGACGAAACTAACTTACACATAACTTTTAAAGCAAGATATAATAGCTTGTTTTAAGTCAGCAGTTTCTTAATACAGATGAAAAAGTACAAGCTCTAGTGTCAGATTTGTACACTTAATACATGAGAAAAATGTATTGTTTTAAGTGTAAAAATCAGTGGAACTAGTACTTTTTAAATAAATATTAAGGATTATGTAATTGAATATCCTAGATCATGCTGAAAAGTAGTTTTCTCACTTCAAGTGTGGCAAGCTAAGCTAGGTTCTTGTGCAAAGACCAAAAATACTTGATAGGATTTTGTGTTTTTGCAGTGATTGACTTTAAATAGTAGGTAGTTTTGCAGTGGTGTTGTGAGAACATGCTTAATTATTAGGCCAAGATAATCTTTAATTTTTACATTTTTAAAAAAAATGTCAAATTTCTATTTCCAGGTAACCTGTGAGGTTCTTTTCTCTGCCACGTTGCAGGCTTGAGGATAAAATGACCTCTTAAACCAAAGGTCACACTTTGTCCCTCACAAGTGTCTTTCAACATGGGACTAAACCTCTGTGTCCCCAAACACACTTAAACACCCGTCACCTTCTCCAAGGAGAGCTCTAGAGAACATGAGCTGAAGGACACACACACACACCACCATCTGATTGTATCAACTCTTGTAGTGGGTGAGGTAAAAAAGCTGCTGTTGCTGTGGAATCAAAGTGCCAGTAGCAACCTGAACGGTTCATTTCATCTTCAGTTAATGTTATTAATGTTTCACTTTTACTTTTTTTTTTTTTTTGGAAGGAATTGTGTCCCTGTTCCCACAAACTGAGATGTTAGATAAATTGTAGTGCGGTGTTGAAAAGAATCTGGAGGACAAGTAGGAGGGGGAAAAAACAACAGGTATAACCTGTTCTCCAGCCCTCGTGATATCAGTTGCTGCAACTACTTACAAGCAAATCCTTTGCTTTACTTCCTTTATAGCAATATGCAGTACATAATTATAAAATAAACATTTCAGCGCAGCATTTTAAGCTTTAACAATTCACATGTAGGTAAACGAGGATAAATATTTGCAGACATGCAAGAACTTTTTCCGATCATCTTCAATCAACTCCCAAATTTCAGTGATTATTCTCACAATCAGTCCCATGCACACACAGAGGAGTTGTTGCACTGTGTGATTTATATATTATTATTAGGATGACGCTTTATATGTTTGAACTCAAGGTGTAGAGATGGTTTTAGTTGTCATTTTAAATGCTGGTAGCTCAGTTTTCTCCTTTTAGAAGCTCAAGAGGCGTCAGTGTGTGACCCACGCTGTCAGCGTGTGTGTATGTGTGTGTGTGTGTGATTAAACCAGTAATATTTTTGCTAAATATACGACATAACCTCTGTTCCCATGTTAACCACTTGTATGCTCATAATCTGCTTGGTTATTTTATAGCACATGTAAGGCTCACAGTATACTCCTACTACACATATTATGGATATTTTCTCATTAAAAGTAAAACCTGGACCTGCGTGGTGTCGGAGTGGTTCATTTATGTGTTTTAACCAAATGAAAGTTTATTAAACTGCCTCCCATTTAAAAACTGAAACAGAAACTGAGAGTAAACGGTGCCGTTTGTTGAACATAACAGTTCAGTCTGTCGACACAAAAGCCTTTTATCAGTGGTTTACACCCAGCTTTGAATGTAACCTGTGGTTAGAGCAGTGATGATGTGAACACACTTTCAGAATCGTTTATATCCTAACAGACAGAACTTCAACAAGATCAAAATACTGTGTTAATGTCAGTTAATAAAACCAGTGGCACATGTCTTAAAGTCGTGCCACTGACTTTTATAGTGTAAAAATTTCATCTTTTTTATAATAGAAGTAGTTAGATAAGTGGTTTCTTGTAGATGTATTCTCATAAAGGCTCTAAAGTCAATTAAAACCTGTTTTAAAACATATTTTTAGTTGTTTTTGGACAGTAGGTAACTGGCAGGAACCTTAATGAAGAATCAATAAAACCAGTCTTTTTTTTTTTTTTTTTCCCCAAGGCTCCCCGTAGGCAACATTTGTCAAAAGGTGAAAATATCAGTGAAACTTTAGAGAAAGTTTGTAGATTATATTTTTGCAGAGGGTCGCCCTGTGAAAGTAGCAATGAACATTTAGTGATTTGTTGTCAGTCGCAACTTTCACCCAGAGGACCTTCAGGAAACAACACATGAATAAAAAGGCTCAGAAAATGCTGGGAAAAATCCTAAAAGGTTTTTGTTTGTTTTTTTTGGCACTGATCACCAACACTTCAACTGATGACTAATCAGTTAGGTTCCTGCATTTTAGGGAACATCGGGTGAAGCACTCACAGATCGCACCGAACAGATGAGGAAATGAACACCGGCAGAGTCCCTCCCAGTCGGAGGCAGTTCACTCCTGCGACTCATTCTTGTGATTTTCATAGAACAGCAACAACAACAGCAGCAGCGACCAGTTGGTCCAACACCCAAAGTCATGGCGACGCCGAGTTTGTGCCAAGCAGCCTTCGCGGTGTTTCGGCAGATTGAGCCGATCATCGTGCTGGAGCAGCTGGGCAGCACTCTCTTCGACACCGCCCTGCAGATGGTGGTGAGGGACAGGACCGCCAACATCACCGAGCCCGGTCACTCCAGCGAGGAGAGCCAGCAGACGGCCATCACCAACTTCTACATGACCTATAACCTCATCATCAAGTTAACGCCCATCATACCCGCGCTGGTCCTGGCCAGCCTCAGCGACCGCGGCTGGAGGAAGGCGCCCATCGTGGTGCCCCTGAGCGGGTACCTGCTGTCCAGGCTCGGCCTGCTCCTGGTGGTCATTTTCGGTCTTCCGCTCAAGCTGATGTTTGCAGCCGCGGTGGTTTTCGGGCTGTCCGGGGGCTTCAGCGCCTACTGGCCCGGCGTCATGACTCTGGCGTCGCTCGGCTCCACGGCGGCTGATCGCTCCAAGGTTTGTGGTTTAGCACGTAAAGTGAGTTTTGATTTGAAAGGTTATTTATTCCCACCATCATAAAAACAAAAACTTGAATAGTTTAATTACTATTATTGTCGTTAAAAACGTGAAGAAATAACTAAAGGCGCATCTCTAAATTTAAAAGTATATTTTCGGAGATAAGTCGGTTCAACATTTCATATGTATAAATTATTTATTGTCGTATAAGACCAATGTTAATACTATGGAACACACCCATTTAAAACACTGCACACTTGTAGTTACAGTCATTATCGGCCTCCACAAAGTCGGCAAGCCAGAAATGGACATTGATAAAGAAGCAGCCTGTCCACACAGAGCTAAGTCATCATTGGAAAGTTTAGTGGAAGGACAAAATGTGTTCATGCGACAGGAATATCCACAACCACGAGAGAATTGTGAAGTAAAACCCAATGCACAAAACAAAATATCTGAACTTTATGAAGAGTAAATTGCTGCGTCAAAGTCGGGTGGCAGGAACATAATGAGCTTGTAGCTGAATCAATAGCCAGATTCAGGTCTCCTGTTTCTCTTCTTCTTATTGAAAACTCTCTTAGATTCTCTGTAGGGTTAAGAGCTGGTGGGTTTGCATTACCACAATCATTAAACTGTGTAGTGGTCCACTGGGCAGCATGGTCAGTTGCCGAGTCCTGCTGGAAAGTGGAATCAATATCTCCATAAAGCTTGTGTGCAGAGGGAAGTGCACTAAAAAAACATTAAAAAAAAGAACAACCCTGGAACAAAAGCAGCAGGATCTTAATTTTCATATGAATTCCAAAATCGGTTTTAACCTGAAAAGAGGACGTTGGCACACAAAACTATACTGTAATCCACTGCAGATGTTATCACTGGCTCAGGTGACTAAACTTATGGGCCCCAGGTCCTGTGTGCTGGGGAAACAAAGACTACCGCTGTAGTTTACATATTGCAGTATTCCAGCACTGCTGCATACGGTAGCATAGCACAAACAGAGAAGACCTTCCGCTAATCTCACCACATTATCGTTGTAAAAAGATTCGTAAAGTTTTTCGACCTGGTGGCATGTAATCTTTGAACACATTTTCCTCTCCAGACTGCAGTTATCCATGTTATCTGCCTTTTTCCAGTTTTTCCTTACGCTGAACTTTCTGTTTGGATACATCATTCAGTGAACAATCGGCTTCTTTAACATTGAAAAACTGATTTTTTAAAATTATTATTATCATAATCATCAAAAATAAAATAAGTAAATAAAAATATGACATATTTCACCCTAAATCTGTATAGGATGAGTTGATATGTTGTTTTTATAGCTAAATGAGTGAAGTAAGTTAACTTTTCAGTGGCATCCTGTCATTGAAATGCACTTGTATTCTTTGGCTGTTATAAACCAGGTGTGACTAAAACATGATTTCTCCTTAATAATCTGGATTCTATTTACCTTTATTTTTATTTCACCTATCAGCCTTTATCTTCATCATAGCCACTTTACAGCTTCCTCTCCCCTCTTAATGCAAAGACAGACACGGTCACATGGCCGCATGTGAAAGGAGTGGTTTAGATTAGCTTTCACTGTTCTCAGATATTTGCTTTTGTTGCAACATTTGAGACTTTTTTTTTTTTTTTTGGGATTTCTCATTTTCCTGTATGAGTCAGATTGAATCATGTGACTGTTTTCCAGTAGTAGCTGTTTGTTACATTGTAGTGCAGATTCAGGTTTTGGAGTGTGGCAGCTTCCGGCATGGAAGCTGCGTTTTTCAGTTATCGTTTGTTTGCTTTTTCAGAGGAATCACTTCCTGTTCTTTTGCCGTGCAGGTGATGATGAGAGTGGAGCTGGTGTACGGGGTGACCGGAGTGGTGGGCAGCTTGGTGTCGGGTCATCTGTTCCTGCTTTACAGCTCCAGTCTGGGAAACGGAACCGTCCTGCTCTCTGTGAGCACGCTCCTCAACCTGCTCTGCCTCATATTCGCTGTAGCCCTGCTGCAGGTCAGTGCACTCCCTTCGTCATACCTCACAGTGACAGTTCAGGGTTTCCTCCAGTGTATCATAAGCCTGGCGGGCCTCCAGGTTCCACTTGTGCCACCACCAGGCTAAGCATTGCTTATTCATGTATGTCTTTTTAAAATGTTTGCATTTTTTTAAGACTTTATAGATGGTGTTCAGGTATAACTTTATCAATATTTCAATAACACATAATTATCAAGTGATATTTTTACATTTCCTGTCGACTTAAAAAAAAAATTTTCACTCAAAAACACGACGGGCCGCTGGATGAATGACTGCCCTAGCACCCAACCACCGGGTTTAGCAAGTTTTCTGGGGGAATCCTTGCTGTTACGTTTGCCAGCTTCATGGTTGGCTTTAGGTAAAAAAAAATACAATGCAAAAGTTTATATCCTATAAGCTTTTTCACATTTTCTCATGTTTCCACCACAAACTCAAATGTTTTTTATAGCGTGACAGATCAAAACAAAGTAGCAGAATGAAACGTACGATGATGCTAATTGTACGTTTTCTGCTACATTTTGCTCACATTTTGCTCGGTTTTGTTCTGTTCGTCCACACGTTTGCCGCTTCCTCTACATGTCTTGTGGCAAACTGCAAAGACTTCCTGTAGCTTCTCTTACCACAATACCAGAACACCAGATTTGTAGAACGCAAGACATTCACCTGTCCTGGCAACAGGTTCTCTCAAACCGCTTAGGCTTTATCAGCACAGAAAACTGCATCATTTTCCTTGCAAATATGAGCCGCTTTGTGATAGCGTCACGTAAAATCAATAACGTTACCAAGTTGTTGTGTGTTGCAGATTTTCTGCCCTGGTTCCTCTTGCAAAATGAGATATAGATCTCAGTGGGGTTTAATCTGGTTAAATAAAGGAGAAAAATGAAACTACTACAGCATTTCCATTTGTGGCTGTAATATGGCAAAATGTGAAAAAGCTTGAGTGCAGCCACAGGTTGTAGTTGTCCAGGTTTCTGATTTTCTGCGACGCTCCCACTGAAAGCACATTTTGCAAATTTCCTTCACAATAACAGGTGAAACGAGTGAACAGCGAGGACCCAGAGGAAAGCTACCACCTCCTCACCCACGCCTCCCGTTACACTCGTCTCGCCGGGTGTTTTACTGGGATAAACATGGTGAACGTGGTTCTCCTGTTTGCGGCGGCCTTCCTCTACGACTTTGCTGTGGGCGGAGCCATAGAGGTCCTGGGCTCCTTTGTGCTGAAATCGCCGCTCAGCTGGACTGCCACACAAGTAACGTCACGTTTGTAATTGTTAGCTAAGTACTTTTTGATACTGTGCTTTCAAACACATGTAAAGCACAGTATCCTTCAACTGTGCTTTAAACGAGTTTCTTTGTTCTCTCTCGAGGTGGGATACGGAAATGCGGCGGGCTGCGGGATTTTCGTCACCAGCTTCCTTGGCGTCATCATGTTCCGAAAATGCGTCGGTGACGAAACCATGATCCTGATCGGCATGCTGTCGTTCGCTGTGGGGATCTACGTCATGTCCTTCGTCACTACGACCTCCCTTTTCTACGTTGGTGAGACGGAGCGCGTTGGTTGATTCAGAACTGCATCATGATGCATCATTTCCACAAACTGTTGTCTAATATAACATCTAATGGCACTGGAGACACCAGTCGGTGTTGATGTTGTTCTATTTCTGGGCTGTTAAAGTCAAGCTGTGCAATTTTATCCATCCAGTCTGCCTTGTAGAAAATCTAAGTTATTGAAAACACAGGAACAAGAAAGAGGAAGTGTGAACGATCCGAAGCCATAAAGTCTTGCTATTCTTAGGTTTTCAGACAGTGCTGAATGCTTACAGCTGTACAATAACATACATTTTGTACTCACAAGGAAATAGCAGAGTGCCTTTTATAGTACTGTGTAGTATCTGCCAAATCTCCAGGGTAAAAGAAAAGTGACTGGGATATAATTAAGTGAAATGCAGAATAGCAACAAAACATAACTTTATGCTTTATTATGGTAGCTTATTGGTTTTGAAGTTCTACTTTTCTGACTTCCTATATTAGCTAGCTGTGCTGCATTGATAACACTAACATGTGTGCAAACAAGAACAACTGGAAATTATTTGGCATTCGCTTTTTTTTTTATACAAGTATAATAGGCTATGCTTGCATAACACCTTTTGGTGGTATTTCCTGGAAGAAGAAAAGTAATAATTAATTCAACTTTTTCTCCACAGCCCGTTTATTAAACCTCTTTGCGCTCATCCCGATGCCGACAATCAGGGCCCTGGTTTCTCAGCAGGTTCCTGCGTCACGATGTGGTGAGTTCCTGATCCGGGTCTATGTGTGACGGTAGCAAAACACACTACTAAAAACACAATATTTGCCTATAGAAAAAGACATATGATTTTATCCTTTATGAAAGTCTCTGTTTGTCCTTTTTAGCACAGTTTGATCAAAGCACACACAAAAAAACAATGAACTGTTTTTAGAGATTTCACTTAACTGGATACAAACCAGATAAGTCATTGTGGACCTTTTTAAAAAAAAAAAATGACCTCAGAGATATCTATTGCCCCGGGTTTTTTTTTACGTTAAATAGTCTGTGCAGAAATGAAGTTGCAGAGTCATTTACTAGAAACCAGACGTGTCTGGTACAGCTGGTTCATCCAGTCTCTCTGACTTTGTTCACCAATCCTAGTAGATCACAGTTGAAATCTTGTGCTAAGTGGTCCTTTAACTCAGCTTTTATTTTATTTTATTTTTTCCTTGTATTTTATCCTTAACACTTTTTTTGGATGTTTTTTTTTTGTCAGGCATCGCTCTGACCTGTCTGCAGATGACTCTGAAGGTGGCCGGCATCGTTTACATTCCTGCTTTCACAAAGATCTATCAGAACAGTCTGACCTGGTTCCCGGGGCTAGTCTTTATGATTTCCAGCGTCATCACAGTCATTTCCATGATACCCATCAGGTACGCCACACAGAAAGCTGCTGAGAGAACCATTCCTGGTGCACTCCGTCTCATTTTCGTTCTGTGTGTGTGTGTGTGTCTTTCCTCCAGCATCGTCGGTTGCAGGTCGGCTCAGAGGCAACAGTACGTGAGGATTCAGGGAGACTGAAGAAGCACCACCAACATGAGCAGTGAGCTCTTTTCATTACAAGCAAACTGGGAAATGAGACTTAAGTGTTTAGAACATAAACATGCCACTTCCTCAAAGCTGCCAGCGCAGAATTTTTGAAATATATTTGCCTACCATAATTTTCCATTGTGGTGTGATGGATGGTACTTTATCTGACAAATATGCAAAACCCACTGGACAAAAAAAAAAAAAAAAAAAAAAAACATTTTTAAGTTTTTGAAATCATGTCAAAGGTTACAGGAAAACGTCATCGTCCAGATTGCTTTATCAGAGGTTTATGTTTATGGCTTCTGCTAGAAAAGGAGAAGTCATTTTGAAAATGACGCACGCAAAATTTCGACACTTTGGAGATTTAGGGGGTGAATCTGAACTGAGAACGTTGCGTAAGTCGGGGTAATGTTTGGCTCACTCAGGTTTTACCCTCGTATGTTACATGTTGCACACTGGAGACTTATTCACTTGAAGCCATTTTTTTTTGTCAGTTTGGTACCAGTTCAGAAATGCTATTGTGAGACTGGTTGACCCAATCACCTAAAATTTAAAAAAGGTCTACTTTTTCCTTTTTTTATTTTAAACTCAAAACATCCTTGGATTCCCTGTTGGGTTCAGGTCAAAGCTCGGCTGGGTCACTGGTGACTGAATGTTTTTACGTTTTCATGCTGTAAAGCACTTTGAACTGCATTGTTGCTGAAATGTGCCATAACATAAACTATGTTTGATTAGTATTATTTCGTCAGGAGAAATGTTCTGGGAAAACCAATGTATTATTTTAAGCCTACATAGCTGGGGGAATTAATAATTTGTGACTGTTGTTTTTATCTACAGTATTTAAGAGTACTTTGTTTCTTTTTACTTCATTTTGACTTCATATTTGTGTAGTAAATAATGACATGGTGGAATCAGTGGTGTTTGGTTTTGTACACTTAAGATGTAAATTATTGTGGGACTCACGATTATATATTTGGTCACATTAACACGTTTTACCGTTTCAGCTGTTTACCCAAAATTAAGTTAAAAATTATTCTGTCTAGGAGACTAATTCCTATTAAGCAGTGTAAATATTCTTTTACATGTCATTTTTTTTACACAATTCTTATTTTTTGCCGTCACTTTTTATACTTGATCACTGAAGTCTGCATTTGCACTCAAACCATGAAAAAGGCATTTAGTTTCTGTAAAAGTAAAACTACACAATTTAAAATGCTTTTATTATAATTACTTTAGACTTATTGCTGCAGCTTAAAATAATTCCTCCGTCTTAAAATGTTCTTATTGTAGTGTTGATGCACTACGGGGTGTTTTTACTGTTCGTGCAACCATTTAAATGAAAATAAAGTTTTGAAGACTTAAAACTAAACCATATTAGTCCCGTTATGTTTTGCTGCATCTTCTGACATCATCAGCTTTTCTCGTTGCGCTCAAGTCAAATCAAACGAGTCGTCATTTATCCTCTTTATTATTGGTCCAGTATATCCAAAAAAATGTGTTAAAGATAAATTGCATCAAAACATCAGTATACAAGCTTATTTATAATTACAACAAATTATTAACATTCGAATGTACAATCAGGGACGTAAACAGAGCACACTGGGGTGGAACAGAGAAAAACAAAAATAGATCTAATTAAACGTGTGAAGTTACACAGGAAAGAGAAGTGGACATTTGGCTTAAGAGCTTTAAAGAAAAAAAAATAAAAATAACGTCCCCGACTTAAACACCCGTTCAGTCGGTCCGCTAACGAGTCAAATGGCGGCCGTTGGGATGCAACTGGACGATAAAAAAGTAAAGAAAAACACAATACATCACCCTCAATGCAAGAGTAACACTTTTACTAACCAAAGAAAAGGTTTTTTTTTGTTTTTTCCCCAGAATGAGGTCCTTTGATGCGCTCGTACCTGTTTATAATTTTAAAAACAAAACAATACTTCTCACTCGGAGTGCATTTAAAGCAAATTAAGCAAAAAGTAGACGTGGAAATTTCAAGCCAAGTTGAGTCCTGTAAGCTTGACATTGAAGCTCTTCCCTTTGTTTCACTTTTAATTACGATTACCGGGATCCATTTAAACTGGTCACCAACATTTATATTCTTGCCACTGTTAGAGGTCAGGACCTCTGAGTACCAATGTAGAGGTTTCCAATTAATTATTTTATAGCAGCGCCCTCTACAATTATCAGCACTCCTGGTAAAACAACGTAAAAGAAAAAAATAAATAAATTCAGCTTTCTGAAGAAGCATGATCTCCTACTGAAAGTCTACGTCTTTTTAGTCAGCAAGAAAACTAAGGATAGGAAACTTGTTTTTAAATAAAGTTAATTATTGGCACCGTAACAATTCCTATAAAACAAATGTAACAGATTATACTTTTTTGTTTAGATTCATCAGAATATCAAGAAACTTTAGATTAGCAACTGATGGCGTTTGTTTCAATGGAGGTAAAAATATGACTTTACAGAAGGAGGACAATTTCTCCTAATCATTTCAAAATGGGAAAGACAGGAAAACTTCCCACTCAAGTCAACTAAACACATAATGTACCCAACTTTATGTCGCCTCCATACACACACAGGGAAAAAAAAAAAATACAATCGTCAAAGCTCAATGAGAAAACACTCCAGGTGAATTTACTCTGACACAAACAGAATGTATAATTCACACTGGTAAGTATAGGGGAGGACGTGTGATGCTGTGGGCCCGTTTCACTCCCACAGCGTCACTAGTGGCTCACTACGTTAACCACAGCTTATTTATGTTGAGATTAGACTGCTGACAAGGATTGGCTTAGTTTAAGACTCTTCAAACATCTTTACCAGAGGTGCCAATAATTGTAAAAGTCACTGTTTTTAAGCAAGTATTCAATGTAATATTAAAAAAATAGTTTGTTTTAATACAGCAGTATCATAGCTACAAAAAAAAAACAACAGGTATTTGATGTCTTCTGCTCCCCTCTTTAGTGTCGCCATATTTTGATATTTTTAGTTTGAACCTCCGTTACAGCTGCCTCCGGTCGTCATAGCTACCTGTAACCGTGATCTCAATCCGGCCAAAAAAAAAAAAAAAAAAGCATTTTATTCCCTTCATTTTTATCCTTTTTTCACATCTGATAGAACAGATAAAGAAGTAGCTGCTGTAAAAGGTTAAAGGTCAAGATAGACAAATAAGAATGAGGAACAAAAAAAAACAATGAAGCTGACAACATCTACAAGTTGCAGACACTAAATCAGCCTTTGTGTTTGGTTGTAGAGAGGGCAGGTCCGGTAATGTGGCATCAGCTTCAAAAAACAAAAACAAACAAAAAAAAAAAATCTTAAAAAGTACCTTTATTTCAAAAATCTCTTCTTTTACCAGACAGATAATACTGTCTGAGGCTACATCTGTGCAAAAATGAACAAAAGCTAAACGTTAACGTGGTGTTGGGTTAATGTCACGTAGCTGAGCTCGCCCTGAAGTCATTGGTCACATTTTGCTACTTAACGCCAAGTCACACCGACTCGAGCACACACAGCTGAGGAGAGGGAATAAATGATGGCGTTTTCAGCAGGTTTCATCTTCCTCCTGTGGTTGAGAGCCATCAAAGGAGCACCGTTTGATCCAAGGGCAGCAAAGTGATTCTTTTCCTCTTTAAAGGCGATATCAAGTAAAGAATATAAGAAAAAAAAAGGATGTTTTCGGCAGGCTGCCTCCGTGTTTTCTAAAATTTTCCAATTGAGTCACAGGCTCTGCAGATGAGAGCACAAAGTCAATACTGTTAGCAAGCTGAACCACTGTATACTGGAAAGGATTTGCTCCGTCAACCAGCCTCATGCAGTTTCTGTTTGATAAGCAACTGAATATATAAAAGTGGAATCAATGGAATCACCTTGGATGTAGATCCTGCAACAGGTTGTCGTTCTGAAGCAAAATCACATTTTTACTGGGCGGTTTTAAGTTGCATCAGGGTTGAATGATTCACCATTTCCAGCTATAATTTTTTTGTTTTTTTTGCATTAAAGCACTCACTTTTTCCAAGGCCATATTCCACACTGCTCAACATTCCCAAGTTTATAGCATGTCGAGGAAGGCTGGACTATTGAAATACGGTGACTTTAAATGATCGTTACAACCGAATTCAGCAGAAGTAGAGAATGAGAAGTAGAGCAAAGCTTTGCCACTAGGTGGTGCTATTATGCACTTATCAATAGAGCCCAGGATGTCAAACTAGGATATTTCCTGGTTTAGTTTTATCATGACATTTATTATCGTTGATTTAACTGGTGCTGGAAGTGGGACAATATTTATAAAATTTTGTTAAACAGCCACTAGAGGGCTTCAAGGTTGATATTCTGTGATGATTTTTGGATATATGGATCCAAAAAAAAAAAAAAAAAACATAATTATGCTTCAGCCGAAAAATGATTTAGTCAAATTAAAAGTTTTGATGTAACAATTTCAGAGTTTCACCTTCTAATAGAAGCAAATAATAATAATAATAATAATAATCAAACCAAACTTTTTTGCAGTTATTCCCATTCATCAAGAGTAAAACAAATAGCCACAATCCAATAAATTTGGTAAACAAACATTTATATACACATATATATATACAATTTTAATCCACATAAAATTGTATCACATCAAATAAACAAACCTATAAATTTAGCTAATAATTAAAAAAATAATTCCAAATTTATTAATGAAAAATTAGTCAATTTATCACATTACTTACAACTACGTAAATTTTGTCATATGTTCTGAGCTGCATTTGAGAAAGAAATTATTAAAATTATCTAATCTAATTGGTTAAGCTGCACACCAATCCTCTTGTCTATAGCAAAGCTAGCCCCGCCCAAACACTTCCATTACCAATTCTAACAAAACAAGCAGATGAAAGTGTTAAGTAAATTTAAAAAGAAATCATCATGACTGGTTTTAGATCAAAAACAAAAAAAATCTATTTTCTCATTTCGTTATTCTTTATAATAAAGTTTTTAATAAATAATAATCACTAAATGTGTTAATTCCTTTACAACTTTAATTGAATTATCGCATATATAAATATTTATTTACCAACTTATTGATATATTGAACTGCGGCATTTACGGTCCTCGATACCCATTTGGCTCAGTGTGAAAACGGAGAGAGCGGACGAAAAACGCCTCTCTCCACAAATGTAGTTAAATAAACACAAGCAGCATTGGCAACGACAACAAAAATAACACACACAAAAAAAGACCGTTAATCTGAAATATTAGGTAGAAAAAGTCCATAAAAGTAGAAAAAAAGGAAAGGAAAAAAGACGGATCTGTACAGAAGATTCTCTACTGTCCCAGCTGACCTCAAACACACCATTCATTACCTTTCTTCCCAGGCCGAATCGGCGTGTAAGGCGGCCGCTCTCTGTGTCACCGTCATCGTTCGTCTCAGGGCAGCAGGAGGCGGACCGCTGGCGGTTAGAACCTGCTGACCCGTCGCTGGTTTTCCTTGGCTTGGCTGAGTGTGACGTTCAAGTACGCGTTCAGTTCAGTTCAGTTCAGTTTGTCTCGCTCGTTTTGTCCTCAGTCTGTTTTTCCTGGAGGAGCGTTATGAGGGACTCCCACGCTGCCTGGCTCTGCATAGAGGGGAGATTCATTTGGAATTACAATTCCTACCTCTCCAGATTATCTTCAGAAACAAACAAACAAACAAAAAAAAAACAATAAAAGTAAAGCATATTTTAATTTGTAAATGTCACCATGGATCAAACGGTGTTTACAGAGATGAAAAAATTAGTCCACATGCTGCTGATGCTGCTTTTATGCTCTGCTGCCTTCAGGAGAGCGTTGGACTCTCACTGGGCAGGCGGGGCTAAACAGTGGCGTTTTTCTGAGCCGTGTTGCTCCGCCTTAACTGGACCTACAACTGAAATGGGCCCAGGAACGGTGCAGAACAGGTCGGCCATTTTTACAGGGGAGACAGAAAATAATGGCTATTAAAAAATAGCTGTTAGTTGCATTGATTTTATTTAGGGGTATTAGGATAAAGAGCGGTGAGGGTGCATACAAATGTATACCACATTTCATGTTTTTCATTTGAAATAATTTGTAAAACCAATTTATCCTTTACTATCTATCCACTTAGGAACTCTCTGGGTACCAACAGGTTTCAGTAAGACTTTTTAAGACCTTATTAATGCCAACTGAATGAAATTTAAGACACAAAGAGCAATAACTCTATGTGAGGGTTGGGAGATTCTTCTGTATAACTCGATTTACAGAAAGTGACGTCTCTCACTCTGCATTCATGTCCAATGGAACTCGCAATGACACGCAAATTTGAGGAGAAAATTGAAAAATGTTCAACTTTTGTTGCCGTCGCGTCGTGTGTGTGTGTGTGTGTGTGTGTGTGCTGGACTCGCCCCGAGTGTCAATGACTTCAAGATTATTTAAGGCCAGTTTACATGTTTTATTTTTAGATACAGAAATCTAAGACTTTTTAAGAATGCGTGGACATCCTGATTGTGCAAAATCGCATAAAATCTCAAGGCAACACAAAAGTTTGGGGTCGTGGCATTAAACAAAAACTGTGACATCACACGGCGGAGAGCCGGGTTGACCTCGGCCCGCGTACCTTCTCATAGTAGCTGATGTTTTTGTCGGCCATGCCCGTGAGGAGCTGTTTGAAGTCTTGCCTCTTGTTCCGCTGCCAGCGTTCCCAGTCTGCTTTCAGGTCAGCGTTGAAACACTCCACTTTGTCCTGGCACTTCTCCACTTCCACAGGAATCTGCAGCAGAGCAGACAAAACTAGAGCTAGCGACCCTCCACGAACTGCAACGTGGAGGGTGGGGAAAGAATCGGGACACACTTTTACTGTCTAGATGTGCAACAGACACGGCGACGGTTCACTAGAACCGGCTGAGAAGCAAACAACCCTAATAGACAATTGTGAAATTCAATCAAACTAGAGGAAGGTTGTTGCTTACGGGCGTCCGATCTTCTTGTTTGCGCAACACGGCCGCTTCCAGGCGGCCCTCGTACTCAGCTTGGACTTGGTCTCGCTTCCTCAAAACGTTCTGTTATCAGACAGAAAGCGTTCCACGTTAGTAGGAACACAGCGCAGCCTCAGAGAAACAAGCATGTGACGAATGCGAGACGCAGACAGTTCTGCTGAGTCTTGAGCTGGACAGGACATGATGCATGCAAAAAAAACAAAACAAAACAAAAACACTGGCGGAACCTTTTCTAATTTGGGACCAAAAGGGATGCAGCTCTGGGTTTGAAAGGCAGTGGAAGAAACTTTCTTCTTTCTTCATTATATTTCACAAAAAATATAATGAAGTCAGTTATGTTTCTTCATGATACTGATGAAACATTCATACTGCAACAGTCTTCAGTCAGAGGCCTCTTCAGATTTGTGGCAAGACTGACTGCTGCTGGAAAGCATCGACTGTGGGCACGACAATGACTCTGAAGATGATACGAGTTCGGTTTTATTCCCCAAAAACCCATCAAAACGGTAGAGAAATGTATATAATATCGGTCCAAATGTTCATATTGTTGCATTCCCAATAACAGTTCTGATAACATTGATCTTACCTTCATAGACTCAATGTAGAGAATGTATTCTCTGAGAACAGGAAGGAAGTCCTGGCTCATGTTGTCGCTCAGATCCTCCAGAGCGCCGCAGCTCGTCGTCACGCAGCCGGCCACGCCCTCCAGGGGGCGCTGCAGCTGCTCCTCTGACCCAGCCCAGGTGGAGTAGACGGTGCCGTACTCGCGCAGCTCCGTCAGGTACTCTGGTAGCAAAAAAAAAGACAGCAGGGTTAAGTTGAGTGAGGTGTTCTCATCCAGAGAGCGAATCGTTCTCGTTGCTTCGCTGGAGAAGAAACTGGGACTAAACAGTCCGGCACGCCCTCTGCAAAACGATTACTTTTAAATAGTCCCCGTCTTATCTGGGAACATGGTTGTGTCTGACGCCGAATGTCAACAGCCCCAACAGATGGTGACGGGGAACATTTCGCACGGCAGGCATTTACAGCAACACACATCGTGCGCGAGTCAGGAGAGCAGGGGGTCAGCAGCAGCTCTTCCTCCCTTTCCTCACTGCTGAGTGCAGGAACAGTTTCTCTTTCACACATACAGCTTATTTTAGACGACCCGTTTGTCTGGATTTATGATGGAAAAGGTTCAAACTATCATTCAGATTAATGTCACCTGCATGTTTATTGCTAGAACGGATGTAAAAATTGCAGTCAACGTTAAAACACTGCAAACACAAAATCTAGTGGAAATATCTTAGTATACTTAAAATAAGACAAAACCAAGAAGATACAGGAGCTTGTGTTAATCAACAATTCCTTAATATTTATGAAGAAGTCCTGGATATGGGTAGAAAAAAAAATCTCCCAAAGGACCTGGTACTTTTTCCATCAATATTAAGGAATTATTGACCAAAACAAATTCCAATTTCTTGCTGAAAAGTTACTTTTGTCTTATTTCAAGTGCACAAAGATATTTGCGCTAGAAACCAGACCAGACATATTTGGCGAAATGGTGTGTTTTTGCAGTGAACTGCTGTGTGTGTGTGTGTGTGTGTGTGTGTGTGTGTGTGTGTGTTGTCCAGCAGGCTCTCTGATTATACCCGACTGCTCTCGGAGGATCCTCTGAGCGATGCGATCGATGGTTCCCAGTTTCTGGCTGAACGTGTCCAGATACTCTCCCATGGCGCAGAACTCCGCCGGCCGCGCCCGCAGCTTGTAGCCTCCGGCCACGTTCTTCACAGATTCGCCCACTTTGGTCAGCAGGGCCAGACCCTGACGCTTGTTCAGGTCCTGCAAAGACGTGCGTCGTCAGGGTAACCAGTAAGGTTAAAAAAACAAAAAAACAAAAGAGGCCCTATTTATTAACATGTGCAGCAGACGGCGTCTTTATGGAAACCTGGTGCCACTTTTTATAACGACTGTGAACTTTAGGGACTTCTTCTTCTTCTCTCTTAACAGTGTGGTAAACAACATCCGGTTTACCTACAGACTTGTTTATAGCAGTTCAAGTTCTTCTTCTAAACTTTTAACTGACTGACGCTACCATAAACATGAGCATGTTTTGGTGAGTAACTATACTTGCATAGTCACATCCTGAGTAACTGGGTGTCATCATATTTACACCACAGATCAAGGGGTCAGGAACCTTTAGCCGCTAAAAAGTTTTGTCTCATCAATTTAGAGCTGCAAAATGTTAAATGGCCTTTGAAAAAAAAAAAAAAAAAACAGCAAAGAATTTTTTTTTATACATTTCTAAATGTGTTATTTTTAAAAGAACCAGCATATTTTTAGGTTTTACTGTACAGAAAAAAAGAGAATGGGTGCATTTTATTCTATGGATGTACGATTAAAAAAAAAGAAAAGGAAAGAAAGGACCCAAAAACTGATCATTCCTGGTACTTTAAGCTTTTGGTTGTGGGAATTATTACAATTATTTCACAAATGACTGGCAGTTAAAAAAATATATCTGGAAAACCTGCATTTGTTTTATCCGTCTTTATCAACATTCCTTGGTTCTTTACTATTTTTAGCCAATTTAAAAGACGCTGAGAAAGATCCAAAGAGCCACCGGCTGCAGATCTCTGCCATATCACAATGGAAAATAAGGAATAACTGGTATTTACATGTACATTATTCGTTTATTTTATTTTTTTTTAAAGTTGGTTAAAGTTACTTTATTTTATTTTAGGACTTGGCTGAGCATTATTTCCAGTGATTTTGTATATAAAAAAATATATTTTTAAAGTAGGATATTGTGGATGGATTCATTTAAAGAGAGCGCTGTGAAAGATCCTCTACTGTGCTCTACACTCATATCTCTGCAGGTGTGTTTTCCTTCCCTGGCACACTTGAGATGATTTATTAGAGTCTGAATCCGGCACTGCCTTACCTTGGCAGTCAGGAAGGCATTAAGATGTGGGTTAAAAGACAGAACTGGGTGGTCCGCGACTCGCTTCAGGAACTTGTCCAGAGCCTTCATCCTCGTATCCACAAACTCCTCGGAGAAGCGGTCCACCACGCCCTTCATCACAAACTTCTCTGGCAGCGGCTGGAGACAGAGGAGAGAGGAGGGAGGGAATGTGAACAAGGAGCGCGTCTCGACGGGAACGCAGCGCAAAGAGGGGGAAGCTTGTGGGACGTACGGGGACGAGGTGGGTCGGCTGGCTGTCTTCTAGTTTTATCCTCAGCCAGTCGAAGTCCTGGTAGCGCCGCCGCACGCTGTACTCCGGGAGGTCAAACTCTATCCGTGTCGTCTGAGGGGAAAAAGAAAGAAATAAACACATTTTACACACACACACACACACACACACACACACGGTCCCCATTAACACTTTGTGCTCTTATTTGGCTGAGGCACTGCTGTGTGCAGGCACAGAAGCCAAGCGCCTTGTTGCTCGTAGCAACCGTCGCCATGTAGCCCGGAGATTTAGCGGATTACTGCCATAATAACAAGTAAGCGCAGACTTTTTATAGCTGTTAAATATAGAAGCAAAACCTTCTGACAAACTTCCCTTCATCACAACCGTCGGAATGACATTCTGAAGGAGCTGCGGGTCGTTTTCTGGCTCTCCTCTGTGTGTTTTCAGTTTGGATTGTTGAAGGCCTTAAAATAACAGAACTAGTAAAGTCAAACAAACTTTTTCTCCTTTTTTTTTTTTTCTGACTCATTCCCTCTAATTTAAACAGCATTGAGGTCAGGACCTCAGAGAAGCCTTTCCATACTCAATAATGTAAGCACTTCTTGCCATATGTTTGGAAGTCACTATCACAGAGGTGTCAGTTTTGAAGCCAAGTTTTT
The DNA here is from genome assembly GCF_000485575.1 of Poecilia formosa. Taxonomy (NCBI): domain Eukaryota; kingdom Metazoa; phylum Chordata; class Actinopteri; order Cyprinodontiformes; family Poeciliidae; genus Poecilia; species Poecilia formosa. The sequence goes on from NW_006800085.1 coordinate 1,046,839, forward strand.
TTTTTTTCTCTCCCGGTTCCAATTACGGAAACCTGGCTGCAGCGACTTTCAGTTCATGGAAGCGCTGCGATTGAAAAGCGCTTTGTTGTTCCTGACGCATTTCTTTCCAAAGTGAGATTCAGGTTTTCCTCCAGGCTTCAGTGAAGGTAATTTCAACTTTATGTCTGAAGCTTTAGGATTAAAGGACTCTGCTTTTAAGCTCATTATGTCATTTCTAGACTGAGTTTTTTTTTTCTTTTTTTTGAAAAATCCAACCTTTAAATTGAGTAGACCTATTCATGACCAGGAGAAAAAAATACACTTTAAAGCTGCAGTATATAACTTTTATTAAAAACATGTTTTACATATTTGTTAAATCTATCACCATGATGTGACAGTATGAGTCAGATAATTTGTGAAAAAGACTCATGTCCTCCTCCAGAGCTACCATCTGAAGAAATGCGCCGCTCCTGACCAAAAACAGCTAAGCAGAGTCAGGAGGCATGTCTTAGCACTGTCGATCATTCTCGTGAACGCGCTGCTAAATTGTGAATACAGTGGCTGTGGTATCTGGAGAGCTGTGGAGAGGAGAGGCTCTCCGTGCTGGTGCAGAAAGCCCCGTTGCTGCCAATTGCAGAGAAACAACTTACAGTGACATAAAAGCTATTTATTCATGCTAATTAGCTTTAGCATTCACAACTAGCTCTGGCATGGTGAACTAGCTATAGCCTCGTAGAGAGGTTGCTTCTGAACGAGCACTGCATTTCTGCAGGGAGGAGTTGCAGGAGCTTGATTTTTTTCACAAATGATCTCTCTCATGTTTTAAACAAATATGTAAAAAAATATATTTTTTTTCAATAAAAGTTGCATACTGCAGCTTTAACATGGTGGAGTTTTTCTTTTTTTTTTTTTGAAGCTTGTTAAAGGATTAGTCAAATACAGCCAGACCCGGTTTAAAACCAGGCAGAGCGCCGTCATGAGCTGAGAACCAACCTTAGTGGAGACTCTGTAGGTGATGTACGTCTCCATGGTGGAGACGTGCTTCTTGGGGTCATCGACGGTGACGAAGAGGTCGCGGGGTTCTCCGGAGCCAAACGGGTCGTGAGCGTCGGCCTCCGGGTCACCGTCCAGCTGCAGCCTGCTGAGCAGCACCGACGCAGAGGCGGGGCTGGAAATCTCCACCGGCGTGCCGTTGGTCAGGCCCGGCTCCTGCCGGGAAAACGAGGAACACGACAGCGACGTCACGGTGGCGCTCTTACAGGGAGGCTGGCGGACAAAGAGCTCCCTGATGGAACGACCGTAACGCTGACAAAGCTGTTTTTCATCGTCAATGGCGCGTTGTCGGGACAGCGTGAACACGATGCGCAACCCAGATCAGCTTTCTGATTCATAACAGAACAGGAAGAATTCAGGGCTTCTTTTTTTGTTTTTGTTTTTTTTGCAGTCTCAGAGGAAGCTGCAAAACTTTCCCAACAGACCCAGTAACAATGCATACTGACTCATATGCAGAACTTTCACCTAGAAATGGAGTGAAGTGCACCACAGGAAGTGAGGAAAATCAGTGCTTAAGCGAAATCTCCTTTTCTTTTTCTTTTAAAGAGGATACGTGTGCAACGTGTCAAATTCAGGCA
>NW_006800085.1:1048499-1054233 GCF_000485575.1 Poecilia formosa
AGAGGAGAGGAGAGGAGAGGAGAGGAGAGGAGAGGAGAGCTGCCCTTCTGTCTTCCTTTCCTCAGTCCACTTCACATGCACACACAAACACATTACATCCACCGCTGGCAGACAGAAAACACACATCAACAGGCTGCTGACACAGGAAATCTACCTCTGGACTGCTGACCTGCTCTGGTAATCACAGCTCAGATAATTACACTGCATCAGGACATTACTGTGAATGAACAACCAGGCAAGCAAAGCTGCAAACAGCGAATGCTGGAAATAAAACTGTGAAACTGTGGGACTGCTTTTTTCTGTTTGCTTTTTTTTTTTTTTTTTTTACTATTAAGCAACTGACACTTCTCTGTTGGGTCCAGAAAGAGAAGAAGTTACTCAAAGTACAAATCATTTCCTGTGTTATATTACAATAGCTTGCAACATAACAAGCTATTGTAGCTTGTAATTTGCCACCTCCAACAACCACTTCCTCGTGCAATTACAGGTCTTTGGGGGTTTGTCTCTACCAGGTTTTAGATTGGTTAAAAGCCATAAAAATCAATTTTCTCATCTTACTACAGATGATCAAATTGATAAGAGATTCAGGTCTGGACCTGAATATAAATATACTTTGAGGTAACACATTTCATTGGCTCAATATTTAAGATTATTCAGGGGCATCTTTTGGAGCACCGCGACAGTTTCTTCACCTTGTATTGAAGAGGAGCATCCCAAACTACGATGCTGCCACCGCCATCTTTGTTTGGGGCAGCGGTCTGCAAGTTTTACAACCCAAACAAACATTCTTATCCTCAGCTCAGCTACATAAAACCTGTTTAGAGCCACGAATGTTACATTACTTTTTGAAAAAAAAGAAAAAAGTATAATGTCGGAGACGTATCAAATGTAGAACTACGACTTAACTATGTTTAGGTTTAAAAAATAAAAATTTATGCAAAAAGAAAATTGGGAAATGATATTTAAAGAAAAGAATTTTCAATATAATGACAAGAAATATTTAAATAAAAAATATTATACTTCAAGTGTCATTCTGGTCCTTAGCTGCTGATGGACAGGTATGTAGTTGTGTCAGGCTTTTTCCGTTGTTAAGATGGTGGACTGAACTGTGGTCCATGTGATGTTTAAAGCTTTAAATATTGTTTTATAACCCAACCCTGCTTTAACCGTCTCCTCTGTTGTATTTCTCCAGTTAAGTCGACTACAGGGACCTCACTGTCCTGCATTTAACAGGAAGAGAGAGCAGACGGACGAGAGCAGCAACAACACTCAGAGCAAGTAACCATGACGAGCAAATTTCGGGTGCCCTTACTGGCAATGATTAACCGCTGATTTGAGACGGGTGCTACAGTCGCAGCTCCAAGATGAGTAAAAAAAAAAAAAAAAAAAAAGCTCTGTGACCTGCTTGCATGCTCCATCTATGTTGACACAGCCCTCAGAGGTTGTCAAGGAGGCCATTTATCCTCTACCCCGCTTATGCATTGTGTGTTGCCGAGTTTGTGCTTTCTAGGCTGAAAACGGATGAAGTTGAGTCAGTGTCAAGCAACAAATATGTAAGAGGTGAAAATACAAGAATACACAAATCTTTCTGTTGGCGTTCTTGATCTGTGGATTTTCTAACAGACAGTAATCTGAAAATTAAGACAACAGCTGTCATGAAAACAGAGTGAGCATGTAGAGTTCACCCTGTGTGCAATTTATTGTCAATATAAACACAACAGAGCTGTAAAAGTCACACCCTTTGGAACATAGTGGCAGCATCATGTTTTGGGGAAATCTGCAAAATGTTCAGAGCTGCAAAAGCAGGAACAGAGTTTCAACCTCCAAGCAGGACAACAATCTTAAATATGCATATGTCACATTGAGCTAGTCAAAGCCCAGACTTTAATCCAATTAAGAATTTGATAAGGCTTGATATTGACGTGTAGACATTCTCTCTGTCTAAGCTTGAGCTATTTTAGAAAGAAAAGTGGGCACAGATTATTGGAAAAAAAAACCTTGTGGTCTCAATAATGCACGACATTGTGTTGATCCGTCACAGAAAATCATTACAGATTTTAGTTTCAACTTGACAAAATGTGTACCGGGTGTTGCACTGTGAGCTGCATGAGCTTAAAAAAAAAAAGTTATTTTGGTTTTGATTTACGAGATTTGATTCAGTTCAAAAGCCAATCTTGAGTTTAATCTCTAAAAATCAAGCTCCAACCTACTTACGATGTTGGAAGCATACAAGTTAGAATTTCCATATGTTCGCTCCACAGAGTTAAGTTTGGTGTACACTTCTCTTTTCTTTCCGTGTTTTCCGATAAGCTCACAGCTAGCTCCTAGCCCACCCTCACCTTATCTTTCTCTGCGCTGATGGTGACATCTGGCCCCGGGGACAGGGGCTCCTCGGCGGCGGACAGCGGGTGGAGGATCTCCGTGATGAGCTTCTGCCCCGAGCTGGCCAGGCCTCTCGGAGCGCCGACACTCATCCCTGCTGAGGGCGGGAAGACGTGGCCGGTTGTCGGGCTTAGCGGCTGGCGAGCGGCTCCGTGCGTTTGGGCAGACAGAGGAGATGGTTTTTCTACCTAACGCTCCTCTTCAGATGAGATGTTAACAACAGCCGCTAGTTGATTACAACAGTCAGCTGACCCACACTGCCCAGCTCCGGATGTTCATCTAAAAGACCCCGGTTGTAAACACGTCAACGGCTGACAATCCAAAGATCGTCTATTAAGAAGAGGAGTAAACTGATCGTTGAAATAGATGCTATTTTACTAGCAAATTAGCCATAAACCGCCTTGAACTAATGCTAATGGCTAGCCAGAATTAGCGAGATTTGAAGCAATTGTAACTTTATAGTTGGAGTTTTTAGCTAAATTATGGTTAAAAATATTGACCTCAGAAAGCCATGCGGTGTTGAGCCCATGTTTCCTCCACAATTTAATATGTTCCTGGCATTTTACATTCATTTCAAAACATACAATGTCACATTTCACTAGGAAGAAATTTAAATTTTAGGTTTATTATTTTCACACACTGATGGCTCTTGGAAGTCACAGAGAATTTCATATAATCTGTCAGTGTAAAATCATTCAATCTAGTTTATTTGTATAGCACATTTCAGCAACAGGCAGTTCAAAGTGTTTTACAACATAAAAAGATCATTTTGATTTCATTAAAACAGCGTAGTTCACGTTTGAAAGCATTAAGTATTTTAATAACCAAGCGGGAATCAAAAGTCCATAAATTCTAAACAATATATCACAATTTGAACATTTATTGTTTTCTAACTTTTTTTAAAATTTATTTATTTATTTATTTTAAAGGGATTAAATTTACGTATGTCATATAGGCATGCTTCCTCCAAGCTAATCCACACCAGTTACGCTAACTTTCTAAATACCCGAAATATAATCAAAGTGAGACCTCCTATTTTTTTGCCTCCATCTAAACTACAAACCGGGTAAAACACAGAAGTAAAATTCGACTCATCTCCAAACATTTCACAACCACAGCTTTGTGGTTATTTTAAACACCCAGCTTTACTGTTACAGGTGTTACTAAACAAATATAGCGGAATTTTTCATTCGTTCGACTTTTGTGTATCTTTGCTGTTAAAAAGCAGGCCACATTTAACGTTCCTTCGTGTTGCAACATTAGCAGGCTGGAGGGCAAAAGAAACGAACGTCAAACAAATTTAAAATCATTTCTATTATTTCTAGTCGCTGCTCATTCCAAACTTTTGGTTCCTGCCTTTCAAGTACATGGCTGCTAATCCACCGGGACAAGGTAATGCTTTAAAACCGCTTTTAGCTATTTAAAGTTTCTGTTTACTGCAGGGGCGGAGCTATAACCTTTAGAGACCTGGTGGTGAAATCTTCCTGCTTTCCGGCCCCCTTTAACCTCAGACTAGGATATTTAAAAAGGTCTCCAATGTAATGAACTCTGTTTACAACTTCCATTCTGAATTGTATAAACTTTTTGAATTTATTAATTAAATAAATGTGTAAGTTGTTATTATTAAGAGGATTCATGTATTGTTGAATTATTATTCATTATTTTGGTGGTGAAGCTATTTAATAATAAAATGTTGATGACCCATAATATATAACTTTAATTGCAAAATAATTATAAACTATGTTTTCTTTCTTTTTGTAGAAGCGGAATATTTTATACAACCATCACCTCTTTGTTCTCTTTGTGAATGTGAAGGGTTATTTCTCTGAATGAAGTACTGTGGGCATATTTTATTTTTTCTTTTAAGCCTTATCTGGATGATCTGTGAAACTTCCTTTTTCATATAAGCACAGAACTTACAGTAAAGTAGTCGACTTGACAAATCGCATCACAATCTTTCCTATAGAGGAGATTTTATATTTTTGATGTCAGGTTACCCAAAATTAGAACTTTGCTTAGCTTGTTTTGCAATGCATCCCTTCTGTTTTCACTTATTCTTGCCTGATATTTCATAAGTTTTCATTCTGTGTTTGTGTCTATCTGGTCCGGTTTCTGTCATTCAGCCATCCCAAGTAAAGCACGGGTAGCAATCCTGGCTGAGCTGGAGAAGGAGAAGAGGCGACTCAGGGAGAATCAGTCCATGAACGTTCCAGGAGCCAGGTAGAGATCTAATCCTTTGAAAAAACGTCTACGTTTTAACAGTGACAAAGTACTCACACCTTTTCCACATTACTAACAGTTACTAACAAAATTAAAGCCTAATCTTAAAACTGACACTTCTTAAATGTTTCCAACTTGAGACTTTTTGGAGCAAAGATTAACGAGAGAGAGCTGCCATGTGAACGTTGTAAATGTTTTTGCTGCGGTCATCCTCTCATCCCGTAGCATCCCACTGTCCAGACCAAACATGAAGGAGTTCAGAGACAGCGCAGAGCTGCAGCACATCGCTGCTCAGCAGAGAGCTGCATTACAGGTGAGGAACCAAACCGAACCAAAACTGCAGCCTGATGGATTCAGTCTTAAAGCTTTTTTTTTTTTAAATTATTATTATTATTATTCTTTTTGTTTGTTTGTTTTCTTCGCAGCATGCTCACGCGCATTCTTCAGGCTTCTTCATCACTCAGGACTCCTCATTCGGGAACCTCATCCTCCCTGTCCTTCCCCGTCTGGAGCCGCAGTCGTGACATTTGACGTGCTGGTCCACCATCCTCCTGCAGCACCTCTGAAACAGCATGAACACACTATTGTTCCCTTTGTTTTTAATTGAGTCTGGTGAAGTTAGACTCAATTATGTTATCTGGAGAGTCTGTCGTACATTCTTCACATTGGGAAATGACAATCAGACATCCTGTTGTGCTCCCCGGAGATGGCAAACAGACACACAACGCAGACATGGTTCAGCTTTTCTGTCACGGCACAACTCGAGGCACATTCTGCAGAGTTTTTAAATGTGTTTTGTGAAAAATTCTGGACAATAAAATAATTATTCTTTCAACCAAACATTTTTGTTCGTTTTTATTTTGTTTTCTTTAATTTTTTAACAATAATAATTAAAAAAAAACAGTATGATGACGTACTCATAATGTGATGGACGATTTATGGTGCAACTAGGATAAACTAACTGGAACACATTTTGAAGTTAAGCTCCAAACTATCTGCAACATTGGGGGGGGGGGGGAAACCTCCAAATTTTTTTTTTTTAATTATTATTGTTAAAAAATTAAAGAAAACAAAATAAAAACGAACAAAAATGTGTGGTTGAAAGAATAATTATTTTATTGTCCAGAATTTT
>NW_006800085.1:1054408-1192920 GCF_000485575.1 Poecilia formosa
ACAGCGAATTTTAAACAAGAGCATATAATTAGATTGATCTATTTAACTTTATAGTCCCCAATACCTGTTTTACATCATAACATCCTTTTAAAGCTATATAGTCAGCTAAATGGAAGATTAAAGTGCCTGCAGTAACACCACCCTCTAGTGGACAATAAGGAAAATGCACTATAATAATAATACACTACTACTAATAAAAAGCATTATTATTCAATTATTTCACTATTTAGTTTATTTTACATTACCTAGTTCTTAGCATCCTTTTAACGTCAGCTGAAAGGAACGTTGCAGTACATGCTGTAACAGTGCCTTCTAGTGGTCAGATAAAAAAATACTTGTACATTAAGGACAAGACTGAAATACTATGCAGTTATCATAAGTAGTGTACTCCGGTAAGAGATGTGCAAATGTGTAGGAGCACTTAAAAAAAGTGCATAATGTGCATAGGTATTTTCTAATAAAAATAACAGACTTTTCACAATATGTGAAAAATAAAAAAAATTGTACAGAAATCAGAGGTGTGCTATATTAACTATCTTAATAATAATACAGATGTGCTATTCTTGCAACTTAAATTAAATTGTATTTTTGAAGATATCTTTTGAAGAAAAGAATACTTTTTCTAAGTAAACTTATGAAATGTACTTGAATATATTACGACTTTAAATAAATGTAAAGTGCTTTTAAAATCACACGATTTTTTTTTACGAAAACACCGAAACTGATTTTTAAAAATTATTTTCAAGTTACAAAAAAACCCCTCAAACTATATGCGATTAAAAAATATATAAATTAATAATTGTAATACTTACGTTTTCCTTACATAAATAATTTTCAACGAAACAAGAAACTTGGTTATTGAATTAAGTTAATACGTACATCCATCTTATCGTTTTACATAAAACTATGCTCTTCAAAACTGAACTCTTTCACAAACCATAAAACCTGAAGCTGGTTTCCAAATCCCAAAGTTTCTCTGACTGTTCAAGAAGCGTTTTGCTCGTTGACGCACTGATGACTTCACATCTTATTTCACAAACGTTTTTTGTGTGTATATGTGGATTTCTCTCTCATGGACAGTCGCTGTTTTTTCCATGACCGAACTGAAGGCGGCTTGACTGAATTTGCAGCTGGCTCCACCCTCCGTTACTCAGTCAACTACGTGTTGAGCTTGGAGCCTTTAACCAGCCAGCATCCCAGAGGAACTTTGTCCTGGCTTTTTATGTGAAGGAAACAAGCCGCTTTCTCAGCCGACGCAGGTTTGTCAACTTTCGACCTCAAACGATTGTTTTCTGCTGGCAGAAGATACACGTTTTATCTTTAATGAGGTTTGATATCTGCGTGGAAACGGATGATATTTGAACCCACCAAAAGCAGCGGAGAGAGAGGAGGTGGGTGTTGGATACAAGGCTGTTTGTCTTCCGTTCTTCTTGTTTTATGCAGCGTTGTTTTGTTTGGATTATAGTTAATAAAGCCGTTAATAAAGATTTTTAAAATCTCATGAACATTTTAAGGACGATCTTTTAACTTTGACCAGAGAGTACTTAAGGAAACTTTACACAAGCTTAGATCTGAAGATAGCATTAGTCAATGTGAAACAATGGCATTGAAAGCCAAAGTATTGTATGATTTTCACGCTGAAAACCCAGGAGAGATTTCCATAGCAGAGAAAGAGTTGGTGACTCTGTTCAGTGAGGAGGAGTTGGAGGGCTGGCTGGAGGGGGAGAACAGCAAAGGGGAGGTTGGCCTCTTTCCTGCCTCTTATGTTGACATCATCAGGGACCAAATCACCTCCAGTGCAAGCAACAACGGCTATTCCTCGCCCAAAACCATAACCCCGTCCCCCAGCCACAGCTCCCAGAGGAGGTTTAAGGTCGGCAGCGGTGGAGGGAGCAGCTTCAACACCAGCCAGGGCAGCGACGATGACTGGGACGACGACTGGGATGACGGCTCTCCTGCTCAGTATGAGCCTCAGGGTTTAGGCACCACCCCTCCCTTGTACCCGGTCACCACCTCGCTGCCGGGTCGGGGGGCCGGCCAGCAGCAGCAGCAACAGCAGGCCAAGAGCTCTGCTACAGTTGGGAGGAACCTCAACAGGTTCTCCACCTTCGTCAAGTCTGGCGGAGAGGCCTTCTTACTCGGGGAGGCGTCTGCTTTTGTCAAAGACGGGGACAGGATCTGTGTGGTGATGGGGAAGTATGGACCAGAGTGGCAGGAGGACCCTTACCCATTCACATGCACCATTGACGACCCCACGAAGCAGACCAAGTTCAAAGGCATGAAGAGCTACATGTCTTATGGCCTCACCCCAACGCACACTAATGTACAAGTTAACCGCAGGTATTCAGTTTGTGCAGTCTCCTTTTCCATCCATCCAAGCTTTCCCATTTGATTCTCAAACTTATCTCACTGCAGGTATAAACATTTCGACTGGCTCTACGCTCGGCTCGTCGAGCGCTTCCCTGTGATCTCGGTACCCCACCTGCCAGAGAAGCAGGCCACGGGCCGCTTTGAGGAGGACTTTATCTCTAAGAGGAGGAAGGGTCTCATCTGGTGGATGAACCACATGACAAGTCACCCCGTCCTGGCCCACTGTGACGTCTTCCAGCACTTCCTGACCTGCGGGGCCGACGAGAAGGCCTGGAAAATGGGCAAGAGAAAGGCAGAGAGGGACGACTTGGTCGGCGCAAACTTCTTCCTTACGATCAGGTAAGAAGTTCATCCCTACAGAAGATGGGAGCTGGAGTCTGAGATTACTGAGGTTTGTAAATGTATTGATTCTAAATGTCATTCCTTGTTAATTTTAAGGGATATACAATTATAGTAGGACTGCAACGATCAAACATGTCAGATTCTTAGCATATTTACATTGCTTTGTTATTAAAAAAATATTACACTTGTCCTTGTAGCTCACACTGTCTGGAATTCTAGGTTATTCTCTGAAGATGGTTTCTAATCCTGATCATTGTCATCGCACATACACAGTTATGGTACAAAGAGGAGAACCGGTTACACCCTAATAAGGATTTCATGACAATCCAGAACAACTTAAAGGAAGTCAGTTTTTATGAAAGTAGTGAATGCCCTTTTGATCTTTTATATTGTTTTATTGGACTTTGCGTGGATACTTGCCTTTCAAGAGTTGTCAGTTTTCCTTTCCTTTAAAACTCCAGTTAATGTTTGGACTATAAACTGAAGTACAGCACTAAATTACTCAATGAGTCAGTCAATCTAAAGTTGGCTGTGTTGTTTCTTAAAAAAAAAAAAACTCAGTTCATAAAAACAATTGGTCAGATATTTAATGATACCACTGCTGTAGTACACACAGTTATTTGTTTATTTTGTTGCTGGCTCTGACCCAGTCTGGGTCCCATAAAAATGCGTCACAGAAGCACCGTGGGAGTAATTTACATGTTTAAATGCCCTCTGATCCTTGGAAAGCAATGCACATCTCGAGTGGCTATGGTTTAATTTTTAATGTGCAGGGTCGTCTGATAGATTTCAGAAAGGGAAATAGGACACTGTGAGTCTGCAGCCAGATGTTCTAAGTTGGTAACATTTGCTATTGTTAGATGCATTGCAGTCGAAACCCTGTTAATGGACGAAGGGTTTGTTGCAGACCGGCGTGATCGACTGGGGGTTGAGAGGACAGGAAGCGCTGAAGACTTTCTATTGATAAGAAAATCAAAGAGAGTTTGACAGTGTTCAGGAAGAAAAAAAAACAATTAAATATGAAAGCATCAGAACAGGAATACTTTCCATGGGAAAGAAAACATAGCAATAGCTCCTACAGTAACTCAAACAACATAGAAGCATAGCTAAGCAAACAATCCCTGAGCCAGGAGTACTTACTTAGAAAAGAAAAGCAAAGAGGGGGAACAGAGTCATTGATAGAAATAATTCTGACAAGGGCTTCATCCAGGAAAGAGACACAATTAAACCCTTCATACCATGAATAGGACAAGAAAAACAGAGAGTACACAGAGTGCACTGAGTAGTCTCTCTTTCCAAGCCTAACAACACATAAAAAAAAAATTTATGTTTTAAAAAAAACAACAACAATCATTTCTAAACTCCTCTCTGGTACACACAGTTTTCTTCTCCATAATCCATCAAACTGTCACACCCTAGCTTAGTTTTTAAAAAATATCTCGCTAACAAGAACCATATGCCAATGACCAACACCACCAGAGTGTTTTGCTAACTCAGTAAGTAAACAACGAGACTGATCGGATTTTAATGGACGGGGATTCAAAACCAACTCGCACAGGCTAACGCCGCTGTCCGCCCTGCTTGTTTTTTGGTCTCAGCACGCCAGTCGTCCCCCTGGACCTCCAGGAAGTCGAGAGCAAGATCGAGGGCTTTAAGAGCTTCACCAAGAAGATGGACGAGAACATTGTTGTGGTGAACACGTCCATCAACGAGTTTGCCCGCAAGCAGATAACGGGCTTCAAAAAGGAGTACCAGAAGGTCGGGCAGTCCTTCAAGCACCTGGCGCAGGCGTTTGAGCTGGATCAGCAGGTCTACTCGGCAGGCCTGAACAAAGCCATCTCCTACACCGGAGAGGCCTACGAGGCCATAGGGGAGTATTTTGCAGAGCAGCCGCGGCAGGACCTGGAACCCATTTCTGATCTGCTGGACCTCTACAGAGGACATCTGTCCAATTTCCCTGACATCATCCACGTGCAGAAAGGTGGGGAATCGTCTTTGCACTCTGTGTGTGTGAAATCATTTTCATCAGCAAGAGTGAAAAAAAAAAACCTTTTCATTTGTTTCTGCAACTTTTTTGTGTTTCTTCAAATTTATTGTCTTTAACATTGTAACTTCACACTGCTTTCAGAATATTGTGGTGAGTAATGACAGAAGTATGCATCAGAAGTTACATGCAGATGTGAGAACGGGGGGGAAAAAGACACGGTTGTGTCCGTGTTAAGCAACCAGAGGCCACTGGCTCGCCCTTTCCACACTACAGAATTGCAGTTTTAAACAGGACTCTGTATTTTCCTGTCTAAAGGAAAAAACAAAAACAAAAACGGTGTTTAAAGTTCATCCGGGCTTTAATTTCTCCATTAATAACGTCAAATACGACTGGAGAAAATATGCAGAGATTCAGAGTGTTTCCATACCAAGGAGGACATCTGTTTTCATTTACCCGACTGCTGAGTAAATCTGGGTTGAAAACTGAAACCAGTGGGTCATTGTAACACAAGTACAGAGCCTCAATGTAAGAACACACACACACACACACACATGCACACACATAGACCTTCACAAAGCATTTCCAGAGGAGTTAGCTTGTTAGTTCCTTGCAGGTTGGGAGGAGGGAGTTGCTGCTGGCATGCAAACGCCAGACATTTGCCAAACTTGGAGGCACCGATTCTTTTAGTCCACTGAGCTCCGTTCTCCTGATACAATGTCAGCCCTGAGCTATTGAAGCAGCCCCAATTGAAAATGTCCCTGTGACTGACATGACATCACTTTTTTGACTTGGAAAAACACTTTTTTTTTAAATTTTTTTTTTTATACTCACCGGAAAGATTAAAGCAGATTTAAAGTTGTAATGAGACGTTAAGGTCAACATTGCTGTTATGGTTGCCTGACGGGGAAATGTCCTGGTCCTGACTTTTTAATGATGTTTCAGCATCACTGAAAAGAAACTGAGTAGCAGAAAAAAAAAGATGTTGCAAGAAAAAATTTACCATTCAGGCTTTTTCCGGTTGATATTCTTTTAGGTCTGTCCTGCCCATTTTGATCGTCTTTCTATAAATGCATTCATGTATTCAAACTTTACTAAATTCAACAAATGAATGAAGCAAAAGTCCATAAAAGAATAAAAAAAAATGCTTCAGATTCCTTGTTTGAGGTGAATGATCTACACGTTAGCTTGTTTACATGCCACAAAAAAATTTACAGCGTTGATTCACCTAATGAATGGGGAGAGCAGGAATTCCCCCAAGATAACAATTGAGTGTTGAGTTAGTGCAGACTGCTGCTGCCATGCTTTCTGCATGTGTCAGCAGAAGAACTGCCGTGACCTCATTGCCCTAATGCATAGCTTAGTCTGCTGTCAGGATGGTGGAATTAGTCTTTTCAGCCAAAAATTTAATTCCTAGTCCCTCCGTCTATACCTTGTACAGGCAAAACTCACCTACAGATTCATATAGACTGAAAGAGAATTATTATTGTACAGTTTTATATACAAGTTTAATCTGACGGCATTATAGTTGGTCAAACCATTTATTTGTCCTGCAGCTGTGCTTTGAAACTTGTGGCACTGAGGTGCAACAAAACAATCCAACTGAATGGCAAGTTTTCTTCTTTCCAGTTTTGTCAGTCATAGCTCTGCGAGGAAAGAGCAAAAGGTTTACATCTGATTCAAATGAACGGAGGAGATTCCATGGCTTCTTGTTCCATGTTGCCCCTGAACTGCAGGAATGCAGCAACAGAGCAGCTTTGGGATTAGATTAGCTTCCCCTCCTCCTCTTTTTCTGTCCCCACTTTTTCCCCCCCCCCTTTCTTCTTTCTGGTAGATGTTTCCCACCAGGCCCGCGGTACACAAGTTCAAATTACAGCGCGGTAATTGCCTCGGCTGTGGGGGAGAGCAAAGTCCTTCTCGCTTTTATGATTGTGCGAGGGCAGATTGTTTTTTTTTGTTTGTTTGTTTGTTTGTTTCTGAGAAACAAAAGGAAAGAAATTCTTTTCCTGCTGCCATGTCAGGGCTTCACTCCTAGTTCCTCTCCATCCCTGTTTTTATTAGTCAGGTCTGCTGAGACCGCTTCCGCACTAAAAGTTGAGTCATATTAAACACTGAGACGTGTCTCGGGAGTTGGGTAATGCCAAAGAAGCACGGAAAAAAACAGCCGGATCATTTTTAGTGCGTTTTAAAAGAAATAAGGAAAACTCAAACCCAAAAAGTCAAACTGATGTTGTCACTGTGAATGCGGGTTGATGCTCTGACTAAAAAGACTACTAGAGTTCAGATTTTGTGCCAAAAGCGAGCTTGGGTGAATCATGAAAAGCTATTTCAGTGGAGACGGTATAAATATAGAGCAGGAAATGTGTCTAACAGACATGAGGTTAGCACCTTTTTCAAGCAGTAATGCCAAATGTATTTATGGAGAACATTTACAAACTTGCCTCCTCTTCCAAAGGTTCTGTACATACAGCAACAATAAAACACAACGATGGACAAAACCAGCTCACAAATCTGTGCAAAATAAATATAAACAAAAATCCTACAGTGTCAACTGAAATTGACACTCAAAATGATCTTCATCTCTGTTAAAGTTTCAAGTCTCTGAGGTCTAAAATTTGGGATTGTGATGAAACATGGCTGCAAATAGGAACTTTATCTACAAAACTAAAAAGCTTTTTAAAAGACTGACTGCAGAAGCAGCATGCACAAAAAAAAGTTGTTTCTGAGAATTTTAATGCTTAGCTTGAGATCAAGAGGTTGGCTGGTTTGGGAAACTCAGAATCTCATTTCTGCTTTTCATGGAAACTGTGATCTTTGTCAGCTTCTTCCGAATGTGACCTTTTGCCCCGTCCGAAAGGGTTTGCAGGTCCAGCAGCTGTGATGGCAATGAGAAGATCTCTGCTGGAAACTGGTAGAATGTAGAGTGCTGCCTACGAGACTAAATCATCTTCTAAATTTAGTAACATCAGCTGGTGACCAGAATCATCTGACTTTGAACTTAACAAACCAAGTTTGCGTCTGACCGAGGAAACTCTGACTGTAAGGTACCTACGCACAAATTCATATCATTAACTAAGACATTCTTAGGCGTAAGATTTGTCTCCAGTGGTGGATAAATAAAATTAGATCAGTGAAGTCAGATCAAGTCAGAGAAAGCACAAAGGAGTAAGAAGCTATTTAATAGGAAATTGTTCTTGATCAGAAACCAGGAAGGGTTAAGTTCCTGGTTTCTGGAACCAGGAACTTAACCC
The DNA here is from genome assembly GCF_000485575.1 of Poecilia formosa. Taxonomy (NCBI): domain Eukaryota; kingdom Metazoa; phylum Chordata; class Actinopteri; order Cyprinodontiformes; family Poeciliidae; genus Poecilia; species Poecilia formosa. Next base: position 1,062,356 of record NW_006800085.1, read on the forward strand.
TACTTCCTGGGGTTAAGCTCCCCAGGACTTAATCCCAGGAACCAGGGGGTTAAGTCCTGGTTCATGTCATTGTCCCAGTTAGGTTCGGAAATGTTGGCATCTATTTGTACATCTAAGAGATTAACAAATCTAATTGTGCTAATTGCTAATATAAGGTGCTGAGCTGGTTTGAAATGTCAACTCCATAACTCTCTCTCGTTTGCTTTACTGAGTAAATTAATAAAACTCTGTTTTGCACTTAATAAATAGGAAAAATACATTTCAGTTTTCTACGTTTGATCACCAATTAGAACCAATCAAAACAAAAATGACACAACTTCAATCTCGTCAATCTCCTGGTACGTTGCCAAGTTTATATATCAAGGAGGAAACAACTTTCATTGAATCTTTCTGCTGTTTACCAGGTGCACTGACCAAGGTGAAAGATTGTCCAAAGAAGGAGGGCGAGCTCCACGATCGCTGCAACATCATTTCCTGTGCCACACTAGCAGAAATCCAGCACTTCCACCGCACGCGTGTGCGGGACTTCCGGATGCAGATGCAGCATCACCTGCGCCAGCAGATCAGCTTCTTCCAGAAGATCACCGCCAAGCTAGAGGATGCCTTGCACAAATACGACAACGACCAATAGGACAGAGGTTGAGAGCAAGGAAAGAGGCTGAGAGCGCTAGCCTGATGGAGATCGAATGAAACTTCAGCACAAAATCAAAGGATTGATGATCAACATCTTAGCATTTAAAAGAAAAAGGAAACAAAAAAAAAAAAACCTTGAAGATGTGATGGATTTTCCATCTGGCATTCTGGAAGGTGTGCATCTGCAAAAATAGCCACAGGACAACTTGTGGGATAATCTGGAGAGCTCTGATGAGTGTACCAGTTCCAGGGATTTTGTGAACACTCCATGCAACATTTAAAGCGGCTCTCGGTGTGCCGGAGCCTGCTGTTTGAATCATGCTTTCTGGGTCATCTCACTGTCTCCTGTTTCTTCCTGAAGGGATGTGGGTCTAAATCAACATAAAACACGGACAAAAGACTTCCCAAACAGCCTATGTGGAAATCTAAGTTAACGTTTGTAATCATTATCCCATGTGTAGGTTTTACTTGAATAACCCGCTCAGTATTGTTGGACTGTGCAGTTTGGAGAAATTCAAACCATTTTGTAAAAATAAAAAAAATAAAAAAATATTATCTCTTGGACAATTCAGATATTGCAACAGTTTCAAAGTTTTACAATCTATTCTGCATTCCCTTCTTATTTACTGTGCTGTGAAAAAGTATTTGCCCCCTTGCAGAGTTCTGCTCTTTTTTTTTCTGCCTTTGTTGCATTTAAAAGTGTCAAATCGTTGAACTAACTCTGAAATCAGACTAAAGGCTGGTGTAGTTGATAGCATTGTTGCCTTGCAGCAAGAAGAAAATTCCAGTTTCTGCCTGGAGTTTAAGGTTATCCCCTTTCACACTCCTCACCCAAAAACAGGTTTAGATAATACCTTTGGTGTACTAGAGTCAAAATTAAGATTATTGTGCAGCCTGTGGTTCTTACTTCCATGCCGCAGGAGGTTATCTAACCCGAAGCCAGGTTCTGATCTGATTAATAATGAGCCAGTACTGGTAACTGAGATAGTGACTAGTCCCTTGCGCTAGTGATTAGCATGCTGAGGCTGGTCACCCGCTGAATCGCCGATTTCCTTTTGCTGTTTTGCTGTCTATTAGCATGGATAGGCTGCTGTTAGCTTTGGATAGGCTAGCCTTTAGCTGGAGTGTTTTGTGCAACTCATTCAGGAAGTCGCAAAAAACCAAGAACAACATCTAAAACTCTGCAGGCCCAACATGCTTAAGGATTTGACAATTACAAAAAGAGTTTGCAAAATGGCGTCAGAGTCCCAAAAGTAAAAACCGTTGTTGGCCAATAAGAACACAAAAGCTCATAACACATTTGCAAAAAAAAAAAAGCTAATTGTAATCCTCCAGACCTTTTGGAAAGTGTTCTGTGGACAGCCTGTGTAAAAATGGTACATTTTGGAAGTTGTGTGTCTTTTTGCAGTTAACATAAAACTAACAGCATTTCAAAAAGAGAAAATCACACTAACCTTGGAACATGGTGGCAGCATGAGGATCTGGGGCTGTTTTACCTCTTCTGGATCTTGACTACTTGCTGTAATTCATGCATCCTTAAATTCTGCTTTCTGGCAGAAAGAAGAATGTTCAGTTTGTGACCTAAAGATTAAGTTCACTTGGGTCAGATGATAAACTGAGGCACAAATGTTCACCTCCCTGTAGCTAAAAAATATTGAACTTAATTAAAGGCTAAATGTCTTTCTTCACCAGGCTGCAATAGACCTAAGACCAGGTTGGTTGGTTTGTTTTTTTTTACTCTAATAAAGTAAATCATTTAAAAAAAATGTTTGCATTATTGTATTTTGTACTTATTGTGGTTGTCTTTTACATATATTGACATTAGTTACAAACTGAGACAGTTAAATGTAACAAAACCCCCAAAAACAGAAGAAATCTGTTAATGGGCAAATGCTCTTTCACAGGACTGGATATGGGTCAGTTTAATTTTGCGGAACCAACAGTCTAATATAAATTAATTTCACAGCAGCAGGAACCAGGTCTGATCTTATTGTGATTCCAGATGATGTAGAGTAAGATATAATAATAATGATGATCTTAAACGCAGTACATTTGATGAATAAAACACAAGTAGGACTGCACATGAGATGAAAGAACACATTTAAGAAAAAGGCAAAAATATTGCCATTAAAAAATAAATACCAGAGAATAAAGTAAGCAATTTAATACAAGATAACACAACACATTTAAACTGTAATAAAAAATGCATATCTGACAATTAAACACAAATAAAACTGAAATTAGTAACTCAAGAAACAACCAGCCTATATATATTTGCATAAAGCAATGTAAAGGATGAGAATGCTAGTCTGATCCAGATAGGCTGAGTGTTTCACAGAATAAACCCAAAAAGCTCCTTCACCCTTAGTTTTAAGTCCAGGTTCTGGTACGACCAACAGAACTTTGCTTATTGGCAGATCAGAAAGACACACTGTGAAGTGATATATTCTCCATTTTTGCCTTAAATAATTAATCTGGCTGCTGCACTTTGTGTGATGTGTAATTTACGCAACTTTTGCAGGATCAGACAAGTTTGTATTGCAAAATCGAAATGTACTACAGACGCAGCATGAATGATTATATCTGAAACTCTTTCAAAGTGACCTTGCTGAGTCTCTGAAGCTACATGAAAAATGTTTGAGCAGCATAACTGATGTGCCTTGAAGGTGAAGTAACAGCAAAAAATACAAGGTTTTTACAGGCGTGGAGTTCAGGCGTGTACTAGTGAGTCAGATACATCTGAGTCAAAAAAGATGACCCAAGTTTTGTACATGTTTAGCTGCAGGGAGTTACGTACTATCCATTTGCATTTGATATCTGGGATGCGGTAATGATGTGTGTTCAGTTTAAAATATTCCATTTGGGTTAAAGGAAATATACAGTTGGCTTGTAAAAGGAGTAACATTTACAAAGAAAACAGGAGAGGTCCAAGAAAGGAGCCTTGAGGCACCACAGGTTACTTCATTGAGGATGTCAAAAGGCCTGATCTGAAAATACATAAATTGTGTGGATTTTTTTCCTGTTGCAAAAATGTTAGCTACCAGAGGAGGGACACAATCTGAGATTTTTAAGTAGATTTTTTTCTTCAATAAACATTAGAAGTAAGTAATCAGTAATATACAACCTTTGACTGAACTAACAAGCCACTATTTTCCTTATAAATTGCAGAAATAATGAGTCTGTTCAATAGGCACGGATACCTCAGAACTATATCTCTAACTTTTACTTTGTATTTTTTTTAGGTTTTCTTTTACCGCTTTTCACATCTGTTAATTAAAAAAAATCAAACGGCTGCTTCTTGGGTGTTTTAGCTGACGCCTACTTCCAGTTTTCTCAGAAAAACACACAAATATTAATATAGATTTAAAAATAACTTTTATCTGATATTGTATCTGCAGAATAAAAAACAACATGCATATGATTGTATAGTTTTTTTTTATATTTGTCTTAAATCTTTTTTTTATATATCATAACAACATAAAATTGTGGTAATTCTGCTGAAGGTTGTACTAGAATCTCATACGGGTCCAGACTTAGTTTGACGTCATGATCAGACGAGTTTCCTATCACTGCTACGGTTTTTGACAGCTACTGTCGTCAGTTTTACAATTAAAAACACTGCAGTTTTGCTAAACATGGTTCTTGCAGGTCAGACTTCACATTAGTTTTCCTGGGACTTCACAATCCTCACTCTTCTATTTAACCGTGTCCTTCAAATATTTGAATAAAACTGAAACTTGACTTTGACAAGATTTCAGTGTTCAGATTTTTTATGTTTTTCAGAGCATAACTCTGGACCTGCGTCCTGTCGTCAATGTCACATTTTAGCAGGTGATTTACATCTATGCCTTAAAGCACTCTGCTCTTTTTCCTCAGCATTGCGAGTTATATTTAGTCCACCTTTTTTTTTTTTTTTTAGAAATCCTTTAAAAAAATAACACAACTCTAAATGCACGATAATATGCATTCAGTTCACTTTAAAGATGTCAGAGGCCACTTCATCCATCTAGATATTGAGTAAATAATGAATTGCATATATTGGAAGTCCTCAGATAAAATGCATGCCTTGGAAGGGAGTTTTAAAACAAGTTTTTCCAGTGCAGGCGGTAACATCCCTGATACCCGACACCACAATCACAAAGTTAAGATCAGTTTACCTTAGCCGCAGGCCCTTTATTATTTAGAACTGCCACCTTTCCTTCTTTACTCACTCTCCATTTTACACCTTTTATCACTTAATACTTATTTTAAACTTTAAGTTTTAAAAGTAGAATATTTATTCACTTTTAGAAATCAAAATGCATTAAATCTACAAGCTATGTATCTTAAAGGGAAACTAAGAGAGTTTATATATTTAAAATCTGCAACTTTGCCGTCAAAAGACAGGTAGATGGTTTACCTCAATAAAAAAATTAGTTTTTTTTAAATTTATTTATTTTTTTATTTCAAGTTTATTATCTTACACCAACGGTAATTTTTAAGAAACATATTTTATTAAAAACTATTTTACATTTGAACAGTAAACAACACAGGTTAATAAAGCACACAATGGAGAGGTTCAAAATGACAAAAAATGTAGCATATTAAGAAGAAACAGTCTACATCATTCACGTACATTTCACAGGTGATTGTTCATAAAACAATAGCTGCTGCATCGGTTCATTGCCTTAAACGGTTACAAACCTTGACCAATGAAACATGAGAGTTCAAAAAGCAAAACAATGTTTATGCAGGTATTGCCTTGCACAAGCATTTATGCTCCTACATACTCGTATTTATTTTTGTATGCACTTTATCTTTTTTTCAAGAATTTCAAAGCAAACCAGGACAAAACATTAAAAACTATTGACTTTTCAATCTTTATATTTGTGCTTAATGTAATATATGCCAACGGTATTGATAATTTTATCAAGTTGAACAGCTTGTGGAGCATGATGTGTGGAGGTCTGTATTCCAAAAGGACAGCAAGATTAAAAATACATTAAACAACACACAATGAAACATGTACAATAACCTTGTGTTGGTATATTACATAAAATCCCAATAAAACACATTGAAAGTTGTAGGTATAGAAAAAAAATCATGGGGTCTGAATTCTTTTGCAATGCTTTCTTTGTTGCATACATAGAACTCACAGTACTTGAAGGGGCACACATAGTAAAATACAATCTAACAGCTGACATATGGAAGTTAGAGGAAGTAACATCAAATTTAAGGAAAGAGGCTCTTTAACAACTTACTACCTCACTGAGACGTACGTTAGCCATTTACAGTAATGTGTTTGTTTATAATGTTTAACTTAGCTGTCTGGGAACAAATTAAAAAAATATTAGCAGCCTTCCTCATTAAATATTTGCTTAACTGTAACCCAGGGAACTCCTTAAGACAACAGAACTCACTTTACATTGACATTTTCCGTCATCAGAGCAAAGTTTAGCAAAACAATTCATGTGAAACTAAACCACTTAGATGGAAGATGTATATTCTATATACGTTAGATCAGCCTGAAATGCCACACATGACGCATAGAAAGCAAACATACCTACTAATACACCTTTATAAGGCACAGTTTATGTATGAAGAACTTGCCTTCAAACCCAATACTGGCTGTTTTTAAGAGTTGGGGACTGGGATCTCCACGAGGTTTTAAATCCTGCAGGAGAAACTTTGGGCATATCACCAGAATCTCTTTCGCTGTTGTTACGACCTCTGATGTTTCCATCCCTGCCTGCTAAGTTGGATTCAAACGGCCCCCAGAAGGTCATTCCTGGAGCCAGACTCCTCCTTGGGCTCATGGGGACCCTGGGGGAGGTGGGGCAGCTTGCGGATCCGAGTTGGGTGACCAGCACGTTGGGCATGGCTACGCTTCTCTCTGGCTGGCCCAGGTATGGGCTGTCCTCGGTGGGCAGCTGCACCGCAGCCAGTTCATGCATCAGTCTCTGCCGAGCTTGTTTCTCTTTGCGATGCCGGAAAACCAGAATCAGAACCACGAGGATAATGATGAGAAGCAAACAGGCCAGCAGAGGAAGGATAATTAGGAGGGGATCAGAGGCGGGACGGGGGAGGATCTCGACTTGGACCAGGTCAGGGATCGGAGGGCTTATTGGAACTGGCATTTCTGGTACCGGAGGAGTGTGGGGTTGAGGGGCATGAGTGTGGCCTTCTTCCACTGCTACCTCTGGGATGCTCCCTGATCGTCCTCCATGATTGCGCGTTCGGTTCCCCCAGCGGCTGTGGGGTTTCGCCTTCCGCTGAGTCTTGTTGTGGTTTTTGTTTGACAAAATGTGAGGGTGCGAGCTCTCGGCAGTCGCACTGTGTGCCACAGAGTCTCTGTGTCCGGCTCCCAGAGTCGTTCTGTTGTGAGCTCCCAAGTGGGGGGTCGTGCGCTCGTGGCTCGCACCGTGCGCTTTGTGGACACCTCTTGTGCCGTGGCGCATCTGGTGGTGGGGGAAGATGGTGAAGTGAAGCTCGCCCTTTGCTGGCTGGACGTTCCCGGCTTTCAGCAGGAAGGTGAAGGAATCGTTGAGGGGTGTGGCTGGAGTGTGGCCTCGCGCTTTTGTGAGCGAGGATTCGTTATTGTGAATCTGGTTGTCGGCGTCACTGAGAGTCTCTTCTATGGCAACTCGGCCCTGAACGACATCCCTGAATGTAAATGACTTCAGTGCCTCTAACGCGTGGTTTGGGTCGTAGGTAATCTGCATATGTGGGAAGAAAACAATTAAGTTAAGAGCTTCAATTTTGAAATAATTTCCATTACTAACTTGCATCCCTCTGGACATATTTTTAAAAACTTGAACTAAACTAATGTTTTATGGCAGTAGGGAGTAGTACAATGTCAGATTTATTTATTAAAATAAAAATGTTACCAACTTAAACATATTTTACACCTTCCCTTTGCTAGTGAGAACAAACTTCGAGAAAGGTTTTGATGATGCCTTTTGATCAAATGTAATGCTTTTTATTGTTTCATGGTTACTGTAATATATTTTTATAGTGTAAAGCATTTTGAACAGCTTTATTGCTGAAATGTGCAATTCAAATAAACTTAACTTGACTATGCTTACTGATATTTTATTACATTTCAAAAATGTGCAGCATATAAAGAGAGATCTTGGGTCTTTATCCAGCCTTGTTTCAGTTCTAGATGCTTAAGCCTTTTAATTGTTGCTCAGACTGTAGATGTGATCAAACTTAAGGAGCAACAATTTTCTGGCAGCAATTTACAGACTTATGAAAGCTTAACATACATCTGCTTTACTTGAATTTCTTATATTTCCCATTTTGAAGAGAAGCTCGGAGAAGCTGTCCTCTGTGTCACATCATATGTGTCATAGAAACAGAATGTCATGTATTCCCAATCAAAACTTTTACAATGCTGTAAAAGCACTTTATAATGATTTTACAACAATTTACAACTTGGAAAAAATATACTCTTGTTAAAGTCCTGTGTTCCAGGATTTATCAATTTATGTTATTTTATTAGGATGTCAATCATTGCAGAGGATATGGAAGATTTTGCATTAATGGATGGATAACATCTTTCAGAAAAGCTTTAGACCTGAATGAATATTCATTAAATAAAAAGTGCTCTTAGCAGCTTAATTACAAACTGATAGTCCACAAGATCATATCAAATGGATTTACCTTGACCAATTTTCCATGTTTCGGTGGAGAAAGAACCTCAAAGACCGGATCGACTCTGCTGATTCTGGCCAGTTCGGAGGCATCAATCATGGCTTTACCCAGTTTCACTGCGATGCCACTCGGTACTCTGACTGGCTCTCTGAGGTAGATCAGAGGACGCACCGTAACGTTCACCGTCTGACCTGTCACTCTCCCATAGTCAACACCAGCAGACCAGGCTGACACTGACACCTGGAAGCTGTCTTCTGATTCGCTGAGGTCAGTCATGTGATAGACCACCCGCCCAAGCTGGAGGTCCTCATGCCGGAAGGTGGTGACCTCCTGGTCGTTGATGGCGATGCGTCCATGGCGTGGGTGCTTGGTGACTGTGTAGGAGATATTGGCCTGTCGCTGACCATTGGTTTGAGCCGCCAGCTGGTTGGTTGTGAGCACCACCGCCGTGCGACCTTGAACCAGTGACAGGCCGGTGTTGTTGACCAGGGATACCGACGGTTTAACCACCTCCATGCTAAACAGCTTGTAGAGCGGACGGTGGTGGCCGTCGGTGACATTGAAGTAGAAAACTCCAGTTGAAACCTCACCCTGTGGAAAAAAAATCACAGCAATATAGTAAATGAAAACCCAAATTGAAATTAAAACTGTTCCACAGTTTTAATAAGAATTGAGATTAGTCCGTTTCACCTGCTGTGTAAAATGTAGTCGACCGTGGTTGACGTCATACTGGGTGAAAGAGGTCACTATCTCAGGTCTTTCTCCCAAAGTCAGGTAGCCATTGTTGGGCTTACTGATCACAAGGTAGTGCAGCTCTTCTGGTGGCGTGTCATGATCCTCAACCTTAAAAAAAAAATAAGACAGTCAACAGAAAAGACTCAGAAAAAAATGTTTAGCAAGAGAGAAATTCACCAAGTGCAAAATCAAAGCACAACAACCTTTTTAACAAGTAGTATGAACACATTATTGAGTGGAATTGGTTCATTTTGCTCAGGAGATTGCGTTCAAAATATGACAGAGAACCTAGCTATTTGTAAAACATGTAGTAAACAAAATTCAGAATTGGAGAGGCATGCGCGCATCTAAATTACTAATTGCGATATATTTACAATTAATTTTTTCAATTAGTTTTTCCACATTTTTTGCATGCACTGTCTGGATAAGAACCAAATTATTCTCACTTCTTTTTTTACTTGTCTTTTCTTGGCAAGAGCAGAACAAACGGGAGGTTCTGCAAAGCCAGGTCCAGACAAGACTTTAAGGAAAACAGATGACTACATCCATCCAGAATGTTGTTTCTAATTAAATGAGTCATGTGGATGTTTTTAGTGCACTGCTGTTGCAAAGCCTCTATTTTTGATTAAAAACTGCATTCTGTATCGGTCTTTCTTACTTGCATGGACTAAAGATTTCTTGATGTAACCTGCGTCATTCTCTCTTTATTCATGCAAAGGACTCTAACAATGGGACACTCCTGCACTTTGCAAAATGTATGTAGAGATGTATTCAAAATAAAAACAGATTTTTCAAAATAGAAGCAGCTTATTTGAATTAGCAAACAAAATAACGGGTTAATTTATTTTTGATTTCATGTGGGCCAGTTGACAACTAAAGGACCAGATGAGGCCCGAGGGTCCTAAAATGTCCAGGTCTGTTGGATTTGATCAAATTTATAGCAAATCTGTATAACATGATGTTCCTTCAACAAAAGCTGGATCTACATCAATTCAAATTCCAGAAACTACAAATATTTCATTCAACTTTGCAAGCTGCAAAAAGTGCTGGTCTTGGAAAGCCCAGTGCCCTTAGCTTCAAGTCTAGCTGTAATTTAGAAAAATATATTTGAGAGCTGATCTTTCTTTGTCTGAAATAATATATCATACAAGAAATAACAGATTTTTAATTAGTGATTCCTTAGAAAATATCACAGATTGCACTTACTTTTTTTCTCAGGGTCCAACAGCTGGAAAATTAAACTTGTAAAAATGAGAACAATCATAAAACACTGGCTCACCTGAAGGTTGTCAGGTCCAAGAATGACTCTCTCCCCAACCACAACCTTCATGCTCGGAGCTCTGCTCCTGATTAGCGGCGGATGGTCATTAACTGGAGTCACAGTGATGTTGAACATCTCTGTCACCGCCACGCTATCCACCGCAGGGCGGCGATGAGAGGCTGTGCCCAGTGCAGGAAAGGAGGATGACGAAGGAGAGTAGAGAGGAGAGAAAGAGGTGGAAGAGGAAGAGGAATCAGAGGAAAAGGCAGACAGAGATAAAGAGGAGGAAGAGGGAAGATGCAAAGGAGCCACCCAGGCTCGAAAAGTGAAGCTGTCCTTCGTCGTCTCTGAGTCGTCGTGGAGATACATGATGCCAAACTTGTTTAGGGTGGCCTGAGAGAAATCTGATTGTCTGCTGTGAAAAACACATCAAAAACCCAAGGAAGACTTAATTAAAATTAAATGAAATGTTTCTCCAAATTTACTTCAACATTTGCAATTAAGCCACCTCGGTTGTTACATGCTAAATTTAAAGATAAAATCTACAACTTCTGCAGGATCTCACCTGGTGAGATTGTGTCCCTGTATGATCAGCGCTCCGTGTCTGGGCAGAGAAATCACTCGGTACATGATGTGGTGGTCCTTTCTGTGCGACTCTGGGAGGTTTCCCAGCAGGTTAGAGGCATCGAGCTTAGAGCGGTCAATGGTCACTCTGCCTCCTTCGGCCACCACGGCACCTTGCAAACACAAACAGATGGAAAATTCCTCCTTCTCAAACTCTTTTCTGAGAATCGTGTCCAGCTGGAAGAGAGGCAGTACCTGCATTGTTTAGTAGTCTAGTCCTGTGCTGGGGGTTGCCCAGGTGTTCGTTGGCTTGGTAGGAGATTAAAATAGTGAAGGTGTGCTGAGGAAGAAAAGCTGGAGGAGAGGAAACGGTGAAAGAAAAGGAGTCTGCAGCTGACCACCCAACCGACTCCGGCTGGTTCTGGTCGTACAGAATCAACCCGTCATTCACCTGAGAGGGAGAGAGATGATCCGGTCAGGAGGGAGAGGCTTCCTTTTATCAATATTTGAATAAAAATATTCCCAAGGAAATAAAGGGATCTTTTAAAATGTTATAATTGAAATTTTTTTGGGGTTGAATAATATTTGTCTCATAAAATCATTTTTTGCAATTTGTCAACAATATCAGAAAATATATTATTATTAGTTGTTAATATTCCATTAGTAAATATGAGTAAATGAATAAATTTCCAAATCTTATGTGGTTATGTAACTTTTTTTTTCTGTTCGCAGACTATTTCAATCTTTTGAAGTGCAGAAACAGAAGAAAAAAAAATCAGGCATTCCTACCATGCTCTGTGTAAATGTAGAAATGTTTCTGAAAGAATTATCAGGCATTCGTAGGACCAGACGTCCAAATTTGGGAGGTGCAGTCACAGCAAAAACCACAGACTGGTTCCTTCCAATGTCACTGATGTTGTTGGTAACAACCTGAAGCTCCTGTTCTGAGATTGGTGTCACAGAGCCTTCAAGAGGAACAAAAAAAGAAGACAGAACAATGTTTGACTGGCTACTAAGTATTTTAGTAGCAATGCTGTATATTTTACGTGAGTTCTGGTCTTCAGTTTCTGTAAGTGACAGTTGTGTTCTGAATAAAGAAGCAACAACGGGCTCTTAACACATTCAAGACAGCTTACTTAATTATAGAAAAGCAACCAGGCCCACATCAGTTAAAAAGAAAATAAAGTATATTCTTTCATCTTAATCATTCTGCGTACGTTTTCCAAACACCTAATCATTGAAAAAAAAATCTGCACACCAGAAATGGCAAATAAATATGAAATATGGCAAACATAATGTGTCGCCCCACTCTTGACAATATTCCAATAACTAATTTAGGCACATTACCAAGATAAACAAGAGTGCGAATGAAACCACTTTTGCTTAATTTTAAAAGATGCACTGCTACATTTGCTTAAATATATTCCAAAAGTAGCATTGCCACCTAGAGTCAGTTTTGGATATTACAGTGGAGGGTAGCAGCCTTAGTATGCACACTTTTCCAGTTACCTTAGTGATAATAATTTTTTGTGTTTGTGAGACATTTCAGCCCCGTTATATTCAAATCATACTAGTAGTTAAGAAGAAATGTCATTTGTACGGACTGACGAGTGAGCTATACCTGGGTACACCTCCATAGGGTGGTTCTTCTGTAAGGTAAGAACCAGATCATGGGCTGTTGTGCTGAAGATCTGCCGAGGAGCAAAATTAACTCCATCATTCACCTGAAAGTGGAAGCCCCCTGATAATGCACCTGCAGGGGGGACAAGACAGTTTAAACAAACCAATCTTTACACCTGAACCCCGTTTGGACACTGACACTACAAATAGCTACAAATGTGTGTTTACCACTGTGCACAAACACCAGCATCCTGCTCTGGATGTGATTTTGGGTAAAGTTCAGGATGTGTCTGGAGGGGGCGCTCTTCAGAGCCAAGTGACCGTTGCTCGGTGGGGTGACGACAAACTCCAGGCCCTCGGGTGGAGTATCCACATCATCTGCACTGAGTTCATTTGTACTTATTTCTGTTACAGAACCCACCCAAACCTGCAGCATCACAAAGGCAAAACAGAAAGGACATTTCTTAATAAACTAACACAATAATATCTATTCTATATTCTATGACAAATCCAACTATTTGACGCCTGCATTACCTGTTATTAGAAAAACAAGAACTACTTTTACTCCCACAAGGTATTCATTTACATGGCATGCAACTTCTGGATAAGCAAGAGCAAGCTATTATTGTAGGCCATGAATATGAAAGACAACAGTTGACATAAGTTTGACTCCCTGCATTATTTAGGTTTAGACTTACTTTAAAGCAAGAAAGTACATTTTTCTTAGGGTGCTTTGTTGTGCTGATGACGCTGGGCAACAAAGACAGTAAAACAAGCATCGTGAAAGTCTCAACCGCTTTAAGATCTTTGATGTGGTAGCACTTTTGACTCTTGCAATGTGGCCGCGAGAAATAAAGAAGAAATGCAAACCATTTGTGAGCACTGTGGGATTATGACAGGCTAATTGCTACCCACTGAAAATGAGTTTAGCATCTGGTTCAGTGCATCCCTTTGGCTTGAACATCATTGGTTGAAAACTTAGAGCAAACTTGAACTGAGTAATTTTACGCTGAATAGTGATAAGTATAAAAACCGCATCATATGGACTTGTCAAACATGGACTGAATTATTCTACACTGATTTTTAATTTTATTTAAACACAGTTTGTGTTTTGTGAACCATTTGTAAAAACCAACATAAGAGAGAGAGAGCTATACTGTTATACCCTTTTAAAATACTTAAAATCAGTCAAGCTTTCTCTGTGTTGAATTCCATCCAAACAACTTTAGGGGGCTTGTCCGGGATGCAGCAGACAATGCAACATTTTAGCTTGTTTTAGCTTCATGAGGCACACATAACTTTTCTTCAACAATTCATAGAATTTCCTACCTTTAGGCCACGGTTGGTGGTCACAGTAGGGGTCTCGTCATTGACAGGTGTGACTGTGATGTAAACGGTGCATGGCAAGCTGTGCTTTTTCATCTCAGTTTGATTGGCTACAATCGTGAAGTTGTCCTTTAGTGTTTCACTGCCATCATGGACATAGGAGATGTACTCAAGCTCCACCTAGACACAGATATTTAAATTCCAACAAGGCTCAGTTCAGATTGTAGAAATGATTTCTTTTCTGTGTTAAATGAAAGAAAGGATTTAAACTGAAATGAAATCTGTGTATTAATTAATCTAGATAAAAGACTTACAGCGACGGTTAGGCTATTTATGTATTATAATAAAAGGGTATGCTGCAGCTATCTCTGAAAACAAGGAATGAAGTCCGTTTTCAGGGATTAATTTATCTTTATGAATGTGTTTAATCGTACCTCTGTGTGAGTGAAAGCATTGATAGGCATCCCTGGGATACGGCTGTGCTCTAAGTGTCCAAACCTTGGTGGAGCAATAACCTGGTAAAGGAAATTCAGCCCTGCAAAGTGATGACTGGCAACCTTGATTATGCTGGATGTGAGTGGCAGGGACGACCCTTCATCCAGGGTCAAGTTCAACACCTGAAGATTCAAGAAGGACAAAAATACTGCAGTTAGATTTGTAAACAGAGCTCCATTAATAGGTTTTAGACATTTGTTCATCCTACTTTTCGGACAAGTTTGCTACCTGCAGTGGAAGCAGGATAGGTATGATGTCAATCATCACCCTGATAGGTCCAACCTTTGTCACCCCATTTGTTGCTTCCAAGACAATAGAGTCATTGATGCTTCCTACAGCCTGCTGCTGATACATGATTGATCTCTGGTTGACATCCTCTTGGGTAAAGGAAATCCCAATCTGTTCCTTGAAACCCTGGACAGAAGCACAGAGCCAAACCATATTAAAACACAGTTTATAGGTAAATAATTGAGATAAACTTGCCTGGGCCAACTTCATAATGAGATGAAAAAAAAAACCCAAATAAACAAAACATTTATTACATTATCAATATTTAAGGAGTAAATGTACTCACTTTTGAATCTTGTTAAACCAAGACTGTTGATGTGTGCGTCAGATAACTGTCAGTAAAGCACCACCATGTGGCCACTTACCAAACAGCAATTGGGTACAACGAAAAAGACAAAACAAGCTAATATGTGTTTTGTTATTATGCAAGATAAAAAAGTTACATTTACACATGGCTGTCAGTCACATCGATGGAAGGTAAAGAAGTCAAATCCAAAATGAGGTTTCACAACTACATAGGTTTTATTTTTCTAATTCTCATAG
Source organism: Poecilia formosa (assembly GCF_000485575.1). NCBI lineage: Eukaryota > Metazoa > Chordata > Actinopteri > Cyprinodontiformes > Poeciliidae > Poecilia > Poecilia formosa. The sequence goes on from NW_006800085.1 coordinate 1,077,456, forward strand.
CTTGTAAGTTTAGACAATCAATATGTCTAATTGTAAATAGTATGTTGTCATGATAGGACACAATTTATTGCTGATTATATGGAACAATTACTGTCCAGCTGGACCAACAGTGAACACACCTTTTCAAGGTCCTGTTTTTCTCCATGAACATTTTCCAGATTGTTGCTGCCTGATACTCTATAAATGATGCCCACTGTAGGAGGTTCTTGGACAGTGAAGACTATATCTGAGGGTAAACTGTCCTCATGGACAACCTGGTGTAAAAACACACGAAAAGGAAATTGTTGTTGACAGAATAATAATAGCATTGACACACATACGTGGTGGGCTGGGAATGATGAATCTCTCACCTCTACATCTTCTCTGCTAATGGAGGTGTTCTGTCCCTCGGCCACCACAACTGGACGGTTGGTTTTGATAGTCGGAGGTCTGTGATGACTCTCTAAGTATATCTTCACCGGCACTCCAATGTCTAGATGCACCTCCCTCTTCCCTCTTTCAGTCCGCCTCTCAGTGCTTCTTTCCCTTGCTCTTGCCGTCACATTGAAAACATCCAACAACTCGTGACCTCCACTGTGGTGATATGCCAGACGCCCTGCCACCAGATCTCTCTGGGTGAAAACTGAAATGGCATCAGTTCCTATGATCGCCTCCTTCTGCCCATCGTTGAAGCAGAGAACGCCATGTTTAGGTGGAACGTAGACCTCGAAAGTCACTTCCTGAGGATCCCGAATGTCGAGGTTGCTGATGACGCTGAGGTTGACAGAAGTCAGGGCTGCAATCCCACCCTGCTGGACCATGAGGCCTGTGTTGTTCTCCACCTGCAGGTATGGATCCTGCGCCATCACCTACACCAAATAAACACATAGGAAATTGTTCAAATATATAAGATAATTACATTATGACTGTTTTAAGGATTAAAATATCAACATAAATCCAACTACATGAATCCCAACCAAAATCAAAAGAGTCAATGTTAACAGGACACTTTTATAGTTCTTCTGGAAAAATGATCAAAACCACTTTTGGAATTTATGAGAACATCTGGCCACTTTAAAAGTCTCAAGACCAATTTGACTTAAACAGATTGTTAAAATCGCTATTCTCTCTTTGGTTCTCTCTTTTACACCAAATCAGCTGTACCTAATTAGGTGGCTGTGCACACAGTTGAAATCTTTGACATATAAGCCAATAATTTGACACTTTACAGGAAAAAAACAAATTAGAGAACATAATGTATTGTTCACTGTTAAGTATACAACTATCTTTACAGTAAAAGAATAAGATGCCAAGCAAAAATATATATTCACCTCCAGCAGAGCTGAAACATAATGTTTTCCATCTGTTACAAAAAGCACAAAGCGGCCAAAACTGACCCCACTGTGGATAAACAACACCTTATTCTGAGGAAAGAAACACAATAATCAGTTAGTTACAAAATGTATGGCATTGAATATGGCTTAGAAAGGATACAATATTTAAACAAATAACTTATTTCATGTCCTAATCAAAGAAGCAGTTAGAAGACGCAGAGCATTTTCCATTTTTTACCATTGAATTCTTATGATTTTAGATTTTTTTAGACTTCTTAAAGCACTACTAGATTTACTATAGATATTATTCAAAAATTTCCAACTTTCTGCTTGAGCAAACAAACCAGGAAGTGCAGACTTTTCCGAAAATGTTTAAGCTTCTCTCAGTATAAAAGCTTTTACATAATGATGCTGTTACACCCCTACGTCAAATCCATTTAGAAATAGATGCTAACCTGCTCAAGGTCCCGTTGTGTGAACTCATACAGCCTGTGACTGGGATCACTGGCCAGCACCAGCTCCCCCATTGGAATCCCCCTCCGAGTGTATACCAGCCAGCTGTCCTCAAAATCCGAGTCATCGTCTCGGTACCGCAAGTCTTTCAGTGTCACCAACCTCTGTCCATCCCGGGCAACGTGAAAGACCTCATCGACAACCCTGACGGGTCTCTGATCATTGACGAGTTGCACAGAGATGTTAAAGGTGTGCTCCTCCGTGTTTCTGTCTTCCTTCTTGTTTGTGTTTTTGTGCGGTTTGTAAACAGCTATTTGAAACGTGAAGTAATCCTGTTTGGTCTCGCTGTCATCATGAACGTACATGATTCGCTCCTCTGTGATGTCCTGATTGCTGAACGTCAGTATGTTGTCATTAATGGAAGTTGAGTTGGAGAGATTGATCTTCCTTAACTGGCCATGCCTGGGGCTCACCGTTACGTTATAATGAACCTCCCGGTTGCTTGCTGTGTGAGTGAACAAAATATCTTTCGTAATTACTTTACTTGCTCCTTCAAGGATTAAAAGGCCTTTATTTATGACGGCTACGGCACTTGACTCGGCTTTAATGTTGATTCTGAAGTCATAAGGTGTTGAAGCAGCATGAGCAGAGAACACCTGAAAACTGAAGACATCTCTTGTGTCATCATGCAGCCTGTTAAAAAGCTCATACTTAACCAAACCCTGTGTGATATTCTCTTGGCTAAAGGTTGAGTTCTTTTGCAGAACCATTTGGTTGAGGAACAATCGCCCTTTCTTTGGAACTGTCAAAACCCTATAGAAGAGGTCACTCTCACTGATTTTAACACCTTTAGAAATCACATGAAGATCTTCAGGTGTGAGAACAGCACTCTCAAGGCCGGTCACTTCCATCTTGCTCCTTGTTACCTTGAACTGAATCCAGCGGATCTCTATGGGGAAAACAACCTCCTCTTTGGCGACTGAATTGATTACTATCTTGCATTTGAATTGGTCTGTAATGTTGTTCTGAGTCTGAATTCCACGATAGGTGCTAATATATCGAATCCTTTCTTTTTCCAGAATTCTCTGTGAGAAAAAGGTAGTGGATTTCCATTCACCACTTGAGTGTAACCTCTGGATCTCACCAAACTGTGGTAAGTCTGTCACATCATACCACACGTCCACTGAACTATCAGCCACATTGACCCGCACCGCAAGGTGTCTGGTGCTGATGATGGCCGATTCTCCCTGATTCACCTCCAGTCCAGTTTTATTCACTAGTTTGTACTCAAGAGTCACTGCCATGATCCGTAAAACTACAGCGTTGCTGACCTGTAAATATGAAAGGAAAAAAAATGTGAAAAATTCATGGAAGAATCACCTCATATTTACAACATCTTTATTCATTTTTGCTAAGATGTTCTCTGCCACAAGAGAAGGATGTACCTCTAAACTGCAGGATGCACTGTAAAAGGATAATTAACCAAAGCACTGACAAATAGTTTTTCTTAGCTAGTTAGAATTTAGCAAAGTAACCATATGTTTACTTACTCTATGCCCATCACTGGCTCTGAGGACCAACCTGGAGGCAGAAACTCCTGTATGCACGAAGCTGATCTTACCCTCCTCCAGATCACTCAGAGAGAACACGTTGATGGGCCTGGAAGAGCATCATTGTCATGTTATTCACTCATTTATCAAATGAGTGCTTGCAGGCTTTATTTTAAAGAGTTCTTGGAAATTACATTTACAACCCATATATAGATGCTAAACCCCTGAGTGTCATAAAGAATTTGGTGTCCTCGTGAACACATTTGATGACATGTAAACATTTTAGGGTGACAGTTAAGGGGTTAAATGGTCTAAAAAGGTTTGTAAGGCATTGTGGGAACATCCCGTGAGACTAACCTGCCAGGGTAATCTAGGTTCTCGAGGTAACCAGCTTCAGAATTGAGGTTCCCCATTGAGTTAAAAACAAGATCCTCAGGACTGTTGTCAGGATCTGAGACTCTCAGCATATCTGTTGTCAGCTGTCATGAAGAACACATTCATTTGATTGTCTTAACTTGGAATAATTCAAGGTGTTATATATCAAGGCATTCTGATGTGCCCACCTGTCGTTTGGACTTCTCCGGCAGAGTGAAAAGGTTTCCTTGTGGTAAGCTGAGAACAGGAGGATCATTAACTGGAGTGATGCTGATATTAAACCGGTGCACATGGTTGTCTTCCAGAAGTACAGGCAGTGGCTTCTTATTGTTAGAGAAGACTGAAAACATGAAGAAGTCATTCTGGTCCTCTGAGCCACTGTGAACATACATAACCCGACCTCGCCACAGGTCCAGCATGCTGAAAGATCGGTCCTTCTCCTTTGCTCCTATCTCTATAATTCTCTCCTGTGTTTCCTCAGGCAACCCATCTGGATCTGGATTGGGGTTCAAATGTAGCTGACCATGAACAGGAGGGTCAACAATGCGACACATCAGCTCTGATGGATGGATCCCCAGTTTGCGAAAATCAATATTCACCTGGCGGAATGTGCAAATGGAAACACATGTAAATTTGTCAAACAGTACAGAAAATATTCGTGAGATACTACCAGGACAGAAAATGTCCTACCCTCACATGTTTGGGTTCAAGTAGTGCCTGGCCTCCTTCAGCTACCTCCAGGGTTCGAAGCACCAATAGGTTTGTTGTCCTCTTGTTGCTGATCATTTGTGTTGTGGTAACATCAAAGTCAGGGAGATCTGTTGGATTGGAAATTATCACTACCTTTGGAGCCTGACCTATATTGCAGCCCACAGTAATGTCTTTGGTGACCATGGCATGAGGTAAGCCAGTTTTTTGAGCGTTCACTCTAATTTTTTGGAGGCAGCCTTTAAATGATCTTCCCCCTCCTTCTTCTCCAAAAGGAACAGAAGCTAATCCAGCACTTCTTGCTTTTCCTACAGCGACATCATCCAGTCCTCCAAGGACAAGAGGTCCTTTGGGCTGGATGGCCTGAAGTTCCTGACTCAGGCTGGCCTTCACTAACTCCTTGCCTACCTTCAGTTGGATGCTATCAGGTTGCAGGAGCAGCTGGATGGGGTACCAGGTGTGCTTGCTGTAGACATGTGTCAGTGAATGCAGCTCAGTTTTACTACCCTTTCCATTTCCTATTGAGGCCACAAGGTGACCGTCTCTGATCTCAATAGAGACAAACCCTCCGTCACTCCCAGAGCTGTACAACACAAGTCCATTTTCATCTGTCCAGGAAGGGTGAAGTTCACACTCAAATGTCCCCTCTTGCAGGACCTCCCATTGTGGGAAAGAGATAAAGGCTTTAGAGCTGGAAAACCTCACAGGATCTTCTTCTGTTGCTAAAAACTGTGGACTACAACCCAGGGATACCTCGTGGATGCTTTTGTACCCAGAATACGGCTGAAGGCTGGACAGTAGGTTGTATTCATTGAAGACAGCCTCATCCAAGCAACCCCTAAATCCAGTTGAGTTGTTCAGAAGGTAAGGATGGTTTAGTCCAGCTGTCCCACCAACAAAGAGCCCATCCTCAATGCTGAGCTCCAAATCTGGTCCTGGCATTCGGAGAGTAGTGTGAGAACTTCGATCTACAATCATGTTGATGTTGTGGTGTGTATGGTTGAGATCCACTGTGTGCCAAGCCAGATCATTAAGATGGATACCCCTTTCTGAACGTAGCAACCGCTCACCTGAGCCCAGGTTCAGACGTACCTGAAGGGAGAGGTAGGAGATGAGAAGCAAAGAGAGAGCGATGAAACATTGCTATCTTACTGTCCTGCTGTAGTTACATGCTCTAAAATCAACCAAGGTTTTTAGACTTGATAAGGGCAGCAACTAAGTACAGTTATGGTTTTCTTCTCCAGCCTCATTCATGAAGGAACATGTTCTGACATAAAACCAGAGCCAGAGGGTTTATTTTTGTCTCAGCTTCAACATTCTAACATTAAATTAGATGTTTTCTTGCTGACTCTTCTTTGTATAGTAAAACCCAGCATATATCTGCTAAAATGTTTTACTGCAATATGCTAAGGTAGTTTCCCTTTCTTTAAAAGTGTGAATCTCTCCAGTTCTCTGTATCCTGGGAGGTCTAGTTGCTCTTCACTTTAGATCAACTTTAGATGATGGTGAACTACAAACTATTGCTTGTCTTTTCACAATATTCTTGGCAACAATTTCCAGCTGTAGCTGGTCGCTTCTTCTATTGTATTTCACCTAGGGCTTACCTGCAGGCGTCCAGAAATCAGCTCAAGAAGTAAAAAGTCTCTCTGTCCTGCTGCCAAAATCAGTAGCCCAGACTGACTTGAGGTATAAAATCGTACATGGATTAACGTCTGAATGGACTTTTCTATTGCTTGCAGGTGAATGTAGCCATTGCCATAAAAGGAAACTGCAACAAGGAAGATGGAAATAGATGAGAAACAGGAGCAATGGAACTCTTTCTGTTCATTTCTTACTCATACAGTTTTGCTTTGTTTAGCCATAAGCTAAAGAAAGAAAAGTGATTTTGATCTTATGGAAATAAAAATAGTTCACTGGAATGTAAATGTTTTGTTAAGTGTTGATTCGGGAGGCCCTAATGGCCTAAAAGTTTAGACTTAACTCTTTCATTGACGCTAGCGGACTTGTTAGTCAATTTGGCATCTATTCTGCACTTTGTAGCTTCGATCTGACTTCAGTTAATGATAGTTAATGCATTTAGAAACAGCTGCTAATGAAATGGTCTGATGCTAATTGAACTTCTCTATTGACCTAGATGACACAAATTGACCCTTTAGCCACCCAGAATGCAACGACAACATTAGATGGATGATTTTGTTTTTTTTTTTTTTGCAATTTACATTTTGTGAAACTTATATAGGAATCTCACAGCTTCAAAATATAAACAAAGATGTTTAATTGATCCCAACCTGCAGTTTAATTGTGGTTTTGACATTATACTCTTCTTTTGCACAGCACATTTGGCTTGCACTCTTTTTAAGAGTCATACCCAGTGAATGTTCACTGGGTCTGACTGACAACATCTTAGTGAAATGAGGTCAATTTGAATCAAAATCAGTCAAACAAATCTGTTGTGGTGCTTATTCAAAGATTATAATCTTTTCCACTCATTGTAAAAACTCTGCTGAACATTTTGTTGTAATTGGCACCTTAAAACATCATCTGGGGTTTGTTTTTCTTTTTGTAACACACGTAGTGATATTTTGATAGGAAATCCATATTTAAAAATTAAAACATCTATTTGATTCAGTTGTGCCATGCTCTATTTTTAGATGGTGAACTGAGCATTGCTCTGTGACATGTTCAAAGATGTTGTTTTATGATGTAATTGAACTTTAAGTTAGTTTGCAAATTCATCTTTTCTGCTGTGTTCCTTGATTTTTGTGCTGCTGCTAATTTATTGATTTTCTTTTAAAAAGTCTCTTAAGATCTTCACAGAAGATGAGGGGGGTTTCGCCTTCCATGAAATGTGTGAATATTAAAAAAAGTAAAGCTATCTTTGCTTTCAATGATTTGACCTATAAAAAATGGCAGTAATGGAGCACTCAAAACGATAATCAATTTGTGAAAACATCCCACAGCGTACATTGAATGGGGGTCAGAGACGTATGCTGGTGTTTATCGGAGACAACAATAACCCTTGAAAGCCCCAAAAATAAACACCAATATAATCTATGAAAGAAAGTTCTTATTTAATTTTTGGTTTTGTATTGGAAAAAGCAGACTATTCTGTACAGGAAATCCCCAGCCATTGAAGGCAATGTTCAGTATGGTTTCCAAAGCACCTTATTTACACAAATAAATCTTGAAAACCGAGAAAAAATCCCCTAATTTGTTCTTGGAAAATAAGTTGGACCTGCAACTACTGAAATTTGTTAGCAAAGCACTTATTATGGGCAATAAGACTGGTCTCAGTGAGAAGCACCCTGTCAGCAGGCTGGCCCAGCATGCAGCTCTGCATAAAGCCTATAAACCCACTGTCAGTATAACCCATAACCAATGTGCAGCCTAATCTGCTTCTATGATACAGCACACTCTGGATTATTAGTAATCTTCCTACAGACGCAGACACCTTGAATGAGGATGTGTGCCTTTCAAGGGCTGTGAGCAACTATTTGAGGCAAAATTCAAGGCCACACGTAATGTTCCTATTTAAAAGCAAATTAAATCAATTTATGCTCTGTGCTGCATCCTTCTGATATACTGTTTTGTGCATGATATGGTCCAAGGGAGCATTTTATAAGTTAAGTCAAACATTTTACTGTCAAACAAGTAAGTCCTCACATCCCGTCAAATATAATCCAGTTTACTGGATTACCAGTTCACAATAACAGACTAGATTAAACGACAAAACACTAACAGATGCAGTGTAAACATTAATTATCTTTGAGAAAATATTTATGGTTTCTTCAATTATATAGTTATGTGATGAATTTAGTAAGTACCAACTTAGTTTTTTCCACATTTCTGCTACCAGTTGCGTGTTTTGTAGGAGTACATTTTTTCTGCAGCACCTTACCTGCATAAACGTGTCCTATGGAAATCAGAAGTATTAGCAGATCAGCCAAAAAACTTCCCATTGTTGGTCAGGTTATTATTATCAATTCAGATGAGAGCAACATCTGGCTGCTTGAATGCACGCTCCATTAACTGCACAGTGCCGGCTCTGCATAGCATTCCTCTCAATGGTAACTTCCACGCAGCTTGTACTTACTTTGCACAGTCTGGATTACAGCATTTCAAAGCATGTACCTGTGTCTGAGCTGTTTGCAGAACAGCCAAAAGAGAAGCTCCACCCTCAGACCCTCCCATCAAATCCAGAAGGCCGCTCAGTCTGGGCGCAGTACCTAACAGGAACACAAGGGGGAGGTGTCGCAGCATAAAGAGAGTGAGAGCTGGAGAGTAGGGCTCGTCTATGGGGGAGGAGGATCAACCAGTGCTCTCTAGAAAGAATGGCAGATTGTGTGGAGCTTCCGGTTTTAGGAAGACTGAAACTCGATATCACACAGATGAGACTCTGTAATTATTCTAACTTTTCTTATGTCTCATGTGGGAAAACAAAAATCGGTGAAAGTTACTGTTACATACAGAAATGCTGGACAACAAAAAAGTATTTAGCAGCAAAAAGACATTTAAATCAACTAAAAGTGCATGATTGGAAAGTACAAGAAGAAGCATTTCCAAGAAAATGTGTGGCATGAATATATTAAATTATTGTTTTTTTGTTTTTTTTTCTTAAACCTGTTTATTTTTCTGAGACCATTCATCCCTATATACTCACTTGTCCTTGCATTTCCATGGGGTTGCTGGGCGAGATGTAGAGATGCAACAAAAATGGACTTTATACATGTCCTGCTGAAATAAAACCATAAGAAATCCTGTTGTAGGTTTGCCACATGCAGCAGTGAAGCTTGAGTCAAACAGGGTCTCTGTTTGTGGCAGCGTCTAGCTGAAGGATGCGTTTCTTCAGCAGATTGGAGTCAAAGATGGAAAGATGGGCAGACAACATCTCCAAACAGACAGCCAGAGCTGCTATGAGGTGAATTGGATCAAACCAAGAAAAACAAAGGTGCTTACATATTGCATGAATGCAGAGAACATGTATAAAGAAAAAACAATTTTTTTTCTAATTTTAATTGCAAGAAATTCAAAAAAGCAAGTGCAATTTTACTTCCAATATGTAATTATGCATTCCTTTGTAATAGTCTGTCACACAAAATCCCAATTAAATACACTGGCAAAATGTTAAAAGGGCAGTATTATGTAAAATCAACTATTTTGAGCTTTACATTATGGTATAATTTCCCCATCAAAAACACACCTGGAGTGCTCCTTTGATTCTTTCATGCATGTTAGAAACCCTTTAATCTCACTTGGCAACCATTCAGCTGTGCAAAATGCTTGGAGGAACCAACAGCCGCCTTCAAGATGCAGCTCCCTCACTCAGCTCCTTCAGACTAGCCAGCAGCAATTAGTAAACACCTTGTGGAAGTGAGCATCTGCTGAGCTCATTATACAGGCTACTCATTAGTGAAAAGCTGGTAAAAATATTGCTAAAGGTTGAATAAAGGACATCCTGAAGGCGGCGTGCCAGAAAGAGCAGAACTTTCTTAAAGAGACCGGACCAGTTTCAAGGTGTTAAATTATAAAGTCAAATTACTTTTAAGTCATTTTGATATATACTGCATTTTTATAACAACTGAAGCTAATTTCTTGATTGAGGTACAAACTGATACTATGTGGCTGCCTGGAAAACATAATACTGCCCCTTTAAAAACTTCAAGCCATATGAAAAGTTTTGCAAGACACCATATTATATTCTCTACAACTATACGTCACTTTTTTTTCTTGTTAACTAAAAGTATAATTCAGGACCGCTCCAGGGTGTTTTATGTTTCTTTTTTAGTCAGTATTAAAGTAAACTGCTGTTGGCAGATGTTTTACTTCTCAACTATAATGAAAGTCTTGGGGGCTTCACGGCACATTATATTGGTTCTTTCCACCTTTCCACCAATGTTTACGTAGTTCAATCTGCTGGATTGTATTGCTAGGAGACAGCCAAAAATAAACAAAACACATCAGACACTTAGTTTCCTTCTTGGTGAGGAAAAACTCACACAAAGCGCTGGGATAATCCAGGATACACTGTCTCACCTCTAATGTAAACTGGGACATGCTCCAGCTCCCCCACTGACCCTGGAAAAAAAAAGGATAAGTGGTTTTACTTATAAGATGTTTAGATGAATGGGAATCTGTGAGTTGGAGCGCTTTCAAACTGACCTGGCTGGCGCTTGGGATAAGTGCAGAATTTTAGGTTTTGTTCCCAGGATGTTGAATAATAGACTGTGGAACCAAGTCTCTGAAAAAGAAAGAGTCACACCCAAAAAATAGGTCACAGTTCAGCTGGTGATGGATCCTCTCAGGGTGAGAGGGTCGGTGTGCTTTAATGAGCCTGAATCCCACGCTGAAAGGATTACAGTGCTGTTCCCTGGCCTGGAAAAATCCTAAGAGCACATAGTTGAAATCCTCTATTTTACAGCTCCTCACACAATCATTGGCACCCAAGGTTGTGTGTGTGTAAAACCATTTAAAATGTCATTGTAGTAGCATAACCTTCCGTTGAATGTTTTTGTTTTTTTCCTGAAAAATCCAACTTTTAATTTGGGGACAAACATCCAATCCAAAGAAATAGCTTTTTTTTTTACAAACTGCTGGCTTGTTATTGACTGTTAAGAAGAAAATAAAAGTTTATATGTACGAATATTATAAGATTATAATAAATGTAATACATACATTTAAAAAAAATCAAAAAACATTCATGTTTACAGATACAAATTAATAAAGACCATGAATTCCACTTTAAAAAGTCGCATTTATTGTGTGTTTAAATCTTAAGATTATATAATTATTAAATTATTTCCCATTTTCTGTGGTTCATCCCACTAGAAAATAATCCTTTAAAGATTCATCAAATGCATCCCAACTTCTGTTTGGTTAACACCCACAACAATTCAACTGCAGACCAATCATGTTATCACTTCATGTCCCACCCATTGGGTAAAGTTGACATGTCAAATAAATCAATAAGCTACAACATAGCACTATAAAATCACAAAAATACCTTGGAAAAAAAAAAAAGGATAACACATTAACAATGTACATTATGAGTACAGTACTTTGTACTCATGTTCTTTTATTGATCAGAGTATCGAGCTTCTAAATTCTAGTTTCCTGTTGTTTAAACATGACAAAAGGTCTATTTTTATCAGTCACTCTTCAAAATGGGAAAGACAAGAGAACATGCAATTTAAATAAACCAGATTTGCATTGACCAACAAAAAAATGCCAGGACTGCATAAAAAAGATAAAAACTAGCGTCAATCTACAGTCAAATCAATAATTTGCAAGGATAAAACAGCTGGGAGAAGTTTATCATGTGACCACACACCATGAGGTGGTTGATAAGGGAAGTGAGTACGTGTCAAAATGTTCACTGTTGGAGAACTGGCGACTATCAACACACCAGGCTAATTTATTGACCCATATTTGTGTGAAGCTGCTCGTGACAAATGCACTGTAAAAAAAAATGCTGATTAAAGGTCACAGTGTTGTTGCTTATTGTTACGGCCCGGCTCAGGCAGGGGAAAGGGAAGTAACATTAAATGAACCTAGATGTTAAGGTTTTGACAGTCAAACAAACACCTAACAAAGTGGCAAGCTGTACACGAACAAAGAAACAGCCACACCTTCTCCCAGGATGTCCTTGGTTCTTAAAGGGAGGCCTCAACAGTGATTGGTGGAGCCAGCAATTGATGACCCAATCACGGTAGGCCTCAGGATGTGGCACAGGACAAGCAGGGCAGCACCCACTTCCAGGTGGAGTCAATCTGATTAGGCACTAAAAACAACAAACAAACACAGAAAAGGCCACTGGCCGTAACACTTATGGAAACCAAACTGCATAATTAAAACATTCCTGCAAGTATCATCAGTTTGTTGAAAATACTTCTAAATCACAGTGGTAAAAAATGTGATTTTACATTGCTTAACATGTGTTGTTTGCTTGGTTTTCACTTTCACATTTCTGGTTTTGATAACTGAGCTCAGTGGGGATTTACATTTCTGTAAACTTTGTCAATAAAACTGCTGGGATTAATTAAAAGCCTGGGACAGAGCACAGTGCTTGGTAAAACCAGCCAAAAAATGCAAAAAGCAGCCAGAAAAGCAGCTAAGCAGAAAGTCCTCAGCAAAAAAAAAAAAAAGTTATAGTTGTTAATAAAAATCTAACCGCAAACAATTAATGTGCTATAGAAAGGCTTGCTGACTCTGTGGGAGCTCCACAGCCTGAGTCTGGTAGGTAGAAGACAGGAACCACCTGGCTAAGGATCAGGCCAACTGAACCAAGCAGGAAGAGATAATGGATTGGGACTGATGTGGCTCCAGCAGCAGCTAAAACAACAAAAACACACCAAACATGTGGATGGAGCTGTCTGAAGAGTCTCCGCTTCTCCCTCCATTTTTTTTTTTTTTGCATGCTCAAGCAAATATGTTAGGAAAACATTGAGTCAAACCGTCGCTTTCCTTTTTGGAAAATGAACGGATGCCAGCCTCCTTTGGCATCCGTTCCCAGCTCTCCATCCTTCCGCTCTCACCTTTTGTGTCCTAAACTTTGGGCATATTTGCTCAAGCCTGACTGTGGAATGGTTTCAGTTTTCAGAGGGAGAACAGAGATTGCGTCTATTGATTTTTAAGCTACTAAACAAACTATTAAAAGAACAGAAATGCTGTGGCATTAAGCACCTGTGCAGATGGACTGGATGAGTCATGCAGGTTAATGGAAGGACGCTCTCAAGCCTGTTGTCTATTTCATCTATGAATACAATAACTGAGTGACACATCCATTTTGTATTTGTGAGCTACGGTTGCATAAGAACACAGAAAGAAAGGTGATGTAGCGAAAGGTCAGAGTGAGAAACAGGAAGATGGAGAGTTATTTTCTGAACGTGATGAGATCTGTGAACATTTGTGTTTCTATGTGGGAATAAACTGGAGCTTGCTCGTTTTCTTTTAATTTGGCTGCTTTTTTTAGCTGCTTCATAATAGCATAGTTTGCTCGGAAGAGCACGTGTGTGCATGTAGCTTTGAATAAATTTGATATTTCTTTGCCAAAATACAATACGTGAATATGAGAGCAGCTGTCACTTTTGCCCTGGGGACACCTCAGAGGCTTTGTGAATATGTGTCTGTGCAAAGTGATGAAAGTGTGAGTCACACTGAGTCATAGAGATTATTTAGGATTACTTAGCTCAGTTGCTGACAGAAAATCATCTGATATTCACTGGAAAGATTACAAGAATGAGCATGAATAACAATTTGAGCGATCAGCATGACATGAAAGCATGATGGCATCTTTTCGATTACAGGTTCATTTAAATTAATGACTCACTGAAGATGCGGGCCAATTATTTGCAATTTGATCCTGACAGTTTTTTTTTTCTGACAGGAACTGCTTTATTATTTTTCCTGAAAAGAATACACATTTGAATAAATTCTCACATATTTTTATACTCATATTTTTTCACTAGTAAAACTTGACTTTCTTTTTACTTTTTAGCTTACAAAACGGAAAAAAGCATGCCATTCATCTACAGTTAAATTACTAATTCAAAACCTTAAATAACGTGAACTGTGAGAGGAAAACCTCAAATATGTGTTGCCAACATCAAGAGAGAAGAGGATGTTAAGAGAGTGCATTAAAGTCTCCTGTTACTTACCTCTAGCAGAAAAGTGACATGTTGGGGTCACTCATTGCGGATTCGATGAGAAACTAACTCATCTGTAGGTTGTACCTTGAAAAAATGTCTCTTTTTTTTAATGAATATGCAGTCGAGGAGGTCGGCGCACACATGTCAAAAATCTGAGATAATACATTTCATTTTCCGTTATTCCGAGAACCGCTGCTGATCCCATTAGCACGGATGGGATTTGTGCTAAAGAAAAGGTTTTTTTTGTTTTGGACTTCAAACTGCTATAAACACAATAAATCCAACTCAATGTATCACTCTGATCAAAAGAGTGTTTGAAGATATTCATTCTGACACTGGCATGAAGTTACCCTCAGGACTAAAATGTTCTCTTTCATAATGTATTAATTGAGCTTCAAAGCTCAAGGCAGTTCTCTCTAAACTTTAGCTCCACTAAACGCCACTAACATGTGTTAAACACAAAATCATTACACCAATAAATTTTGTTGCTTTGGTTTTTAGCCCGTCTGGATTTTACATTTGTATTCAGTTTTGCTACCAGTGAATAGTGCATCATCTACAGTGAATATTTTGTGATTACACCTAGAATCTTCCATCTCTATTCATTTCTCAGCAGAACCAACTTGTTTCCGTTCCTCAGTTTGTTTTGTTGTATGAGTGAACTGAAAGCTGCTTCCCTTGTCTAAGATAAATAAGATTAGAGCCAGTATGGCAGAAAAGCTTTGATTGGCTGAAGGCAAACACAACAGGATGTAATTTCTATACAACGTATGACTGAGTGAAATGTTACCGAGAAAAAAACCCTGAATATAAAGTTCTGTTAAATGCGTGTTTTAACTCATTTGTTCATAACCTCAAAACACAAACATAAGTAGATCAGTAGATCAGATCCACTATCTCATATCCCAACCAGCTGTTTGAGTCTTGCTGTTATTTAAAGGCTTCAAGCTAAAAAGGGTCAAAAGAAAAACATTCTGCAAAAACAAAGATGTATCTGCAGGATTAGCACTCATCCTGATGAGAAACGGAAAATGGAAATGGAGTGGAGGAAGTCTGGAAGATGACTGGAGGAAACAATCTTACAAGAAGGGTAAGGAAGCTGAAGAAATGGAAATGCACTGGGAGGTCTTCATCTGCTTTTTCAAAACTCAGCTCCATCAAAACAAGAGAAACAGGCGATTATCATTGAGGAAAATTCTCCAAACATGTATGATGAAGCAAAGTTTTTCAGCTCACACACACAAACACACACATATACTTTACTGTAGTTAAAATAAATAAATCCTTTTAATTCAAGGGTTTTACATATATGACTTAAGCAGACTGACATCATGTAATGTGTATTTAAAAAGAACAGTTTTAAAAAAAGGTTAAAACGCCAATGAACTGGAGCAATGTAAATAAAATCTGGCCCAATTTGCTCTAAATTGATATGGAGTCTGATCAAGTTGTACTGAAAATGACTACTTTATGTTCATACAGAGCCACTGAATCATGACGCATCATTAACTCTGTTGTGGGTTTTTGCTCACATGAGGTTAGATTTAAAAGATTTTAGAACCTGGCAAAAGCCCAGATGACTTTCATTGTGTCCTGATTTGTACAACCGTAGAACGGACAGAGGGCGTACTTTCTTGTACCTTTGAGTAAATATACAAGTCACACTTACATTAGCTTGTTGCTAAAACATATTGCCACCGGTTTATCAGAGGATTGTTTTGGTTTTTTTCATTCATCAGTACTGTTCCACTCCATCTCTGTGATAAAGGTCAGTCTGCAAACTCAATGGCTGTCAGCAGCTGGTTGCCTGACTCACCTCCAAACCATCTGACCCTGCAACATATCAGACTGCTTAGCTCAATATACAGACTTTGAAACAAAACAAGTCCTGTGCTCACTCCCTGTAAACTGGACACGTTTCCAGCAACAGACCAGTCATACATGAGGTCACTGACGTGTGCAGGTCACGGTAGGTTAAGTGAAAAGATCTTCTGTCACAACTTTGAGGCTGATTAGAGTTCAGTCATTACTTAGTTTCCATCTGCCAGCCTTAAAAACACATGCAGTCAGACTCGTTAGAGAAGTTAAAAGCATGAAAGATGTTACAATTCCCGTGCTACACCCAAAGCAAACTTCAAGTTCCTTTTCATGGAGCTTAATTGCCTTTTCCCATGCAGCATCTAATTGCGTTTTCTATGGTGACGTAGTTTCTCAGTATTACATTTACTTAGCTTTTCAGCTGAAGTCTGTGAATGCTTCTTTTTCTTTGCTTCTTGGGACAAGAACAGAGGAACATGCTTAATGCTCAGCACGACTGCAAATAACAAACATCATGGTTGATAAACTTTGTGCGAAGTGTGCATAATTTACTAACCATATATCAAATGCAAACCCACGCCTCCGGGGCTGCTTAATATTCTCAATTTTTGCAGCCTAACAAGCTTCACGAGCACTACAAGTCTCAAAAGTGAAACAGTGTGTTGTATTTTAAGAAAAGACATTCATTGGCCTGGGAAGGCAGAGAGGGTGTGTGCATTATATGAAAGGGCCAATTGTAATGACAGCAATTAGGAGTGCGTGACTGAGAATCACAGACAAAAAAAAAAAAAAAATGGGGGGTCAAAAGGTTTAACTGAAACCCAGTGGTGAAGTGAGATAGAAACTCATCAGATTCTTTGAATTGTTAATTTTGCTGTTTTTGATTTAAGCAGTTCTGAAAAAAACTTAGTTGGGAGTTTAACTTCATGAACTTTACTAATTATCAGTCAGTGATTTCAATAAGTAGAGCCACATTTTGCACTGTGACAACCTTACATGCCTATCTCTGGGTATTCAATAGACCAACAAAGTAAAACATATTTGTGAAATGAAAGGAAGCTTATAAGATTTTTTTTCCCCTGAAGAAAATCTGAAAATTGGTGTGTGTCTTTGTTTTTCTAGCTCTTCAGGGTCAGTATTTTGCAGAAACACCGTTGCCTTGGTCTCTGACTCGACTAGCTTTGCATTCCTACAGGATGAAAATGTTTCATGTTCTCACCAGCTTCCCGGTTAAAGAAAGCAACTTCGAAGGACGACCCAGCCATCATATTGCTTTACCATGATGTTGGTGGGTTCAGGGTGACCTGTTAACGGTCTATTACTTAGTGGCATGCATGTAGGCTGCAATGAGAGGGAGATGCTTGTTAGCCTGGTGGCACAATCCCAACTGTGACGGCAGCGTCATGTTGTGGGAATATTTTACCTCTGGAGAAACGGACAGATTCTTTCTGATTGCTGTAATATTCAGCAAATGGAAATAATTTTTGGTAATTCTAACTGGCCTAAAACAAGATAAGTTTGGTTTGATTTAACGTCAGACAGTGGCAAAAACAATCCATGTATCATTTTATTTGGCGAACGTAAACCTCTGGTATCAGCTGAAGCTGCTGTGCCCGAAAACAAACACACAGCACATTTAAGGATGAGCTGGTAAACGGTACCAGGGCTGAGTGCTTGAGAGGTGTAAACAAACCTGGTGTTTCCAGTGAGAGGCCACAATAACAGGTGCTTCTCTTTTTTTAATGTGTTCGCTTCACCTTTGATGGACCTTTTAGAAAACATAAAGCATTATTACTCGGTTTTCC
This sequence comes from Poecilia formosa, assembly GCF_000485575.1. Lineage (NCBI taxonomy): Eukaryota > Metazoa > Chordata > Actinopteri > Cyprinodontiformes > Poeciliidae > Poecilia > Poecilia formosa. The sequence continues at coordinate 1,095,122 of NW_006800085.1, forward strand.
TGCTCTCTTTTCAACCTCTCTTCCCTATTGTTTCTCTGTTTTGCAACAGGAACATGAATCACTCCCATGAGTGGAGCTGGAAGAGCACTTCGCTTTAAAAACAAGCAAACTGTTCCCTCCCTCTTTGTGTGTTTACTGAAGAGTGGGTTGCTGCCCAGATTTAAGTGAGAAACTGTCGTTGCTTTATGGATAAACCCTCGGCCTGGTTGTGCTCATATTTTTTCTGAATCAAGATAAGATTTGAAGCTCATCTCCCTCTATCTTATAAAAACACGTTCAAATCAAATCAGAAAAACTTTGAGATCGTTAACATCTGCCCAGAATTTCTTTCAGAGAAAACTTTTTAAAGCTACTATCTCAGCACATTCAGCTTAACTGGAAGATTGCCTATCTGTAAATGCACTTCTGTGTTACATAAATAAGCTGCAAATGCCAATGGTTTTGGAGAACTTTGAGCATCACATGCAGTTTAAACTCAAACCAAGCTGATTTAAAGTAATCCCATGATTACTATACAATCAACCACACAAGAGTGAGCGAAGAGAGCCTCTAAAGGGATTCAGAACGAGAGGTAAACACAGACAGGACCCCTCCCATAACAAAACGTCTCCAAACACATTTGAAGTGGCGGGACTCAGTAGAAGCCACGCAGACGCAGACTACCGGTAATGTCTGCCGTGACTCGTTAGTGACGCACTATTTGTTGTTGTGCCACGCTGCAGCGCTCTCATTGTGGGAGAGGGGCACTATGTGCACTTGTTGGGGGGAGGAAAGGGCCGGAGGGAGGGGTTTTGTTGTGAGACAGAGAGGGTGTTCTCTTTTCGTTTACGTCCTTCCCTGAAAAGGCGACCTCCCGCCCCACCAGCCTCCTGGCCCGTTTCCTCCCCTCTTCTCCAAAGCTTCTGTTGCTCCTTGTATGGATAAAGGATCTGTTCCCACAGTGTGCAGGTCAACCCTCAATGACACGCACGCAAACCTCACAATTTGCATGCAGACAATAATAACGTTGTACTATACTATGTGCACATAACGTAAACGCATAGTAAAAGTTGTTTAGTTTTGGTTTTCCTGACGCTGGAAGGAATTCATTAAACCTTGATTTAATGCATGATTGCTCTTTTTCTTTTAAAATGAATTATTATTACTAAAAACTTTTTTTCATGGCTTTCACAGAAAACCATTGTACAAAAACACAAGGAATAAAATTATAGAAGTAACATACATTGATAAATTAGAGAAAATAACACTCTCTGTATTATAAATTCAAATATATATGAAATGAAACAGACTTCATAAAAGTAGGTTTAGGTTTAAATCTGCCAGGAAGTAATATTATTGTTTTGGAGTCACCCACAGCTTTGATGTGAATCTAATGGAGAAAGCTAAAGTTAGAGTGATACATGAGAGCCCATCACCAGATAGTCAAAGCAGTGGAAATATGCAAAAAAAAGTGTATTGCCAATAAAGATTTTTCAATTGATTACTAAGAAAAGTATAATTCCTTTCCAACATGCAATTTTATTATGAGATTTTAATGAAAAAGTCTAAGCTATGCATATAGAATCAAAACCTTGTGTGGGTGTCAAAATGTCAAAAAAAAAGTAAATATCAATATTGTCTCTTTTCACTTATTCCGGTTTTGTTTACATAGAAGCCCCCCTTCTCCCTGTCCAATGTTGGCAGGCTAAAAATAACGTGCTTTCAAAGTTGTAAACTTGAGAACCTATCAAATCAGTAGCTTGGGTCAAATTTTCCAGAAACTGCTCAAATGTAGTTGTGTTATTAGTGTTTTAAAGATCTTTTTTTCTTGAAAATGTGTCTTCAAAGAAGTCAAAGTAAGAATTGTAACTTTGGGTCATTATAAAGAGTTGAGTGATCACAAATCTTTATGGGATAAGACTGCAACCCCAGACTGTCTGATTTAAAAAAGGAAATGAAACAGACTTCATAAAAGTAGGAGATTTTCTTTGGCAAAACTCGTTCAAATCCAAGAGCCAAGTCCTGAACTTGGAGTGGCCCTCTGCCCAGAGCCCTCACTGACTCAAACTTGTTCTCACATTAAAGTCTGGAAACAAAAAGGGGAAAGGAGACCGAGATCTTAAAAAAAAAAAAAAAAAAGTTTAGGGGGGGAAAAAATGTGGCAAATTAAGCAAGTCAATATCTTTCATAACACCATGTTATGTAAGTGCCTAAAAGGCCTCAAAAACAGTTTGTACCGGAACAAAATTCAGAATGAAGCTTTTGTGTGTGCCGCTGAACAGGAGAGAGAACACTCTGCTTCCTGTTTGTGTCACATTCAAGCCCCTCCTCGTTTGCTTCCTTCCCTCGGGTTTGATTGTGCACCTGCAGCCTCAGAGCAGCACAAACAATCTCAGCTGTTTGCCACTAGACTGGACGCTGATTTCATCAGGGCCACGGCAGCAAACTGTATATGGAAAACAATGCTGCTCCTTGGTGAAAATACGTTTGTTTTTCCACCGACTATTGACACAGTTAGACAATAGAAAGTCCAGGATGCCCTTTTATTCCTTTGCATTCCTTGCATGACATGTTGACAGCTCACTCTTCGTCACAGTGGTGAATATAGATATTATATCTATCCCATTATGCAGAAGAATGGGAAGAATGTGAACAGATCCTCCAATCTTAAAAATAAGGATAGTTGCTACAGAGATGAGAAGAACGACGTGGACAATATTCCTGAGAGCAAATATAAAGAAAACACAATAATTATGTGAAAATATAGTGAGAAAATATAGTAAGATTTGATTTAAAGATTTGATATATACATCACTTCATTCGCAGAAACATTTGGAAGTATGACTGGAAGTGCTTATCTTCAGGCTGTCATAATGACTGACCTGCGTTGAAGTCCAGTCTGACCCTGTCCAAACTTGTCTAGTTTTTCCGTTTCCTTTGGCCACAATTTACTTACATAAAAAACTTTAGAACAAAAGACATTTGATTTCATCATGAAATTCATGCATGAATCATCCCAATACTTGAATTAGATTTCACAACCGCACCAAGACGTGATTTAGATCCTGCTTAAAAAATCATTCCCGCACCATGGTGCTGCCATCGACATGTCACAATGAAGCAGGTGACTTGCTGTGTTAGAGTTCAATTTCACAAGGTGAATATATGTAAGCAAAAAATACATTTGATTCGACCAGAACACCTTCTTCTACCTCCTTGTATTACATTTTTGTGAAACCAAATTTACTTCAGCAATTGTTATTAAATCGTTATTACCAATAAACTCAGAGCTGTTGATCCCTCAAGCATTAAAAAACAAAATTCATTAAGTGATGAGCTAGTTTTGTGTGAAAAATAAAAGAATAAGCAATTTAAAAATTGATCTTTGCTTTTGGACTCATATGAAATTGGGTTTAAAGGAGAAATTAATCATGCAGACATAATCACTTCAAGAATAGGGCATTTCTAAATATATTTGTTAGATGCTTTTGCCTAACAATATAATTTATAGATAGACTTTTTATGCTTTAAACATTTTTAGGGCATGCTGCACCTTTTCTATTTTGCTTTTTCCATTTTCTTCCACATTCAACCACATTCAAAAGCCAATGATGAGCCAGTGATGTCTGCAGAATTACTTTATACTTTATCATTCTGAGTAAAATATTGCGATGGCGGAAATTTGACTGGAGAATGCCGACAAACCCCTATTTTAATTTGGACATGTAGCAGGGAGCAGAAGCACACACAAGCACACAGCTACACAAATCCATTCCCTCCCACTGGATCCGATGCCACATCTGCAGACGGTGTAGGAGTGGTTTACAGTAAAACCACCGGAGCTACAGAGAAATTACAGAAGTAAATCAAAACACTCTTAGTCTGTGCTCAATCCCAGATGTATCTTTATACTTTTGTTTTTAGCAGGAGCGTGGGCAGCCCACATCCCACCTCAAACCTCTGTTGGCTTAACACTTTACTGCTTGGACTGGAGAGGCAGCAGAGTGGGCATTTCATGCAGATACGGAGGATGAAACTACAAGGAAGTCCGTGCCTACACTGTGTCTTTAAAAGAGAAGGTTATACATGCATGTGTGTTTCACTGACTCCTTGTAAATATTTACTTTGCACGGACTGTCAGTTTCAATTAGACAGTGAATATGAATGGGAGTGGAGGTGTAATTAAGAATGTAAGAGGTCTGGGGAGAAAGAGGGAGATGACAGATGTGGTCTACTCCTTTGTAAAGGTCCTGACTTTTATATTATATCCACATGATAGCATGAGTTGTATTCTCACTCACGCAACATTGAGCACATTTCTAAAGAAGTGCAAGTCACAACTATAAAAACCAAAAAAAAAAAAAAAACTCCCAGTGATTCAGATGTTTTTCATCAGTGGAAAAGCAGTTTGTACTTTTTGGCGGAACCTTTTGGCTGACCTAGTAAATCCTATTTTTTTCTTTTTTAGGTGTGCAGGTTAGCACAAAATGTCCAGCGGTTTTTTTTTTTTTCTCCCCAAAGAGGATGTTAGGTGGGTCTGTCTGGTGTCTGGGTGTGTAAATGTGGGCCATGCACGTCAAGTTGTTATAAAGCTCCCATCCTCAAAGGATATCTGTGTGTGTGACATGGAAGTGAGGGGTGCATGCAGGAAACAGGCCGTCTGTCTTACTATCATCCATCATTGGCGTGCCATGCCAAATCACACACAAAACTGGAAGAGGCACTGTGCCTCGAAAGGTATCCACACAGTTTCTTTTTCTGATTTTGTCAGTATTATAACTGCAAGGTATTTTATTAGGATTTTACATAAGAGAACAGCACAAAGTAGTGTATATTCAAGGAAAAAAAAAAACAGTTGAGGAATCCTTAGTTAGGCAAGGCTGCGTGCAAATTGCAGATGTTGTACAATTGCTGGGATTATTAGTTAATCTTACAGTTTGCAACATTCTGCTTTGAATAGTAAACTTGTGAAAATAGTGTCTGAACAAAATAAATCACTAAAAAAGGTAGATGTAATGGATCCTTTAGGTCCTAGAAAAGTTAAGTCATTTGGAAAATGGATTCTGCACTTTGGTGTTCCTCTTTTAGTCTGGATTATGTAACCAGGTAACAACATCGGCCGGCCCCTGTTTCCTGTTGTGCTGCGTTATCGTTCTGGAGGAGTGAGAACTCCATCCCTGCCAAGCCAGCGATGAGGAGAAGAAAGGGACAACTGTTTTCATCTGATACTCAAACAGATCCTCTCTGCTGGTTCGAAGCCCGCTCAAGGCTGACAGCAGGAGAAAGCGCGCGCAGATGACGACTGACGTTTGAAACCTTAGTCACCGATTGCATAATCAAACACCTGCATTCCCCCTGTTGTTTCACCATATAAAGGCTACAACATGCTGAAAAAGGGATTTTTTTTTTTGTGCTGTGGAGGTTGTATCCATAATCACCAAACTAACTCGTAGACAGAGAGTGACATAATAGATTAATGAGGTTTTACAGACAAACAGTTACTTCAACGAAATAAAAACATTGTCTTTATGATTGACTATGGATTGTTTATTTTGGAAAGCGAGGGATGATAAAGGCCTATGTGATTCACAGATGTTATTATTGCGGTCAAAACATCACTCAGTTTAATCTGATGCCTTATCATGGTTGATAAAAGCTGATGAAAGTGAAAGAAAAAAAACATGATCTCAACCCAGTCGAGGCTGCGTGGTGTACATGTTTTCTAGCTGCAGTCTTTCAGAGACCTTTCTGCTCTGCAAAGTGAAAACACAGATTATTGCCCCCATATTGTCTCCAGACAGGGTCAGGGGGCTTCCAGGCGCTGAGTCAGACCTCTTACTGGAAGGCCTGCCTGCGTCACCCATCTTCCTTTCCCCTGCTTCTCTCCTCACCCACACCCCTCTGTTTATCCCACATATCGGGCTTCTGTTTCTCATCACTTGGCTAACATGACGCATAAATATTAGCCAAAATGCAAAGCACCTGTGATCACATCTAATGACATCCTGTATCACAGTTTCTAAATGCAACACTTAGAGGAATTCCTCACAGTAAGAAGCGGTACTGCCAAAGCGCCCCACCCCTGTGCTCCTAAGTCTCATAATAGCCCACTCCATTCCCTGATTCTCGGGTTTAACCCCCCACCCCCCTTCTTTCCCCTCTTTTCCCGAACTGTAATGATCTCACACAGCTGTCACTGTGTAATCCCATCCACACTCATGGCAGCATGCATTACCCCTGCTGCTGGCGGCTTACACCACTTGTTTTGTGTGTGTGTCACAATTTCCCTGAAATCCAAAATTCACTGGAAGTCAAAGATTTTTGAATTAAATGTTGCAGCTTGTATAATTCTGCAGAGAACACTCTTCATCATTTGAACCAATTTTAACACATTTTTTTTAAAATTGGAAACAAACACAATTTCAGTTGAAAATGTAAATCCTGCAGAGTTTTACAATGTTCTGAACCCTTCTAAATATGCAAATGTTGCGTATGTTTTGGTGTCAATATAATTCACATTGGCATTGAAACCATTGAGATGCTGGCAACGTACGACTACATCCGTTACATTTGTGTTGCCATTTTATCCAAACATAAAAATAAAACTTGACTTGTTTCCCTCCGATCTTTAAGTGTTTTGCAAATTTTTTAGACAAATTATCACAAAAATGCTCAAATGTAAAAAAAAAAAATAAAAAAAAAAAATAAAAGAATTACCTCCATTAGGGCACTTCAATAAAATTTAATTAAAACCCCGGTTCGAACCAAAAGAGGGACCAATATTATTTGACTGTGGGTGCTTTGCCGAACTATATAAATGGTAGCTTGGTTGTCAAAGCTGGTACAAAATGTCCCCCAGACAGATTTTCTGCATGGTTGGTACAAAATGCCCACATGTCAAAAAGCATGTGTACCGAATGAGGACCCTTACTGAGTCAAAGAAAAGGAATTTGCTCTCATTGTTATTCCTGCTAAAGCTTTGAAGTTTGAAATTGAAAAAAAAAAAAAATATCAACAATAAATTTGAGCTTTAGAATGTGCCACAATTAATCTTAAGGGAAGATCATAGTTTTTTTTTTTTTTTTACTAAAACCTTTTGGCATTACTTTATACTTAAATGTCTTTGTGCCAAAGAAAGAAAACACCAGGGTGTGAAAAATTTGGTTAATCCTGGAAAGACTCTACTTTAACCAGGAAACAGGTTTTTAAGTCAAAGCAGTTACGTCAAGCGTTTCTCTTATGTTTTTGCTGCATTTCAGTCGGAGCTTTTGTGAGTTGATCCAAACCTTTTATGTTCTTCTAACAGTGGTGGAAATTAGCTACCATCATGGACCAACATTTCATCAACCCATCAAGTTTGGAGAGTTTAATATTTGAAAAGGAGGTCTACATTATGAGTAGAAAATAAAATGAAGGAATATGTGTGTCTGTGAAGCCACGAGATACATTCTATTTGTGGAAAACACCAAACGTTTTCAAGAAGAACCAAGGAATTAACATAAATTTTAACTTTTTTTTAACAATATTGTCTATTCCCAGCTGGGTATTAAACAGTAAAAGATATATGTATTGTACCTTGCATATTTATGTTATCAGAACATAAATATGTTATCAACACATAACAAATGTAATTAAATGTCATCCTGATTTAAGGTGACACCTCAATCAGCCTCCACTTAAGAGGTCATGGTTAAACTTGTTGGACAAGACACTACCTAACTAGTCTACTGTCAGCAACAAATATTTGATGAAGGCCTATCTTTTATAAATGCAGGTAATGCCAAACAAAAAGAGTGTGATGTCATATCCAGTAGACAACAATACAAACAGATGTTGAAAATATGATGGCGTGAGCTGGGTTTTATCACATTTACAATAGCAGCTTTGACTTCATTTGTAACAGGAAATCTTCATCAACATTTTTGGCAGGCGGCGATGTGAACCATTCACAAAAGGAGACAAGTCTTTAAAAGTATTCATAGACCCTGTTGAATGTCAATTACTACCAGTGAAAGATGCAAGTGCCTGCACGTCTCTGCCTCCATTGGAGGGCTTTTGTCTCAGAGTGCTTCAGATCCATGAATAGATGACCACAGCCGGAAGCTGTGTGCTAAGGGTGCCTGGCGTGGGAGCGTAGGAGTCGGATTATTGAAATGAGAAGACCCCGCAGCCCCAAACGAGTCAGAAATCCGCTATTTTTGCCTGAATGGTGATGTGTCAGAATGTAAGAGGCGTCTGTGATCAGAGAAACCGAGTGCCGCCTACAACCTCAGAACCCGGGCATGCTTCAAGACTAAATCGGTGTTTATGTAATTTGACATTTATGCAAGGGAGAAAAGGATCTGCCTGGATGAGGTGGATGGTGGTAATTGAGGGGGCGGGTGCATGTACAGCCATCTTGCTTTAATTGCCATGCATTAGGTGAAATTAGAACGTGGGAAGGAGCGTTACATATATATTTACAGTATGCTCTAAACATTTAGAAAAGCAGATGAGGTGTATGAGATGTGTTTGTACAGTCATACTAAGTGAAAAGTTCAATCTGTCCAACTTCAGTGGTATCTACATGGACATACCCTAAAAACACCAGTCAAAAATGCAAATGTTGTATTGCTGTTGTTTTCCGAGACCGTTGTTGCCATGATCTCCCGAATTTCTCTCTAATTCAGGCAAAACTTTGTTATGAGTTGAATGACGTCTCTTAGGTTGTGGGATGATGAAATCCTTTTGGTTCCCTGGGAGTAGGGATTATACTCCCACTGAGAGTCAACAACTGAGATTACATATTTACACAAATCAGGTGCAATTAAATGGCTTAGGAGTGCTGCAGCATAAGCAACTTACTGGCAAGGACCACGCCACAACACACAGCTTAAAAGATTTCTGGGAGAGATTTGTGGATGTTGTTGGAGAAGCAAATTTGATGGAATCATGTAGGGAGAATTGCTGCTGGAGTTGGAGACTCAGAGTGTTGGTTCTGTCTCAGTACATTGACTCCTAAAGGCCAAATAAGGACCCTCCCAAATGTTAGGGCAGGCTGAACAAATATGTCAAGTGGGTGAGAGGTTAAAGAAAATGAGGGATGAAGGAAGTAGAGATGAGAGGGATGATGGAGGTATGAACGAAAGATGGCGGCAACGAGGAATGGAAGAAGAACAGAATCCTTTGCTACATTCTTCTCCTTATTTGCTGTTATTTCAATTTTTAACCTTTTCCTTTTGTTTTTGTCTCTTCATAGAAGCTGCATCATGTCTGGCGTTCTGTTTAGTTGTGACACCTTCCTCCTGCAGTTGATGACTCGCTTGGTCCTGTATTTCAGTGTTTCTAGACAAGTTTATTGGCTGAGGTTTGGTTGTGACTAACTAGCTTTTAAAACCAGCTCAGAGATCATCTGTTTAGTTGCATTTTTCTCCAAGATGAAGTCACTAACGGAGCCGCCACTGCCATTCACTTCTTACTTTTCTCTAACGTAAAAGTACTTTTTTGCACCGTGCCTGGAGATGGCATGTGTTGTGAACAGGCACTATTTAAATGAACTAAATTGAGTTAAATGAGGTGCTGAAATAATTAATCATATAAGGGAAATGAGGTAGTGATGCAGGTTGAAGGATGTTGAGATGAAGAAAGAAGGAGTACAGGAAGCATAATGAAGAAAGTAAGGATAAGGAATTAAAAGAATCAATCGTGGATAAATGTGTGAGATGAATGTAAGAGGTGTGGATGGTGGATAATGAAGAAACAGATGAGCAAAGAAGAAGGTAGGAATGAGGAGTGAAGGAGGTAGGGAGGAAGAATGAGAGATGAAGGATCTCTGGATGAGGCAGGTATGAATGAAGGATGAAAGGATAAGCGAGGTAGGAATGATGGATGAGGAACCAGGACTAACGGATGACGACAGTAGAGTAATGGGAAAATGGATGAGGGATGTTAGAGATTTCGATGAAGGATGAGGGCTTAATGAGGTTTAGATAGGAAAAGAATGAGGCAGGAATACAGGATGAATAATGAAGGGATAGTGGATTGTTAAGATTAGGATAGGGGACAAATGAGGTTGGGATGGTGGATAAGAGTTGAAAGAGGTTGAATCGATTGACAAGGGTTGAAAAAGAAACCTCTGGTAGTAACAGAGGGTGGACAATGCTTTGCAGGAGAGTTGAGTATAAAAGACATATAAATGCAACCACACCTTTAATTACCCAGACTGCAGGGTAGTTAGATGGGTGGTTGAGGCGTGGTCCTGCTGCTAAACCATACTCCATTTGTATGACTGGCTTTAAAGAGTTCTCAGAGCACATGTTGTGGGGAAGTGATCGAATAAAGTAAAAAAATAAAACGTGTTTACAATCCCACACTCTCAAACATTTTTGATTAAAAGTAGAATCAAGATAACCAAAAGGTTGTAAATTTCCTTTAAAATCTTTTATGTTAGAGTTTAAAACCATAATGAATCCCTCTTTTAATTGCACCTCTGCTCATCAAGGACACAATTGCTATTATAGACATCAAAAGTAGGAACTTTTTATTGCCAATTAGCATATTAATTAAACTATCTTGCCCACACACTGCAATCCTGTTAAATTTTTATTGGAAAAATGAGGTGCCCAAATAAAAACCCATAAAAGAAGGTTCACTAAAATAAGACAAATTAAACTGTAGTGTAGTTTATGAGCTGCATTTTTTGTAACTGATTATCAAAAGTAAGCCTTCAGATATACATAATTCCTTATACCTCCACATCATATCTGAGTCCATGAGACAACTAAAAACATGTTGAATGACCCCAAATATGTACAAAAATGGGCCTGCTTGTGTCAGATGTGAGCTCAAGCAGTCAAAGACTCAAAGCCTTAAATCTACACACTGGTTCTTCAAAACAACATGCAGGCATTCGCATGGGGTAATCTGCTCAAACCACAGGTTATATTTGAGCTTCATTCAGGCTGGGTGAGTTTAAACTGGTCTTGACTTTTTCAGCTGTTTCAGGTTAGAGTGGAGGTAAGTGATGTCAATATAAATAAAATCAGTTTCAGGTACAGTGTATGAGCTGTGGGGCTACATCAAGAAATAGTTCAACATAACTTTGAATAGTTTGACATAAGTAAAGATCTGTCATAGAAAGGTGGAGTCTTCTGAAAATTAGCACATTTGCCTTTTAACAGCTGCTCCACTGATTGCAAAGTTCAGAAGTAAAGAGCACCTTTATCCAGAAAATTACTTCAAAAACCTTGTTCTGAAATCTGGATGCAATTCACTCCATTAGCAACACAGCCCTGCAGAAAACAGTGAGGGGAAACTTATGGTCATCTAAGGTCTGTTCAATAGAGACCATAATGTTTTTACACCTTTTCATTAACTTTTATACAGACTTTTTCTTACCTGGTCAAGGCAAAACTACAAGACTTACAGCTGTAATTGCAGTAAAATGTGGTCCTCACTTTCAGATAGTTCCATGAAAAGGCTATCAGTATTGTGAAGTACAATTAGAGATGAAATAAAATGGACCATAAAGACTTATAATGAAAGATGTCTAAAGCATATACTGGTATTATAATTTGTATTTCAGTCTATCTACAATATTTACCATATCTTATTGATAGGGTGGAGGGTCTTTTGTTTCTGTTTTTGTCTTGTTATCTTTTGAATGTTAATATGTTTAAAAATGTCATTTCATTAAAATTGAAAATGAATAAAACAGCTTTGAAAAAAAGGTGGTTCCAGAAAATACTCGGGGGGAGGGCTACATACAATCCACATTACTTTGAAATATTTATTTTGTAAACATCTTTGTTCTTCTGTTTTACAGTTAAGCAGTATTTTTTGATGGTCTGTCTCTTTATAGGCTGCTTCATTTACAGCCTTTTGACTCGTAAGCCACCGAGACCACCACACATCCACACACAGAAACGCATTCCTGGGGGGAAACCTTACACCTTCCATATTTCAGCTCTCCAACAAAAACACCAGCTCCTCTTGCAAGCCCTGAAAACACAGAACTAACCGAGGAGAGGCTCAGCCAATCAGAATCTTTATAGATTTCGATTTTTGTGCCAGCTCTTCAAGTATTGGTCCGAGTATTCCTTTGAGGCTGCCGCCCCTGTCCGCTGATTGGCTAGTTTTCCCGGCTCTAGTGAAGTCATTTGAATACGTTTCGCTTTGTGGGGCTCAGTCAACACAGCCCTGCTGGTTCAAATAATTGACTCAAATATCAGGAGCGGAGACACACAATGAAGAAGAGTGCCTTACGGACACATTGCTGATAGACTTATATGATCTTTTTAGCGATAGTGTGGAAGACTGTACAGATAGTTTAGATAGACATAGCTCTTATTCGAGTTAAAGCGCTTTTATTCGGACTTTGAGCGCCGTAAGTAAGAGGTAAGTTTTTTTTTCTTTTTGCTTAAACGTTATGTCTACAGATTTAGGTGCACTTAAATGGTTTTCACTTGATTTTTTTTTCTTAGAGAATGTACTTGCATTCATTTTAATAATATTAAGTATCACGAAAAGACTGAACATCCTAAAAAAAAGCGTGATATCAACATGTTTCAAACAGTTTTTGGTTCTTTGAAAGACAAATGCAAAGTTTAGTCTCTCTAGGTGACAATAATAACGTCCAATTTCTTCCCTGTGGAGTCACTGCATTTGTTGTTGTTATTGTTTACCGCCCATGTGAGTTTATAATTAGACTGGCAGTCAGATAGAAGCAAACATTACTCACCCAGCACCTGTGGTTGCACAGCATGGTTTCTCTACAGTCAGCCTCTACTTTTTTTTAACTGTGTTATGACTCAGTAAGAAGCTCATAATGTGGAACAGGCGTGTGGTCTGCTGTGTGAGAGAGAAACTTACAGATTTTGAGTGTGTGTGTGTGTGTGTGTGTCTCTGTAGGGAAAGAATGGGAAAATGTGTGTGAAGCTTGATGTTTGGCCAGGCTTTATTCCTCCCTTCATTGGCTGTAATCTGGCACCTTCAAGCACCTTCCAAGCATTTTCTCTCCAGGCAGCATAATTAATTATTGGTTAACCTTAGTTACTGTTACTACAGAAGCGAGAATATCAGATTTGAAAATAATGAAATAAAGTTACAATGTTCCATGTAGTAATTGGTGAAGTTTTGTGTTTTTATGTAATTCACGTTGAAATTAAATAAAAGCATAGGTATTTTTACATTTTTTTAAATTTACCCTGCAAAAACTTGCAGAAAAACAGTACAATATATAAAAGTAATATAAAATACAGGATTTCAGTTTTATGTAACGTCTGTTTTAATGTAAAGATTTAAGCAGAAATGAAAACAGAATAAAGTAAATAATACCCCTCAGGTGCTTATTTTGTAGAATATTTTAGCTTTTCTGGCAATGTGCAGAAACAAGTGGGGGAGGGTCTGTGCTGTGTGTGTGTGGTCCATACTGTAAACACAACTCTGGTCACTCTAGATCTCATTAAAAGAAGTTGGAATGGTATTATGGAAAATTTCAACAAGCTTTTAAAAACCTTTGTGACAAATGGTCTGAGGTGTTCCTAGAGTCTTGAAAAGTCTGGAAAAATACAGAATTCGAATGTTTTCAGACACTTGTCCTTATTCTATTATATAACAAATAAAAAAAAAAAAAGAAACGATCCTCCTGTCTGCATAAGGAGCTTTTTACACTGATTTATTTGGATGCTGTCCTCTGTCTTTAGTCTGAGATAACTTCTTGTCCAATTCATTGATTGTTTTGGTTTTTAAGCTTCTTTAAATATCCCCCCCAAAAAAGCAATAAAATGACCACACTGATAAATGTGAAGCAAATTTCATGATTTGTTGAACTTACAAGCCCCAAACAAATGGATGTTTTGCACTCAAATGCCAAGAAAGTTACAGAAATCCCAGCGGAAAGCTAGATTTCTTTCTAATTCTTTTTTTGGAGCACTGAATTAGATTTGTAGACAAGAGAAACTGTGTGTGTGTGGGAGAGAGCTTAGAGCCCCGCAGCTGAGGAGATAACGTGTCTTTATCCTTTTTTGTCTCTGGGTTAATACTGTACTAGCCTACCAAATGATCCAAGCAGCAGGTGTGTTTGTGACACAAACCTGAAACCATGAGGTATCCCTTGCTTCAATGCACTGCTGGCTAACTTGTTTATCAGTGAATCTGGCTTGGGCTCTGGTTCCTTTATCAGATTGTTGTAATGGTCACTGGGTCTGCCTAAAGTGGCTGCAGGATCCCCCTTCTGACCCACACGCTTCCTCAAGCGTTTGTTTGGGCTCGGGGCTGTTTCCTCGTTATGTTAGTGGAGCACTTTTCCCGCTACGTGAATGACGTGGGAAAGCTGCATGATGAATTAGCTGTGAGTGTTACCAGGGCTGTTAAAGCAACATTCGGTAACCCTCAAACACACAAATGTCTTAAGTGGAAGCAAGTGGTTGATTATCTTTTTCAACTGGCATGAGGAAAATGCTAAAATATGCCTGCTTCTGTGAAGCTCACCTGATTTTGTGTTTATGTTGTGTTAGAACTAAAAATGCACCATTTATTGGTCACTACCAATTTTTGGCTTTGTTTGAGGATACCGTGCATCCAGTCACAAGTTCCTCACCTTTATTTGTTTGTCATGAAATTAGAACTAGTTTACTAATGAAAATGCTACTTGATTATGTGTTTAAAGACAAAAAAAGGTGAGTTTTCACTTTATGCATAACAGATTTCATCCATCCATACTGACGTTTTTTTAAAAAAAAAATTACTGTATACTTTAATGTTTGTTTTAAATGACTTGCATTGAAAGTGTGTGTCTTTTCAATTAAAAGTAAGCTTTTATTAAACCAGAAGTTTAATAAAATTATATAAAAAGTCTCAATATCCAACCTGATAATACAAGAAAAAAAAAAAAACCCGGTTGATTTTGATCACTGCCTGATTGTTTAGTGCATCAGTTGTTAGAATGCATCCAAAACCTTAGAAGGTTACTCCTGATTTTAACTTTTTAACTTAATTCAACAGAGTTGCTGTGAGTGCAAAACCAAAATCAGGAGTAGCAGGAAGAACTTGCTAAACTAGTAAATGTATGAGTTTTGACCTCTGAGCTTTTCTTTTGACCTTACAACAAAGATGGTAGCTGAGATTTTTTTCTTGGTTTCATTTTCTACTCGAAATAACTTAATTTACCAGTTCTGTTGGCTTTAATCAGATCTTGTTAAATATACATATGAATCTGTTAGAGGTTGAGAGCATATCTGGGTGTAACCAAAAGTATTTAAATGGAAACTAATCACATCACTGTGCACTTTAGTCTTTCTTCGCATAACCTGAATGTCACCCATGACATCCATCCAGTGATATTAGAGAAATTTCAAAGTGAAACTTTTGCTCCCTTTTGTTTTCTGGATACTTGTGCAGCACATGTAAAACCATCATTTGCAATATGGATGACGAAGGATTCATGTCATCTAAGTCCAGGTTAACAAGTATGACTTAGGAATGTCCTTCAGTCTTGAATGCATTCCTTGCTCACACCTCATACCTGTTGTTGTCTTATTGGTGTCAAAGTACATGAGGTGCAGAGTTCAGCTGAGATAGCAGCTCTGGCACGTTTCCACTCTGACAAACTGTTTTACAGCTACTCTTATCAGATGCAGGTTGTTCCTTCAGTCCCAGAAACCTCCCAAATGTTCGGTGTGTGTTAACTGCTTCATGCTGGACTTCAGTCTTAATGAGCACAGGTTTCTATTGTACTAATTAATCTGTATTCTGCTTTCAGATAAGCATCCAGACTGTATAGAGCTTCACAAGTGGTTCAAAGGATGAGAGTTGTTTTGTATTTTAATTTGACTGGAAGTCTTTTGAATATCTGTGCAAACAGTTTTTTTGTTTTTGTTTTTGGTCAGCATGTACAGTCAATTTGCTTTGAATAAGCACAAAACAGAATGACCGAGGTAGCCGCAGACTGTTTGCATGCTATTTTTCATGAGTGCAAAGTTTTGCTGTCGGTCAGTGCTGTGTGTGCATAAATGTGAAACCTCAAAGTCTGTTTTGCACAATTTTTGGAGTTGCTGCTGTCTGTCCTTGAGGTTTACGAAACGCTTAAGTCAACACGTTGGTCTGGAGGTACTCCTTTTCCCAAGAGCACACAGACATTTACATTTGCACCTAAACATTAAGAGTAGATTATGACTTTCTGGCTTAAACTCAGGTTTACTCGTACGACTGATTGAAAAATGATCCTAGGAGCCAGAGTGTGCGAAAGCTGCTGTGTGTGTCCAATGTGCTCTGATCTCTTCTGATCTCCTCCTGAGGGTCTTTGTGTTTTGTTAATGCCATGACAGGAGAGATAATGCCTCTATTGTTGTAGAACCCCCACCATCTCGTTGGTCTCAGCAACGCACTGTGCTTGTTTTGAAACCACCCGGAACGTGGAAACTTTAAAGATTGTGCAGCAGAAGAAAAAGGTATGCAAAACATTAGGAAAACAACAAGAAAAGCACCAAACTGTTTGAATCGATCAAAACTGACTTCAAAAAGCAGGTTAACCATTTTAGGTCTGTATGGAGAGATTTAGTGAGAAAGTAGCTTTTGACTAGATGTTGATTTCTAGCTTGAAGACTGCTGACTGACTGGTCGGAAACTCTGGAATCCAGTCTGTTTTCTATCAGTAAAAACAAAACTCTTTGGTATCAATGCAATTATCTAGAGAAGAAGACTCTTTCAGTATCGGTGTGAACAATTTACTTCTTATGAAAGAGAGCAAGAATTCCAGCTGATAACAAGAAGGCTGAACAAACCAAAGTGATGTTTTCAAAATATGTGCGTAATGGGGCACACTCTATTTGGAAATGTTGGAAAATTTTGGGAAATCTCCATCTTCTGCTGCTTAATGCTAATCATGCTAACAACAAAGATGCTAAGACAGTTGAAAGTGTAATTTTTTCGTCTTTATTTAAAATGTACTCAAAATTTAGTTGAAAACAGTAAACTTTGTGAGATTGCCTCTGCTTCCAAAATGTAAATAATTAATGTGTGACTGAGGCAGGAGGCTAAGAATACAGAAAAATCTGAATTGTTTTCAGTCAGTATCGACAGATCAAAGATTTGCAAAAAAAAAAAAAAAAAAAAAAAAAAGGGTCATCGGAAATTTCCCACAAAACAATGATTGGTGCGTTTCCAGTACTTGAGGAAAAGTTTTCTGCATTTCTGTCTACCCACATCAAACCGACCCATAAGGCTGCAGTTTCAAAGTTTGCAAGCGAGCGAATGCAAACAATCCCCTTTAATATGCAGCTATTTTGCCGATGCCATTTTTAATCCGTCCGAAAGGGAATCCAACCTATGATTTAGAAAGAGTGCAATTTCAGCACCGCAGTGTGGAAGCCACAACAACCCAAAACGGGGTCAACTATTCAGGAAGTGGGTCTGGAAAAATCGCCACTGGTTTCGAATTCCGAGACATGCTACCCCACTGAAAACATAAACACAGAGACACAGAGGAAATATTAGCCATTGGACTCTTATCTCAGCTTTTAACGCCTTTGACTTTGTTTTTCGGTAAAGACGCTGTGATCTTTTAACCGAGTCAGAAAGTTAACAGCAAGCTGAGATCACAGAGTGTAGAGTTGGACAGGCCTCCTCAGGCAGGATGCCAGAAGCTGCGGTATCCTTGTGACTGTGTGTGTGTCTGCATGTTTGCATTGCTCCTCCCGTCTTGCATTTGTGTGTGACTTGTGCATACGAGTCTGGATTATGCTGGCATCGGGGCAAGGCGCCATGGTGGATGAGGGTGTGTGAGAGAGTGTGTAAGATGTTGGCTGAAACAGACTCCACAGTTGGCGCAGGAATGGACAAACAAAACTCTGCTGGATTCCTGCGGGGTTTTCTGTTTTCTGGCACACGCGTGTGTGTGCGCCAAACGTTCCAGACGTATCTATGCATGGGATTCATGGACAGTAGCAGGATAAAGATGGCTCCAGTGCTAAAGCACGCTCCACTGGCGATCTGGGATCAGATTGCCGACCTCGGATCCAATTATTTTAACTGTTAAGACAGAGAAATCATTGCTGACTTGAGAGATCATCCATTTGTCATGATGTTTTCCGCCCACATGCTGCACTACTGCCAACAAGTTCACTTCAAGAATGTGGTAAACGATACAGTGAAATAGGGTGGAGCACACATTTCTTACGAGCTCATTTGTAAAATTCCCAAGAAATGGACTCATTGGAGAATCATTTCCAAAAAAGATGGCTTTATAAAGCGTTGACAACACCAAATAACAAATAGAGGAGATCTAAAATTAAGCGATTAGGTGCGATTATCGTCACAGACACTTGCTGAGTCTCGGCTTTGAGAGACAGAGTGAGATATTTTCACAATAGCTGAACGCAGTTTAAACATCAACCACATTCCCAGGGCATGAGGTGGACAGGGATACTGTAACACCAGGAAATCTACAGCACTGCAGGAGATATAGCTTTGTCTTCATGTTGACTGAAGGGTAGTCAGCTAACTACAAAAGTAATACATTAAATAAAGCTGGATTAAATGATGTGGTGAGAACGTGTTATTATAACTCTGCCTTACTGCAATTAAGCCAGTCTTAAACCTAAAAAAAACCCATAATTTAAAACGGCAGCAGTGGCTTTTGAGGAAATGGTTCACCATAAAAAAGAAATATGATGGCTTTGGATATAAAGGGAATTAGTTGAAGTGAATTTGCTTCATTCAACACCTCTTTGAAACTTGTCTGGTTCAGTTTGTATTGATTATGGATATTTTACACTGAAACAGTGTTTGAAAATGACTGCTAATTATTACCTTTTTAAATATACTCCACCCTTCCACCCACAACATATCCACACATTAAAAATAAAATAAAAAATAGGGCGAGGACTTTACACGGCTTCACGATGCAGGCTTAGTTCCCCTTTTTGCTCATGTATTTCTAACATAGCATGAAAAGTGTGAGATTAGATGTTTTTACAACATGGTTCTAAAAACAAAAACTCACTAAACATATCTGGGGCAGAAAATGCTGATATGAAATTTAATTTATCATCTTTAATTTAATTCAATTAAATTATTTTCCTTTGTACAGCTCCACTTTACAACAGATTTGACCTCAATGCTCTTAAACCACCTGTAGGGTGTTTTCACACCTGACAGCTCTGTACACTCTGCTCAGTTGGTGGCCAAGATTGCAACATTTGTTAAATTTTCAGCTGGTGTGGTTCTCTTTCACACTGCAGTGTATCAAACAAATCAAACCCTTTTAAGAACCCGTTCCCCTCCTTGCCTGTGGTGGCGCTGCACCAAAAACCAGTGAAGAAAGCGAAATGAAAACCTGTGAAGAAGACATGAGCGCAACTTCTTTTTTCGTAAACAAATGGAGCAGTGTTAGATTTTAACTGGTGTAGAATTTCCCGCTATGGCTAGAGTCATGCGTTTGTTTGGTTATATTTACCCAGAATGCCCCGTGCTGTAGTCCACATCCTGTTTTCGGAGCAGTCGCTAGTTCGCTTGCATTCTCATATTAATTCGAACCGTGCCAGAGTTCACTTCAACCAAACCGAGACCGAGGATTTTAGGCAGACCAGATTTTGCTCTTTTGATCCTTATCGGAGTTCGATTACATTTCCCCAAGCAAACCGGACTTTCTAGGCAAACGAACTAGAGGTTGATTAAAGCAGCCTCTAGCTTTAATCTAGAATACGGCCTAAAAGACAAACAGGTTTAAAAAGATCCAAGCTCAGATCCAGGTACTTACAGTCAAAGTCAATCTTAACTTAATAGTGTACATTTAAATTAAATGCCACTTGGTTTAAAGCTGTCTATCTATGGAAGCCCAGCTAACTGTATGGAGATATTTTATCCTGAGCAAGCATGTGGTGAAAGTGGAAAGTAACCCCAGCTTTTTAGCAGCAGATCCATGCTCAGTATGTGTGCCCACCTCTAAAATCTTCATATTTGTGTTTCTTCTTTTCTTTTAAAGGTGATCATGCCCCCAACAACGCCCTACGCAGGAAAGTTCAACTCCTGCCCGTCGTACGGCAACAACAACCATGTTCAGCCTCCGAGCCCGTACCACAGCGGCTCCGCTCCGAAACCGTGCAGAGACAACATCTACAACGGCCCCTACTCCCCAACCGAAAACCCTTACGATGTGCCGCAGCCTCACAGCGCGTATCGGACCACCTCCGTCTCCTCAGTGAGCACCAAGGAGCACCATTACGGCAGCAGCTGTACCATTTCGGAGAACCCGTACTCCTCGCCACAGCCCCACAGCCCTCGCCAGCACAGCACTTCCTGTCCGGGCCGAGCGTACCGCCACACGAGCAGCAGCTGCAGCAGTGAACACTCCTGCCGGAGCAACGGGGCTGCAGCGAAAGCTCGGCTCTACGGTCACGGCATCGCCACCAGCTATGGGGAGATGTGTTACCACGACAACAGCTTGGTTTCAGCTTCTCTTGAGGCGCTGATCCAGCATCTGGTTCCCACTGTGGATTATTACCCTGACGTATGTAGCCATTCTACTTTTTTAAGGATTATGCGGTAAATTCTGTAGTAGTTGTAAAAGAATCCTAACTTATTTCTGCTTCCTGATCTTCAGAGGTCATATGTCTTCACCTTCCTGCTGAGTTCGCGCCTCTTCCTGCACCCATACGAGCTCATGACCAGGGTTTGTCACTTGTGTGTGGAGCAGCAGCGGTCCGGAGATGCCCTGCTGGATAAGGTGGGTGGACCTTCACACAGACACAGACACACACACACACACACACACACACACACACACACACACACACACACACACACAAACAAAAGCACAGACATGTGCAGGTGTATTTATTTCACACACTGTCACTCTCACTTAGTCCCACACAATTTCACTCCCACTAACAAACCCGCAAATCCAGGAGAATAAAGAAAGAAAGAGATCTCACTGCAGTGCAGCAGGGATTTAAGCCAAATCCAGATACCAGAGAGAAGAAGTCATATTCAGACATAACAGATTTTAAATTATCGTCATGACATCATTAGACTGACTCTATGCCGTCCGCAACATGTTCAGATCCGTTTCCGTGAGGTGGCACCGAAACTGGTGCAACTGCTGACGGAGTGGACGGAAACCTTTCCATACGACTTCAGAGACGACCGCATGATGCGATGCCTGAAGGACATGACGCTCCACGTGGCTCGAGGGGATGAGGTAAGCATCCAACCAGCCATCCAACCAACCATCCATCAGTTGGATGGATGGTTGGTCAGTCCATCCAACCACGTAACCACCCACCCATCCATCAAACCATCCAAACAACCAACCAACCAACCATCAATCCACTCAACAATGCAACCATCCAGCCATCAATCCAACCATGGGTGGACACATCCATCGAACCATCCAACCAGCCATCCCACAACCACTCATTCATCCACCCATCTTGTGTTTCTTCTGTTCGTCCAGCCATCAACTATTCTACCCATCCATCTATCTGTAGGAACCACACCTAGATTAGTGTCATTGTTTAGTTCATTTGTGTCTTCATGTGTGTCTCTAGTATTCTTGGCGGGCCATGCAGCAGATGACCCAGCGTCTCATCAAGCGCCTGTCCGCCCTCGGTCAGTACGAGGAAGCCGTGGCTGCGCTCAACGCTGCGGCGCAGGAACGTCCCGCTTCGCTGAAGACCAAACAGGCTTCAGCTCAAAGGGCCGACATACTGAGCGCGTGCGACGATCCTTTCATCCTCGCTCAGCAGCTGACACACATTGAACTGGTAAGAGGTCAGATAACGAAAGGTTAAATAAGAATTAGGTTACTTTTAGCAGTTCTTTTGTAGGGCTTGGTGCCAGACGGTCACTCTGGTGTTTTATCTATTTTTAACACAGCAGACACATAAAGTAGCTAGAATACATTTACCATATTTTACATCAGCTGTCATTTTTTCTGACGTTTCTCTGCCTGATGTTTTGCCTTTAGGATAGACTGAGCTTCATTGGTCCTGAGGAGTTTATTCAGTCTTTTGCGATGAAGGATCCTCTGGAAAACCACAAGGTAAAGTTGAGTGGAAACATTTTATGTGACTGACCAGCACAAGTTGGTTTTAATTTGTGAAATGGAAGGGGAAAAAATACAGATTTCATTTTCTAGTTTGGGTTCATCAAATCAAATCCAGATGAAATACAATATAGCTTTTATTTGAAAGGTGATAAAATGTACTAAAGGTTGGATATATTTTTTGCAAGGTATTGAGTCGTGGTGTGCTTCTGACCAAATATTTCACACAAGTGTGATTTCTCATCCAGTCTTGTTAAATTTTCACATATTTTAGCCCAGACAGCCCGGAGCAGCTTCCTTTTGTTTTCAGTTTCAGCATGAGACAATGATAGGTTAGGGTTAGGGTTGCTTTATTCTCAAGAAAGCTTGAAAACACAGCAAAATAACCTGTTCATAATTATCCACATCAAAGTCCCGACCCAGACGAACCACACATTGTTGCTATTTTTAAGCCGTTTGATTTGAATTTTGATTTTTGACTGTGTTCTGGGCCTGCTTTGAGTGTTGTGGACATCTCCAGTTTGAGTTTATTTGCCACAGAAACCACATGAAAGAGTCTCGCGGCAGATAGAAGGGGACTTGTTCGGCTTTCTGCTTTGCTTTTATCTGAGCTCTTGAAAATGTCTGGAAGAGAACAAAAAGAGCCTTTGCTGTGTGCGTGTCTCAGTTCGTCGGAGAGAAGGTTCTTTTCCACGCCAAGAGATCCTAGAAATCAGCTGAAGGGTCGCTCTCAGTCGGCGTTTGCCGCTGCCGTGCTCCCACCTGCTTCGCTGCAGTTACATAAGAGCCACTTTGTGTAAAAGAGCAGTTGAGTCACTAAAAAAAAGGGGTCCCGAGGTGTAGAGAGGGGGAAGTTTGGAGTGGAGTGGGATGCCGGTGTTGTGTAAGCTTTTAGTGGCGCCTCAAACCTCTGGGATTGCATCATCACGGCCAGTTTATTTATACACAGCTTTCATAATGTTTATTTATGCAAGAGGACCTTTGGAAAACAGGTTTGCCACATTAGAAACCACGTGTTTAATGGAAAAGCCAGGGGACCCAGAAAGCATATGTACGTAAAAGGAGACGCGTCGGAGTGTGACGGTGGCAGATTGTGTGGGAGTGAAAAGCCGACAGGATCTGTTAAGGAAGAAAGTTATGGAAGAGAAGCAGCTTTAAGAAATAAGCAGATGTGGCGCATCATGTGAGATTTTATCTCATTAGACCGAAGCAATTTTTTTGATTCTGTTTGAGATTAGTTGAGGACTATTCAATACAGAGCATGCATCATCCGTTTTATTACACTTCAGCCTGTTAAGCTCACAGCAGTTAAATTCATTTTAATGTCTGAAGGTGAGAAATATGTACAAACGTCTAAAAGAATTAAATTGAGAACAAGTGAGATGTTGCCAAAGACTATCAGACATCAAATAATTTGTTATACATAACATTTTGAACACCATACCCAAGGAATCTCATTTTTTTCAAACCCTGTCAACATACTTAAATTAGCAACCAAGCAAATATAACACAGCAGCAGTGAATGGAAGCAGCTAAAAATCTCACTTCTTTTCTTTTTTTTTGCAATGTAGCTACTCTGTAGTTGTTATTCTGACAAAACAAAACGAAGTACTAAAACAAAGATAATTATTTGCCAGTAAGGTTAGTTTAGTATCTGTGTAGGCATTACTTGGTCTGGTTCTGGAAGAGTTTCCTCCTTCTTTAAATGTTTACCAACAATTCTCTTCTTCCGTTCCTCCTCCAGGGTTTCTTCCGGAAACGTAAAACCAGTAACCTGGAGGCCTACGTCAGCTGGTTCAACAGGCTCAGCTACTTGGTGGCAACAGAGATCTGCATGGTATGTTTCACACAAACAAGCTGATTAGTTGTTGGAGAACAATCTCTAGTTCTTATAGTTGCACAATTTTGATGGGAATAGTAAACTTAAATAACCAAAACAACTCGACAGTGCCTAACAAGGAAAAGTATATGCACGTAAACATGCTGTAAATGTAAATGGCGTTTAAGCTCTTCCTATATTTAGAAGCAGATTTTAAATCTTTTATTTCTTTTTATTCAAGCCAGCGAAGAAGAAACACCGAGCGCGGATCATAGAGTTCTTCATCGATGTGGCTCAGGAGTGTTTCAACATTGGCAACTTTAACTCTCTCATGGCGATCATCAGTGAGTATTTGATTCGTTTTTATTAAGAATCTGTACCAGTTGTCCTGTAATTTTTGGTAATTTTTGCTGTAAAACATGGCAAGGAGAAAGAAAGAAAAAATCAACCGTTGCTCTCTTGGTGTCTTTGTAGAGCAGAGCCACTGAATTGACTAAAGCCAACAAATGCAGTGCCAGCTGTAGTTTAGGCTGACTTTAATCAGTTTAGGGGAGTCTAAACTCAGTTAGCGGAGGCCTGGAGCTCTGCAAGCTGCGCTTCGTCTCTAAACGCTTTCTCCTGTGTCTCTCAGCTGGGATGAACATGAGTCCGGTCGCCAGACTGAAGAAAACCTGGAATAAAGTCAACACAGACAAGTTTGAAATCCTGGAGGTCAGAATTATTCACACACACACACGTCAGCAGTTTGCAGATTAGATGCTCTAGTTTTCAGCTGAGCTGTGGATCTTTGAAACGTCAGCAGTGGTTTTGTTGCCTGCTGACGTCCGATGTGTGTGATCTCATCCAGCACCAGATGGACCCGTCTAGTAACTTCAGCAACTACCGCACGGCGCTCCGCGGCGCCACCCAGAGGTCCGAGACCGCACATAGCAGCCAGGAGAAGGTGAGGGAGCCCGGAGCATGCTGCTCATTGAAAAAGAAAAACATTCTTCTTCTACATTTAAAGTAACTAAATCTCCTTCCTGCAGATTGTGATTCCGTTCTTCAGCCTCCTCATTAAAGACATCTACTTCCTGAATGAAGGCTGTGCCAACAGGCTGTCAAACGGACACATCAACTTTGAGGTCAGTTCAAAGCATTTTTCAAAATAAAAACTGGAGAAGTGACTTTCTCACACAGACCAACAGCTCCCCCTTGTGGAGGAGCTGTTAAATCGCACAAGAGTTTCTAGTGCAAATTATAAGACAAAACTAACTTAGAAGAAACTTCAGCAAGAAGTAGGAACTTGTTTTAAGACAATTACTTAATATTTATGGAAAAAGAACTTGCCATAAGTGAAATAATCTGCCAGTGAAACAAGACATTTTAACTTATAATATGGGAATTTTTTTTCTTTCTTCTTCTGAAAAATTTCAGAATTTGAACCTATAGAATGTGTGGAAACTGGACAGATTTCCTGGCTTTAGAAACCTGAACAGATGCATGTCATCACGATTATTGTTTTCGCGACATTTTTACAGAAACTGTGGGAGCTGGCGAAGCAAGTGAGCGAGTTCCTGGTTTGGCGCCAGGTGATTTGTCCATTCGACAGAGACCGCCGCATTCTTCAGTATCTGGTCACCACGTCTGTTTACACCGAAGACGGTCAGTACAAATTAGAACACTTTCACATCATCTATCAATTTTGTAAGCCACGGGGAAACGAAGCTCAATTTGTGTTGTTGTTGCAGAGCTGCACCTGGCCTCCTACGAGAGCGAAGGACCAGAAAACAACATGGAGAAAGACAGCCGCAGGTCTCTGAGGTGGGTGCAGCAACATTTTTGATAAATAATTCATATAGGGAAATAAGCCAATATGGAAATTAATAACTTTTTCTTTGTTTTAACTTCCAGATCTTCCCTTCTCCATCGAGAAAACCGCTCTTAAGACGTTTTCTCTACTTTCGATTTATATTCCCAAGCCCAAAGTTTACATTCTGGATCCAAGCGAGCTCCTGCAGAACAACGGATGCAGCTTAAGCATCATCAACAATAAAGAAGTTCTTTTCAACCCTTTGGGACTACAACGAGTGCCAGTAATTTTACATAAAGAAAAACTTAAGTGCCAGAAACATAACTCCATCGTGAAGCTAGGATTTGTTTTTTGAAGAAAAAACAAAAAAACATCTAAACACACTTAAAGGACAACAGGCAAAAATGTGCATGGACTTGTATTCCTAAGTACCAGTGAACAGACGTTCAACATGTTTACAGCTGCTGAATAAGAGTTATGGACAGAAAGAGCCATAATGAATTAATTTGTGTCATAAATTACAGCCTTTAAGTTGCTTGTACACGGTGGTGCGGCTGTACCTTCAACTGATCCATCTCAATTTGGACAGTAAAGTCATGTGATCACTATTATCTGCAATGTGCGATGTGGCTCCATGTAAAACTACATTATGAAAGTGACAGCAGCATCATGCGAACAAAATGCACCTGAGTGTGTGTCCCTGTGCTGTGTATCATAGTATTCTGTGACTCCAGCTCATACGAGTCATCGTATTCTTTCTAATCATGTCGTATTTTGTATCAGAAGCTTAAAAAGTGTTTTTTTTTTTGTTTCACGATGAGCTTGTTGCAGGTTGGCTGGCTCTGTGATGGTAAGCTTTTACAACACCAGTTCATGTATTATGTTAAAAACAAGTATTTGTTTAGAGTGAAGTAAAAACTGTATGTGTGTGTATGTGTGTGTGTGTATAGAGATGATCCAGCCCCTCTTATCCCGCTTGTAGATTTGTGCGAGAGAACCTTTAATATCCAGCTTTGGGTGAAAGTGATGATGCATTTTTCATGGTTTTTTTTAAAAGGCACAACGTCTGTGTGTCATTTTGTTATATATTTTTTTAAAGATTCTTGTGCATCTTTTATGTTATCAGGGGGTACTTGTACGAAAGATTTTTTTTTTTTTGTTGTGAAAGAGACATTTTCTCTTTTGAATAAACAGAATATCAGTATTTGGTTTCTTTGTTTTTCCTTAGACACACAAACACTGTTACATACACATTTTGTTGCAACACCGTCCGTTTTAACTATCAAGACGTTTATTTACAACACACAGAAATTTAGACATTAACTTCTGGAAGTAGGTGTTGGAGATCTTTGGTGAAAAAAAGAAAAATCTAGACTAGAGAGTGAAAGTTGATCCACTTCAGCGAGAACGAACTCTGGTGAAGTTGATGCAGCGCCCCTAAAAGACAACAGAAAGGTGGATAGTGTTGATGAACATGACCAAGAATAAGTCTTAAAAAGCACAAATGATTTATCTGAATGTGGTTGTGGAAGCAATTTGACAACTTTAAAACCTAAATTAGGCTTTCAAATAAAGTCATGATACATATTTGCTAAATTACTTATCTTTTCTATTTTATGATTTACTTGTGTATATCATCTGGTTCCCTTAATATCTCAAATTTAGGCAGAAGAACTCCACAAAATAAAAAAAAACAAAAACAAGTAATTACCCAAACGCTACAAGCAAACAACCAATTCCAACCATCAAATACTGCTAATTACAGTAAGCTCAGTGCAGACAGGTGTTATTTATCCATCTGGGTGATAATAACTAAGATTAACGCTAAATACGTTTTATCAAATTAAATATGTTTATTAATTTTAAAAGAAAATGGATATGTGAAAACCTGTTCTGGAAAACATAAAAGTAATCTATAATTTATAATGACCAGATTCATTTGTATTTGGTTTTGTGGTGAAGTATCGGGTCTGTTCCTTGCCTTGTCCTGAGGTGTTGGCCTCATGATTGCCACTCTGTCGTACTGCCTTCCCAGTAAAGCCAGCAGCGCATCAATACGCCCCTGAAGAAGAGGACATCAACGTGTGATTTTTGCATGAAGAAAATTTGCATTAAATTGCCTAAATGTCATTTATTTCAGAGACCGTATGGATAAGTTGGATCCTATGATCTCACCTTGATGGGAGTGTACCATTTGGTTTGGGTCGGGGAGTGGTAAACAGGTGGAGGTCTTGGCGGTGGCCGAGAAATGATGGGTTCCTCCACTTCCTCTGGTATAGTGACCGTAGCATTTTTGGCTTTTTCCAGTCGCGACCCTTCCTCTGTGGATCCCATCTGGCCCCATCTCACCTACAGGAAGTGGGCACACACAAACTTTACAAAAATAAATCCTGAAAAGGTTCTCCAGCTCACACTCTAAAATGTTCACCTCCATGCGTCTGATTCCTCCAGGACCTCTGCCTCCGTAATACGAAGCATCTACTGTAGGCCACTTGTGTTTAGGCAGAGGATCCTCTTCTGGTTCCTGAGTGAAAAAAACATCAAAATATACTTTACAATAAAATTAGGGAGTAAAATAAATATACACAAGATTACGCCTCCAAATTTGGATTTCTACATTCACTATTTTTTTTTTTTTATCTAATATGATCTAATCTAGGGCTGAACAGTGGCACAGTTGGTAGAGCTGTTGCCTTGCAGCAAGAAGGTTCTGGGTTTGATTCCCAGCCCTGGTCTTTCTGCATGGAGTTTGCATGTTCTCCCTGTGCATGTGTGGGTTTTCTCCGGGTTCTCCGGTTTCCTCCCACAGTCCAAAAACATGACTATCAGGTTAATTGGCCTCTCCAAATTGCCCCTAGGTGTGAGTGTGTGTATGCATGGTTGTTTGTCTCTGTGTTGCCCTGCGACAGACCGGCGACCTGTCCAGGGTGAAACCCGCCTCTCGCCCGGAATGTTAGCTGGAGATAGGCACCAACAACCCTCCCGACCCACCAAGGGACAAGGGTGTAAAGAACATTGATGGATGGATGATCTAATCCAAGTCAATAGACACTAATTGCAACTGTGACATGTTAGTCAGGCTAGAAGTTAATCTCCACCATGACAGAAATATAAGGGATTCAGTTTTCTCACTAGAGCTCAACAAATGAACTCTGCCAAAGCATTTCTCTGTCAGCCTCCCAAGCTCCACCGACGCTCCTTCTGTGTTCACCCAAAATTAGATCTTCTCTCAATCACCTCTGCCAAGATGGCAGCGTGAGTTATACCGCCCAAAAACATGGGGGTTCTTCAGAAAAGACTTTTTTACTTACAAAAACAGGAGGTGGTGGAGGAGGACGAGAGGGAGGTGGGTCCCTGATGACCTGTGTGAAAACAATATCAAACATTTTAAACAGTGGTAAAAAAAATAAATAAATAAATGAGAATTACAAATATCAACCTTCAGCATCCTTGTGACATGTAGTTATAAAATACTTCTTATGAACAGAAATTAAAAGTAGTAAGAAGGGAAAAAAACAACAACACCCGGTTAATGGTGTTTACCAATATTTCCATTAGTAGTTGGTAATCAGAATTTATGGGCTTCAAATCAAATAAATCCACCAGAATAATCCAGACTAATTTTAGCTTTATGGGACACTGGATTTCTAAGAATTAGATTTTCTTTTTTTATTATTTTTAATACTAATTGTATATTGTCTGTCTGAGACTGCTTGAAAATGCTACGTTATATATATTTAGCAATATATTATTATCTGTATGTCATGTAATTATAGGCACACTTTTGTTTTTGTGTGTGCTCCATTAGTCACCAAGTGAAACCCTAAATCCAATATGACTTCTGTAAAGCACAGTAACGTCTGTTTACCTTGTTTATATTTGCTTGTCAGAAGTTTTATCTCAGTCACAAACATGTAAAACCTTTAAACCGACTTAGAAACAGAAAGAAACTTGGGTTGGCCACCTTTGTGTTCATTGACAATTCCTCCTTGACAAGTGACTCTGGCGCCATCTCTGACCGTATGAAGGAGGTTTCTCACCCAGTTTCCAATATGGCTGCCTCATTTGTAGAATTTAGTCATTTGTCCAGTCTTTGGCAGTAATTAGCACTTTTGAAAGCATGTACCTCAGTACATTAGTC
Organism: Poecilia formosa; assembly: GCF_000485575.1. NCBI lineage: Eukaryota > Metazoa > Chordata > Actinopteri > Cyprinodontiformes > Poeciliidae > Poecilia > Poecilia formosa. Next base: position 1,124,874 of record NW_006800085.1, read on the forward strand.
ATACATATAGTACTACTTAAGTGTGGCTAAGTAGTGCTATATGCTTGTTAGGGAGCAGGCTGATAAATAAGCTTTCTTAGTTGTAGCTTAAGTAGCTACACTGGCTGACAGTTCCAAGAGAATTTACTTTGCTTTTTGAGCAAACCAACGTCTAACTCTATTTGGTTATCTGAGATGTGACTTAAAGGAAACACAGGGTGTTGTGTGGTTGGTATTTTACAAAAAAAAAACAACCAAAAAACCTGATAAACAAAAGAATATGGAAATAAAAGAAAGATAAACTTACCACAGTGCAGCAGAGAGGCCAGAACCACCAGAATAAACCAAGAGCCAGTAACAGCAACAAAGCCAGCAGCAGCCACAGCACCCAGATCCCATCTGACTGCAGCAAACAAGGCACAAAATGTGTGATCCCCATTAACTGTGCAAATATGATTATGTATGTATAAAACATAAAATAAAAAGTGCTGCCTACACTCTCTCTCAGATTTACTCCTGCACCAACAGAAAGGTTGTTTTATTTAGCACAACAGAGTTTAAATTGATACCCACGCATGAGGTGGCGTATATGGCGACGGGAGCGGAGATGTACGACTGTCCATTGTTCAGGCTAATCAGCACTTCAACTGATCTATAATCAACAAACAGAGGCACTGAAAAAATCATCAGAAGAAGACGACACATTACTCCAACAGCATCTCCCAGGAAAACATCCGTTGTTATGAAATAAACTGCCGAGTCCTAAATGAGAAGGCAAAAGTACCGAGGGACCCAGATATCAAATTAGGTTACACTTGGAGATAAGGACTCGAGGGAAACAAAACAAAAATAAAAAGCTTTTTTTGTAATTATGCTTGGACTAGATTTTCTTACTCACTGCTGTAGATTATGCAGAAATGTGGATGATCTGATCTGAGATTTCAGATCTGAGATTTCCAAAGATTTCTGCCGTTTGTAGAGATTTTTTTCCCCCCGACCGTATGGATTTATTTGAGGTCCATATGGTCAAATTGACTTTGGCTCATTAAATCCCAGAGATATCCAGGCCAAACTCACTTTGCTTTATCCAAATCCTGGAGGCAGCTTTACACAAACACTGTACTGGTTTCTCTTTTAACACACTCAGAAGCATTTCATAAAAAAACCCCCAAAGAAAAACAAACAAAACAAAACATTTCTAAAAGTTATAATTAAGGATTCCAAGGAATATATGAGTAACAAAACAGCCAATGTACACACAACTGCCTTTACAATAAGAAGTCAATTAGAGTGCAAAAGAAATGTGAAATGATTTCCTTTCACTTGGATCACGTGACCCAGATTTTGTTCAATTCATTCATACAAGGCAGACGTTCGCTGATCCAAATAAGACAGGAAATGGCTGCGAGGTAATACTTAATCAACCTGATAATATATCCAGCAATTATTAAAAAGTTTAAAATTATAGGTACATGACAAACCCACTTTACTGTGCAATTATAGTCTGAAAAAAGTTTTTGTATTTTACTGTCACAATCTAAACAATCTTTGATTGTAAGGCAACTGCTCTTATGTACAGCTCATTAATAGTTGCATTAGTTTGCAGACTTACTGTCCAACCTCATACAGACGAGGAGCTGGACACAGCAGGTAGCCATCTTGGACAACTGTCGGCTTCTCATCTGAGAGGAAAAACACAGAAACAGAATAAATCCAAAAAAACAGGGCACGTTGTACAAAGCTGGAGATATTGTACACCAATGGCATGCAGTGTTTGTTGCTTTGACATTTAACTTTAGAGGTAAAATCATTTAAAAAAGTTAAGCATCTTTGTTAGATTTTCTGTTTAAGTTGATTTTTTTTTTAATAGAAACCACTTGGGGAAGTTGGGAGTTAAGTAAACACTTTCCCTGCATCCTACAGCAGCTCAACAGGAATCACATGCTGCGTGCACTCGTCCTCTCAGTGACACTGACCTCAGCGCAGCTCATGCCATCGATCTGCTAATAGACTAATGGGCAGAGAGCATCTCTTCCCTCCCTGTGCTCAGCCTCATAATGTCTCCTCTGTTCTCGCGCCACAACTGATAAAAGGCAGCTACTGTTTGTTTCTCACTGCCATGACTCCCGATTTTCCATTGCAGCTCAGATATCTGCACACTGTTCCAAGTGGCACTTGATAGTTTTTCCCCCCGTGAGCGATGTGGCGCCATGTCGATGTTCCATGAAGCATTGGCGCAAACAGATTCCCTCGGATAGATTACAGCAGTAGCAGCAAGTAGCAGTTTCTAAAACCATGAACGGGTATGAGATGTCGTGAGCGTGTCATTTACGATAAGTCACTTGATTGGCAGTGAGAGAGCAGAGAAGGTTGTCGATCCTCTTGGTTCCGCTAAATCCGGTCCCCTTTAAAACTACGTTGAAAGACTCTGGAAGATAACAAAACGGGAATGACAAGAACACTTATTGAGTGACTTTTCAACACACTTCAAGACTTTAAATAGTGTGTGTCAGCTTTTATTATCAAAATATCAAATCTGTCTGATCTTGAATTTCAGTAAATTCATTTTGTGGAGGGAACAAAATCTAAAACTAAGTGAAATTTGTGAAGCAGGCCCACAGCATCACAGATTCTCCACCATACTTTTCCACGTTTACATCCTTTTTTTTGGACCAGATGCAGCTTCATTGTTTGAAGAGCTGAACAGAAACACCAGTTCCAGTTAAAGTCCCAATAAAGTTTACAAAACTCTATATTTTTTTTAAAACCACATAGCTAAAAACATTTGGTCAGATTCATATTTTGTCTGATCATGCAAAAAAAAACAAAAAAAACAAAAAAAAACACAGAGAGTAGCATGAAAGAAAAAAAACATAAAATAATGAAAGAGAACATAATAAAAAGTATTTGCTTATTTTCAACCTCTTAGCCTCCAAATAGCCAAGCTATAAATGTGAATTACAGAGTAGCTCCAAATCTCATGTTCAGATCTGCTGAGAATATAAATAAATGTTTTCATTAACTTAAATTTAATTAATAGGACCTGATGTAACATATGCCACCATCAGATGGCAGTTCAAGCTGCATTTGTGACTTTTATACAACGCCAAATAAAACGGACTTGATTGGAGAATCGCTGGCAATAATAAATGCTTTTTCAGCCATCTGGAAGTTTCTTCAACCTGCCATTCTTCCACTTTTAACACACTTTAATCTTCACAGTTGTAGTTATTCTAGGAATTTCATGGCAGATCTTCGATTTCTGAGGCGGATGGAGAGGAAAACATCAAAGTGGATCAAAACAATGAGCACTTCAAGCAGGTTTTCTCCTAACTTTTACCTTCTAGTTCATCCAAAATATTCTAAACTGAATTAAAGTCTGCAAAGGCTTGTCGGCTTTAAACCGTCACATCAAATTTCTGTCGTTCTGAAAAATAATCTCTGAAGTTTGTCATCTGAAATGTTCTTATTCAGTGCAAGATAGGATGCCCCCTATGTTTATCTGTAGGTGGAGTTTTCCTCTTCCTCATGGCATCATTTAGTTATACATAAACAACTACATGCTCACATTTCTACAGAGCCCCATAAGTCATAAGAAAATATCAGAAGATGTATGACGTTATGATTTGGGGTTGGGACCAAATGTGAGTAATAGACAATTAAAAAAAATCTAATTTTTATGAGAGAAAAATATGAAAATGCATATATAAATATTCAAACCCTTTTCTATTTGAGTCAAAACTGAGCGCATGAACTTCCACTGATTACCCTCGACATACTGCAACTTGATTGGGGTCCTCCTGTGGTAAATTCAGCTGACTGAATATAATTTATAATTGAGTAAGCCATTTTATTATAAAGTCTCCGTAGACTTCTAAAACTGGATCGTGCAAATCTGGGCGAGGAAGAAGGGAATCAGTCAGAGACGACCAAGAGCCATAATGTTTATCAGGTGGAGATCTGATGTTCCCCAAGTAGATCTGAAGCTTTCCCCAATGCATTCCAACAATCAGGCCTGTAATTTGTCTTCCAACACGACGACGAACCAAAACACACAGCCGAGATAACGAAAGGAGAAGTTTCAGGAGCAAACTGTGAAGGTCTTTGCATGTCCCAGTCAGAGTTTAAATCAAACATATCTGGACAGATAAGAGTAGAAAACAACCCGTCAGTAAAATATTAAGCCAAGGAGAAACCAGTCAATGCTAACGTGACTAAATCAACTCTCGTGTTTGGTCTGTGGTCAGGGAACGGCCTCTTCAGATGTTCAGTGACCTGCAGCGTTTGGAATGACACTCAATGGCCAAAAGCAAAGAACAGTTTTGATTACACAAGTCTGCCTCAGCAACACATTGCCAAGTTGAATTCGCAAAACACACCAGCAAGGTAGCCTCACCCTATCCAACTTCTGCAACAGTTTTGAGGACATTATGTAGATGAAATAAGTTTTCTCCAAAGGATTTGTTTTATCGTTTAGGTCTGGAGTCACTGGAGACCAAAACATCTTAAAATGTTTCCCAAATGAATCTTTTAGAAATGTAAGACACTCCCAGGCTAAATCATCCAGTAAAAAAAAATTATAAATATATCTAAAAATGTATAAAGCAATTAACTAATTAGTCACATGGTGAATTAATATGAGCTCAATAATTTCCATTCTGGTGATTAATATTTTGTTAAAGGGAAATTTTGTTTACACAGACATGATTATCCATTTTATTTCTGGTTTCTGTTGGATGTGGTTTTTATTTATGTTTTATTTGTTGTGTTTAGTTGTGCTTTATTTTGGTTATTTAAAATATCTTCCAGTTTCAATCTGAATGGTTCTTTACAAAGCTAAAGTTTATTGGTTTTAGAGAGGGCGAGCTGGCATTATTATTAACATACCACTTGGAAAAGGTCTTAAAACAACAATGCAATCGATTATCACAATCATTTTTGTGAGAATATATTGTCCAGGAAAATGTGTTATCATGACAGAACTATAAATAGCAAAAACAAAAAGGTCACTCCACATACCGTCACAGTCATTAACAATTATTTGACTTTTTGGGACAACCTTACAGACAAAACAAACCTACCGTTCACACAGACGCTGGACGGCTCTATTGTGAACACGTCGCTGCACGACTGTTTCAGGACCTGCAAAGCACAAAGATGATACCAGACAAGACTGACGTGCCGTTTGCACCACTTTGTGCAGATTTTCCGGATCGGATTTTACAACACAGACTTACCTTGTTGACAACGTCTTTGAGGGCATGAAATCCAGAAAGAACCGGAAACACTTGTTCTGTGCCGTCTGCTATCTCTGCAAGCTGTGACCAAAGTAGAAAATGTTTTTAATACAATTCAAGTTTATTTGTATAGCACGTTTAAGAAACGAGGTAGTTAAAAGTGCTTTATATCATACACTGGTTGAACTACAGGGAGCCATGGTAAGGGTTAGGGTTACGGGTTATGTGCTCTATATCTTCCTGTTTTTAGTGAGAACGCCAACAGCAGCATTCAGAACTGAGAAGACACTGTTGCAGTAATCAATGAGACTGAAGATAAATGAATTGTTTGAGTTTCTTTGGAGAGGAAAGCTAGTTAGATAGACATAGAGCGTTGAAGGGGGCCAAGTGGATGGCATTTCTGAAGAAAAAAGAACCTGCTGAAAGTTGACTGTCGGGATTTTAAGTCCAAAGGTAATTTGAAGTGAAGCTCTGCAAGTTCATCCTGTCGCCTTTCAGGGAGGTCTGCGCCCTGTGATAACACGATGCTCTTTGCTTCAGCAACATTTAAGGAGGGCAAGTCTGTTCCTAGGAGATGAAAGCTCCGGCCAGCTGTCTGCAGCCTCCAGCTAATGATCGCAAAGCAGGAAGTTTCTCTGGCATTATATCATTAGAGAGTGATTTAATTACTTCCTCTGTAGGCCAGTGAGAGCTGTGGGTCTGAAACTGGGCAGAAGATCGCTTGCACTGAAGACTTCAAGGGACATTTAGGGGGAGGAGCATCTTAGCATCATATTTGATATTATTTTTCCACACATACTGATAGCACCATTGATGCTGACACAACTGTAAGATACACAGAAAGATGCAATAATGCCGTATATCATTTCTCCAATGTAATTACAGTGTTTTCCTTTGCCTTCCAAATCTCATTAGGAGTAATGAGGCACTGCAGACTGTGGAAAAGACCACATGTCACAGCAGAGAAGTGATTCTCAATCACTGTGGGGTTTTAATGTATGTGGCTTTATTCCCCCGATGGTTCTTACAGTCAACAAAGGATATTCCTGTTTGTCCTGCTCAGACATGAGGATGCATTCTTAAAACTGCACATTGGCTTCTCTCAGACGAGTCAAAATCTCATAAACCCGGATCTCCAAACACCTGCCAGCTGCTTACTTTTCATATCCCGGAAGGGTTCGGTTGACCTCAGACTAAACAAGAGTGTCAAGGAGGGTTAGTGGGACAGAAACAACATTATAAATTATGGGTTTTCTTTGAGTCCCTCTTACAGTCTAACATAGAATTACCCAGACCGAAAGGCAAATAAAAAGTCATTATTTAAACAAGCTGCTTCTCTCTCACGGTTCTAGACACACACGTGAATGAATAGTAAAAGAAGAGAGGTACTTCCTACCTGTTTGTGATCAAAGTCCATGACCCCGACACAGTACACTCTGGCTCCAAATCCTCTGGCTTTGTCCGCCTGGGAATCACAACACAGGAAGGGGAATTCTGCTTCAAACAACACAGTTTACGAGATCAGAGCAGATGAATGTTACTACAAAAAAAAATGGTAATTAGGGCAAAGTAATTCAAATTAAACCCTTAGTTCAGGCAGAAGTCAGCACTGACAAAAGCCTTAAAAATAAACAATTTTTGGTCAAATTAGATTAAGTTATTTTCCAGCTATGTTCCTCATTGGTTTATACATAAATATAGTCCAGCTGGAAAAAAAAATGAAGTGGGGATTATTTCAAACCTTCCCCACACCCACATCCTCTACTAGACTTATTTTCAGTAGCTTGTGTTTCTGTGTGTGTGTGTGTGTGTGTGTGTGTTTTACCTCCTTCACACTCATTTCATACAGGTAGATGTCCAACTTGCCATCGGTCAGAACAATGATGATACTGGATGACAGTGAAGTTTGAGTCTTCATCTGTTCCGACACCTGACAGGCGAAATATTTCATTCATTTATCTGAATCATTAAGTTCAAGTTGTTCAGACGCCAGGCAATATTACCTGGTTCACAAAAACTGTCACGAGTTAAAAGCTGAGAACCAAACAAGAAGCTCTTGCTCCAAAATGAACACTTTGAAGCTCAGACTTGTCATGTATGATCTGAAGAAATGTTTTTACAGTCTGTAAACACAAAAACTGAGCGGTTCAGCCATAAAAATAAGAAATATGTTCAGGAGAGTCTAGGCTTTCAAAGCTAGAAACACTGAACTAACTCTGCACAAACCAAATCTTTGTCACAGAAGTAAACAGAACAGTGTTGGGGCATCTTCCTCCCATTTCATTAACTTAACTCAATAGAAACCTTGAACACCATTGGATATACTTGTTTAGGTCAATAAACCAAATCACATATCCAAACCCTTTGATAATAGATATAGTGGACCCAACTATATCAAGCTTTTTGGAAATGCCTGGCCAAATCCCAACCTCAACCCTACTGTGGACTGCGCTCAAACGCCAGATCTGTTCCAGGAAAACAATTATTTTAATTGAACTCCACTACTTCTGCCATCAAGAGGTGATAAATATCCAGACAGAATTATCGCAGAAGCTAATGAAGGGCTATAAAAAGTGAGTGGTTGAGGTGCAACTTGCTGTGGAACACACCAACTAAAATAGATAGCATTGTTGAGGTTATATGTACTCCTACGACCAAACAACAAAATAGTTTTATGAGATTATGATTAACAGCTTACCGCTTTTAAGCCTTCGTGCATGTATGTTTCACCAGAAGGTTTGATTTGTTTCAGCGTGTTTAGACCCTCCTCTATTTTAGACCTGTTGGAGAAAATCACAAAACAACATAGGTTTGAGAAAAATGTACATTTCTGTGCATTGTTTTTAGTTAGAAAATAAAAGATGCATTGTAAAACAGAGCAAAAAAACGAATAAAAAAAATAGGTGAAAACATACCTGTCTCCTGTTAGAGGGAGTATTACATACGCTTTGGATGAGAAGACGATGTAGGAGACCCTCATCCTGGGGCTGAAGCACATCACATTACCAAGCATTATCAAACACTGAATGTGTTGAACGTTTCCCGAAAGCTAGAGCTAAAAATTAACTTCTACTCATTCTGCTGCTTTTGCTTTTTAATATCTTTTAAGTGGGGTAGTGGCTGCAGAGGTCAGAACGAAATTTAACATCTGTTGCATGCTAAAGTCCAGTTTTCCCCACCCTGCTATTAGAACTAAAGATACCACACACCATTACCCAGAGGAGTTCTTGAGCAGTTGTTGGCTTTGTGTGATGTCTGCAACCTCAAATAGCCGTGCCCTACTTCTCTTTACCCTCTTTTGTTGGACTGTATTTAAAGACTAGCCACTACTTAAATAGTTTTGGTTTGCTGCGTGTTAATGTCTGTTTCTGAATGCGTGACTCGTAAAAGTTTGGGGTTTTTTTATCTGCAGGAGAAGGATATTTGTTTCTCCCTCGATAGTAAAAAAAAAAAAGGAGGAATAATGTGTAAAACCTTTATTTGGATTACCTGACAAACCTGCTGGTGAGTTGCTCCACAAAGCCATAGATCTCGTTCCAGTGTTTAGAAACACTGCCTGACCTATAAAAACAGAAAAGAAAAAAAAAAAACACAAACACTTTAAACGTTGAACATTGTGTAACAAACCTGAATTTATTTTGGATTTTATGTGGCAGATCAACAGCTGCCCACAAGACATTTTGGGTACAGATGGTTGGTGTTTTGTCCATGCAAAATGGTATGAGTGCAAGAAAATTATCTTTGCACAACACATTGAAAGCACAACACGGTTTGAAGAAAGTTGAATACAAGCAAATCTTGACAGAAACCCTGTCAACAGAAGAAAAAAAGATTGAGACTGGGGTGGAAGTTCACTTTCCTTCAGGACAAAAACCCTGACAACAATTTATGAGTTAGAACGGCCCAGTCAAAGTTCAACTGCAAACGTGATGCAAGATTTCACATGAGCAGAAAACTATTTACTAACACTCTCCATAACAATCGAGGTTTAGCTGGCTTGCAAATAGTCTCTGGAAGTGCAAAACTGGTGGAGGTATATCCCAAAAATATAGCGGTTTGCCTCATGGGGGCTGAATACAAATGCCACACTTTTCAGTTTTTTACTTACAATTTAAAAATATAGATTTCCTTTCACTTTACAAGTATGGACTACAATATAAAAATTCAAATAAAACACTTTGGGGTTTGTGGTTTTAATAATAATAAAAAAAGTTACTTTGTAAGCCAACATAGATTTCTATAATACTTTGTAGAGACCCATAACTTGACAGAAAAAGCAGGTTTTAATACAGTTAAAACTAAACCAGGAGAATTAAGAGCAGCTGACTTGTGATGCCTGCATAAGTCAGAGATTAGAGCAGCAGTTATGTTTTATTTGTAAAGTAAAAATATACATATATTGCAAAAAATATTAAGACATTATGAAAAATAATATATAATGAAAATGAATAAACTAAGCCAGAGTCAGGGATGTTTAACATAAGACCAGGAGTGTTTTGTATTTGGTGGGACAAGGGAAGCCAAACACAGCCATACATGGACAAAACTGAGATAAAGGCAGCCTCTCCTGCAGAAACTAACACCATTTCAATTAACAGCACACAGTAAGCCACCATAACTCACCTGTCCAAAACAAAATAAATATCAAACGCTCCATCGCAGGACGCGCCTTCCTCAGGGAGCGTTGAACTCATGGAGCAAATGCGCAGAACCAGCAGCAGGATTTGGCACCGCGTCCAGATCCGATCCATGGTCCATGCGTTACATATCAGCACCCGGTTGATTCAAGGGAGGATTAAAGAAACGAGCCACTACTGTTAGTATGGCTTCTGGCCGGCTGCTCACATGTTGAATCAGTGTTGTTTTGACTATTCATGTGTGCGCAGAGGCAATGTCAGCAAAGAACTGAGAGGGGCGAAAGGGGCAGGGCGCGCAGCTGCAGGCACCACCGTCAAATCTCCCACGATGAAAACAAAGAACTTCCTGCCTGCCGACTTCCTGTCAGGATTTAAGAACCTCACTATTACGCTGACCAATTCAGGTTTTTATTTAAAAGACAAGATCACCAGTAAACTCGTGTTTAAAACATAAAAATAATAACCCAAACATTTGTTGAGCCTTGTTTAAGTTGTGACTTCGTTGAAAGTAAAAAGTTCATTTTCAAAATATTTTTTTTGGAATAAGTATAATACAGATAGAGGATAGTAAACATATATTATGCGAGGCACAATTCGTGGTCTATATCGCTCATTTATTCAGTGTCTTACTTTTACTGATACCTGTGACATTGCAAATTTAGAAAAGTCAATTTGAGTACGTTTCTTTAAGTGGACAATAATCCAAAATTTGGAATTAATTGAGTTTTTTCAACCAGTGGTGCCTCCGAGATTAAAATAAATACAACAAAATCATTTTTACAGTTTATTTCTTCACCATTTAAAATAACAAATTAGTCGTCCCAGTTGTTTGTTTATTTCAGTCATTTACATTTTAAACATGCTGATATTTAAACAAACGTTTAAAATGAAAAGGAGCAGTTGGAAAAAAATAAAAAATAGACCCCTTCTTTCAAGGTCACCATAAGCAACAAAACATCAATCAACTATCCATATACAGTACATCTTTCATCACAAAACAGGATAATAATAATAATAATAATAATAATAATAATAATAATAATAATAATAATAATAAAGCAAACAAGATATATTTTTGTAATTCTACAACGCTCTCCTGAGTCAATATTGATAGAATATATCTTCTTGTTTTCTTTAAAAAAATATATATAAAAAATTATCTACTCTCTTTAGTTTCTTTACACAGAGTGTTCCAGAAATAGAGATAGGCTACAACATACCATTTGTTTATTTCTGACTTTTTTTTTTTTTTTTAATAATGTGAAATCTGTTAGAACAAATTATTAACACTGGGATTGCCAGGAAAACATGGACATATTTGGTATGGACTTTTATTTTGAAGATACATCGTTCTCTTCCTGTGCCTTCTACAAGATCAGCTGACTAAATAGATAACAATGCCACAGTAGAAAAACACAGAGATAACCAACATGTGACATGTGAAAATAAATAATTAAAAAATCTTTATGAGACTTTAGCTTCTTGTCTTATTTAGTTTAAGAAGCTAAATAATGTCCCACTGACTTTAAGAATCAACCAAACATGTCACTTTATGTGAGATCAACCCAGAGGCTTATTAAAATTTTTATGCTCTACAACTTTGACAGTCCTCTAAATCAACTACACAATGTGTTTTTATCCAAAATGTTTAAACAAGTGCATCATTATTGTGTTAATCCACTGCAGAAGGAACTGTAACTGAATATGCTCTTCAGACATCCTTGGTGTGTCCGTATGCTTAAAGCTTATCCAAAATGTGATTTCCCAAATGGTGAATTACAGTGATCACCATGTCACGAGTCAGGGGTTGCGCCATCAACATATTGATTAACTCATAATTTATTTGTCTTTCAAGTCCTTCTGGAGCAAGAAGACCAATTTCCTTTCACAAAGCTGAACTTTATCAGACCTCATCAGGGTGAGATGTTGGCTTCATTCCTGTCTGTCCTTTGGTGATGCAGCAGCCCTGTAATTACATATTTCATTGTGGAACGTGCAAGGATGCAATGTGGATTCCAAGTTGGTTTTCAGCTCAGCAAACCATTTGAATGAAGTCATGACAGCAAACGCCTCATATAATAACACAGCATAATGAATCCCCCTCCCTCAAAATGGATGATGTGATCTCTGTTGTATTTGTTTGGGTGTGGTTGGACCTTCTTTTATTTTAAATTTCAAAACAAAAGGCTAAAAATCTATTTTATTATTTGCAAACTAGAAAAGCAGAAACAGGATGAGTTCCTGATGACAATTACCCTGCTGATTGAGGAATAGTGGGCAAATGAGCGGTTAATAGTACAAAGAATGAAGGAATGCTTGCTGCCACATTTGAATACCCAGAAAGAAATATTGTGACCACAGTTAATCCCTGCAGTCTATCACAGTGTAAAAAAAACGAAACTGTCTCCGTGGTCATAAGCCTTGCCTATTAAATAAACAAACAAAGGAAGACTTATAGCCTCACGAGGTCAGAAAACAAGCTGTGTTTTAATTACACTGTCGTCAAATGCATAACTGGGATTTTTTATAATAGCAACCCTCAAGATGTATACTGGTGTTTAATTTTTAGCCTATAGAAAATAAATTAAGATTAAATAAATATTGTCAAAAAGACATAAATACCTGCAATTTACTTTAAAGGCTGTAAAGAAACACAAAACATGGTTTACCACTTCTTGTTGCAAGGTTCCGGGAAAAGGTTGCTCCAATTATGTTGTTTTTAACATATAATTGGATTTGTGGGTCCGTGTGCGAACGGATATTAATACATGTAATTATTTATTCACATAACTCACAACATCAACTGCCAACTCAAGACACTTTACTGGGCAGACAGGTCCAACATAAATCCATATGTACAGATTCTAGTAGTACAAAATAAATTTAGGTTAATTCAAGCGATTCCAGTACAGTCCAATTATGTGATCAGATTTAGACCAAATTACAAACTGTTCAATTAAATTAAAGATAAACCACAAAGCTGTTTGCTCACAGTTGTAATAAATCTGCAATAGTTTTGATAAAACAGTTTCTATAGGAATTTTGTGTATATGTGTCTATATGAGTGTGTGTCTATGTAGACACACACATATATGTGTGCGTCTACACACACACACACACACATATATATATATTATATATATATTTTATATATATATATATATATATATATATATATATATATATATATATATATATATATATATATATATATATATATATAATTATTATTATTTAAATTATGACAGGTGCCAGATAGAAACATTCCATTCAAATTCAACTTACAGTAATATAATGCATTTTTCTATTTTTAACGTTTAATAAATGGCTCCAGAGGCAATGTTGTACTCTCACCCGTAGGTGGCAGTAACGCATAGCTTCCATATTTCCTATCAAAACAAACAGGTTTGATGCTGCTGAAAGGTTCTACACTCATACTATACGTTAGCTTATTAAAATGTGTACATTTACCAAAATGTGATTCTTTTTTTACCACCGCGTCAAGCCAACAGCCGTCCGGATATGGCTGAAATACCTGTTCGAGGACAGTGGGACTGATAATGGTGAGCTTCCGGTTATTTTTATCCAAGTTTTTTAACCTGTTAGCATTAGCATCTTAGGTTTAGCCTGCTGGGAGACCTCAACAAACCAGTTTAGCAGAAAAGAAGAAGAAAAAAAAAACTGAACATGCTTGCTTCGCTGGTTTCAGAACTTATTGTCAGAACTTGGAGCCGTAACATTTAAGGTCTAGTTCATCCGCAATTTTTTTTTTTGTTGGAATTATTGCTTAGTTTTTCCTATTTGTTTACACGTCGCTAGATTTTCGATCGTTGCGTTTCCCTGTTTATTTACTCCGCAGCCTTAACGTCTCCAGCTTCCTTTGCTGTGTCCGTGGAGCCCAGAACAAGATGCTGCTGAAGATGCCGAAGAAGCTGCTGAAAACTGCCCACTACATAGAGCTGGGCAGCTACCAGCACTGGCCGGTGCTGCTGCCGCACAGGATTCGGTTGTACACCTACGAACAAATCCCTCTCTTCCTCAAAGAAAACCCCTACATCACAGATGGCTACAGGGCACACCTGACCTCCAAACTCTGTCTGAAGAGGTGAGAAGTATGATAGGCTCTACATGAATTTATATCACAAAGAACTCACCTAAAGTTTTTATTTCCAGAGCTCAGCAGTCGTTAAAACAGGTGAAATCCGATTAAATAGACCATTATTTATCATTTGCACAGCCCTACATGACATATTATAAGTCCTCAAAAAAACAATTTGATATGTTTTCTTAATCGACTCAAATGCTAATATATATATATATATATATATATCCTTGTTTATTCAAATGTGCAGGAAATGAAAGAGCCGCACATTTTATTTAATAAACATAACATGTAAAGTAACCTTTTGAGATATTCTACATGGTTCTTACAGTTTCCTGCTTTCTTTTCCCTACAGTATATTTATTCTATCCAATGAGACTGTGAATATCTGGAGCCACCTTCTGGGTTTTCTCCTTTTTTTCTCTCTTGGGGTCAATGACCTCTCCTCAGTTCTACCAGCCGCTGGAGCAAACAGAGAAGACTACGTCATCTACGCTATAGGACTCTTCTGCTTCCAGGTAACAGTTGCTGTAGTCTGCTGCTTGTTGATTTTATTTAATTTTTTTCAGAGGATTTTCTTTGTTTGTCCATCAGTGGTGAGCTGATTGCTTCCTTCATTGTTTGGTTTAACAAACTGATTCATGTAGGGATACCTTTCCTGGTGCAGGTTCAGTCAGCTGCACCCTCTCAGGTGTGTGTCGACAGTGGAGTCACAGTGGATTAAAAACATGTACACAACCCTGTTAAAAGTCAACTAAATTAGGTCGTTTAGGAACTTTTTCATCTCTAATGTGACATGTGCAGTTCAACTGAAATATAAACGTATAAAAAAGCCGTAACCTAGTTGCATAGTTGTGCACACCCTCAAATTAATACCCGGTTGGAACATCTTTTGAAGTCATTTCAGTAAGCAGTGGGTGTGTTCTGCACCTTACAAACATCTGCTTTGTTCTTTGTATGTCTGGATTTGGCAGCATGAGACTCTCAGAATAATAACTTTGAGCAAAACACCACTGTGTAAAGGCAGCATGTTATTTTCACCACAGTACATAATGAAGCAAGTGTTTTTATTTAACTGAGAACCATTAGAGATCAACCAATACAAGTTTTTGAAGGTGGATAATGATTATCTTGACATCAGATGCTGAAATGTGTTGCCAATTTTTTTAATAGTATTACACAAGCCTAAATTTAAACAAAAAGGTAAGTAACAATAAAAACAAACTTTATAAAAAATTTTTTGATGTACTTTATGTAGCAACATGAGGCCTTTATAGTGCAAGTGACCTTCCTGAGAAAATTTGCGAACAGCAACAGAACAAAAAACACATTTTTGTAAAAAGAAATGTGGAAAAAAAACTATTCATATTGCAGCTAAAATAATCCCAAAACCTGGTGAAAGGATGTGTTATATTCATCTGGAGCAAAACCAACAATATGCATCACCATGGTAGGGCGATCTCACCAAGAGATCACCCTACCATTGTTAAACACAGTGGTGTCGGTATCATTTAACAGGTGTGTGTAGATGAATAGTAGTTCATCTCAGTGAAGTTGGCATAAATAACTGTTAGCTGTGTGTTTTTGTCAGTTTGTGTAGAAACCAGCAATTAAATCAACAACCTCTGACTTAAACCAGTGGCTTCGACTGGTTTTGTTTACATGTTACGTTTTGCATAGTTACTCCTCTGTGTATTTTGTGTTTGTCTTGAAATGATAAATTTACGTGTTGTAGATGAAGAGACTTGTGATTATGATACCAAAAGTAATCTAGTCGCTGGAACTAGCTCTGCAGCTCGTTTATTGCTCTCTACATAAATTAAAGTTGAGCTGTTTCCCCTCCAGGTCTGCATGCTGTGTTCAGTGGGATACCACCTGTTCTCATGCCACCGCCTGGAAAAGACGTGCCGCCGCTGGCTGGCGCTGGACTACGCCGGCATTTCCATCGGGATCCTGGGCTGCTACGTTCCTGGGATCTTCTACGCTTTCTACTGTAATGCTGTGAGTGAAGACGTTTAGCAGCTGCTTCTCAACAAATATCTTTGCCTACTGAAGACTTCGACTATGCCTCATCTCCCCCCCTCCAGTTTTGGCGACAGGTCTACCTGCTGACGGTGCTCTCCTTGATCCTGGCCATCTTCTGCGCTCAGGTTCACCCTCGTTACCTCAGCAACGACTGGAAAATGATCAGGATGACAATCTTCTGCTGCGTGGCGGGCGTCGGTGTGATTCCTGCCTGCCACTGGATCTGGCTGAGTGAAGGGTTCGCATCGGAGATTGTGCAGGTGCGGAAGGAAAGTCGGCGTCGTAAGAAATCGAGATGAAAACCAAAAATAAAATCTTGCAATCCATTTATTTTGCAGCTGTTTCTGCCTCGTGTGATTGTAATGTACCTGATAGCTGGGTCTGCGTTCCTGTTCTATGCCACCAAAATTCCTGAGCGATATTTTCCTGGTGAGATTTTATTTTGTCTTTCATTCGTCTCTCTGTGCTGTGATTTCCAAGATCTGATGAAAAAGCCATTCAGCCTTGAAATTACCTGCATCTGAATTTCCCAAGTATCACTAACTGAGACTTATTATCTCAATAGCACCTAAAAAGCGAACCCAGGATTGTGTCTGATTTAAAAAAAATCTTTCCAATAACATCATCAGTGGCTGTGATCTATTAAAGCAATCTGCTGAGTGTCTGGAGAATACTTTCACTGTAAATTGGTGCAATGTGAACTGAATAAAGTCCTTGTGTTTCAGTGGGAAATACCAACTTAAATTTAAGTTCTAGAACACATGAGACTTTATGCCATTCATTTATGTCTAAGAAGCAAGAAACATGATTTGATTTTAAAGCATTATAGTTTTTCTGCAACCTGCGGCTCTTTGAAACTTTCGTAGTGGCTGTTTATAACTTTTACACAAAGCAATAAAGAACCAACTAATGTTTTTAGATATAGATTTAAGAACAAATACAGCTTTAAGGATTTTTTTTTTTCAATTTTGTGATGGAATATTTGCAATTTTCCACAAAGGATTGACTAAAAGAATCAGTAATATATTTTACTTTTTCTTTTTTTGCTTTTTTTTTCTTCCATTTTTGACATTGTTTGGAAACTGTTTTCAGAATCAGCTTTATAGAGCATACTTGTCTGCCCATGCAAAAATGTTGATTTCAATATTACAGTATACAGACATGATTATACACAAATAAACTTTAGAGGAAATACAATAATATATATATTTTATATATATTTCTCTTTTTTTTCCTTCCCCTCCAGGTCAGGTGAACTACATCGGCGCCAGCCACCAGCTGTGGCACGTACTGGTGGTGGTGATGTTTTACTGGTGGCACCAGACGGCTGTAAACATCATGGACTTCAGACACAGCCGGCCCTGTCTCAGCCGGACCGGCGGCAGATAAGTGAACCTCACATTACATTAAAACAACCTTCAGTTGTTGCCTTCGCCTTTTCTTGCTGTGAGTGCGAGACGCCTGTAGTGTTGATGCTGAGTGGTAGACATTGACCAATATTAAAAGCTCTTAGAGTTTTATGACTGTGGCATTGCAAAGTAAGTGATGGCACCTTCTGTTTTCACAGCAGCGAACATAAAATTGACTATTAGATCAATGCATGGAGCTGAAATGTTTGAACTTTGATGTTTTTAAGTGACATCATATTTTGCATTTGATTAGGTTTTGTCTGTTTTTTGTGCAGAAGTATTTACAGAGTGGATTATTTGAATCAAATGTAACTGCCTGCATGAATTCTGCCTTCTTTTGCCTACATTTTTTAACTCTTATGTACTTCTTATGTTTTTATAAGAACTTTGGGAGGAAAAATAGAAATTATTGGTTTGACATCTGAACAGAATTTTTTTTATCTCTATCTTTGCCATTCACATACACAATATTTTACCTCTAAACCTTATTTTATGTCTAATTTAACTGCAGTTGTCCCGTTCTGGTCTGAATCAACTGGAGCTATTTTTTTTGTGAATTGATAACAAAGACTGTGACATTTCACACAACTCATTCCATATTCTAAATGAGACCTTTCTCTGGTGAAGATGTTAAAAAAATAATGACATCGTTCCAGACTGTTCTACTATTTTGCTTCCATTTCTAAAAAATAAAACGGCCTCAATTCACATGGGTTAAAGATTTTCAGCTAAACTGCTGAAATACCCATAAAGTGCCAGTAGGTGGCGATAACATTAACAATACGTGAGAGTATCTGTTTCAATTTAAGTATTAAAGTTTTTACCTATTCGCTTGTTGTGAGAAACTTGCGATCACAAATGTCTGCTCCTAGTGAGAGCAGAAATTCATTTTATCAGTGAAGCATAGATGCACATGGCCTCTTCAAACGTCAAAAATGTGGGGATTTTTTGTGTTTTTTTTGTTTGTTTGTTTTTTCTTTTGTTGTGAGTCTCATATTTTCCCTGTGGAAAAACAAATTATGTGTGACAGCATTATATCCGAAAGCATTGTTTTAGTTGCTGTTCTTGTTTTTATTCTTAGTCCTACCTCCTTAGGCTAAATCATGAGCAACAGAATCAATCACAGAGCAGAACGATCACCGATAATCAAACCAGACTGATGCTGTAATTTTTGCTTAACGTTTTTTTTTTTTTTTCTTTTCACAATTCAGCTGTAACCTAATGAACACAACAATCACTCTAAGGCAGTGGTTCTTAACCTGGGTTTGATCGAACCCCAGGGGTTCGGTGAGTCGGTCTCAGGGGTTCGGCGGAGCCTCTGCCGCGGAGGTAAAGACACACTGTGTAAAGTCGTGATGACGCCCCGCTTTGCCATCACTTGCTGCAGAGGATCACGTTACATTGCTTAGCCAATCAGTGCTGCGGAGTAACACTGATTGGCTCGTTCCTGGACAGTCAGCTCAACTTTGCTGAAAACACTGACTATATTTTGAAGAACTGTTCTCAAAGACTTTACTTTTTAAGAAGACTTGGTGATCTTGGGGTGACCCAACTACACTCTAGTTGGGTCACCCCAATATCTTGAATTTGGGGGGAAAAAAAATCATATTTTATTTATCACTACAGAAGGGTTCAGTGAATTTGCATATGAAACTGGTGGGTTTGGTACCTCAAAAAAGGTTAAGAACCACTGCTCTAAGGTAATCACTTAAACATGACATTATGTGACTAACTCAGTCTATAAGCAGGGCATGATGATGAGAGTCTATTTTTTTTATTTTCCTCTACTGCTAAGTATATGTTGATGTAATATCCTCTGGATTGTGTGTGCATGGAGGAATGTACAATATTGATCTTTAATAACAACTGTACTTCAAAAATATTATTTTAATTGCATGTTTGCACTTTCAGTGCAGTTCAATTATTTTTATGCATGCACCTTAGCTGTCCATCCTTTTGCGTTTAAGTTACAAACTGAATATTTTTTTATAATCGGTTCAAGTTTTATCAAGATTACTGATTTAGCAGATTATGAATGTAAACAACCAGTCATTATAGTATTTAAGATTAACACAGAAATCTACCAGTGGGGAACGGTATTGAAATCTTTACTCCATTTGAAAACCTGATGGAAGTTTTGTTGATTTAAATCTCGGGAGTTGTCACTGTGATGTGTCTGTACTGAGTTAAACAAAAGTGCAAATGCATCTTAATCAAAATACAGACAAATTCAAAAAGATCAGGTGTGGAAGGGCATGTCTTGTGTGTCCAGCAGCTTATTTATGTGTTCATCTGCAAGGTAAATGGAGCCCAGAAGACAAGTAAAAACCTCTTTGCTTTTGCAAGCACGAGTTATAGACCGATTGGTATAAACTGTAATAATATGGACCTTTTAAACATAATTGAATTTACTTTACAGCCTCTAAAATCCTTTAGTTTCCCCTTTATAAAATGTGTTTGTTTTCTTATTGCTGCTTGAATGAGGCCAGTTGGAAAATGGAAACTACAAACTACCTATGTTCATTATATTTTTGTTGCACAAAATGAGATCCGTTATTAGAATAACAAGCATCAAATGTTTTTATTTTTGCACATTTTCGCCCTGTTTGTGTTTGATTTGCCTTATCTTTGAGTAACTGTACTGTATTTTTTACTGTTTCTCACAAACTAGAACAAAATCTTTAATTTCAAAAACATGAAAATTAATGCATTATAAAAAGCTCTTACTGCTGGAGACTGCAGAACTGAATTCATGGAGCAGTACCAAAATAAATCACTGTTTCTCTGTACAATGCAAATTTTTTCTTGGATGTTCTCTTGTGTGTTTGTGTTTTCCTTGTGGTATTATGATGAAAAAAGCACTGACCAATGAGATGAGATGAACATTTGTTTCAGTTCATCTGTGAAAACATATTTTTGAACATTTTGAACAAATAAAGTGTTAAAGAACTAAAGTATGGGTCTCAGAACTGTTCTATTGTCTAAGTAAAAACAATAGATAAAATAAATCTTCCACCTTATTGTTGGTTTCAACAAGAGTGTGGTTCAGTTGTTGAACAGCAGAGGGCAGAACTGAAACGGGTGACTTCAGGTTTTAACTTTTGAACATATTTGGAGTTTTTTTTACCTAAAAATTCACATTATAAAAAGTTACTTCAAGTTACAAGGTACTCGGAAAAATGTAGGTGTTTACTTTAGAAATTGAAGAGTAGATCCTTGTAAAGATAAGTCTATAAAAGAGATTAAACCATGAAGAACTTAGGGAATCTCAGGAGGATCAAAAGTTTCTGATACCAAAAAAGCAGTAAAATAGCCTTTTAGCTCACTGCTGAATTCTAGTGCCAACTTCAGCAATGTGTTTAATGATTTGCAAAACATATGGGTGTTAAACACAGGTCCCAAAAATCTTAAAATTTCACTGTGGAAAAACATTAATTTCCCCTCAGTTCCACTACACATTCACATCTACTGGACTCTGGAAACACAGGCAATGTAAAACATGAAAGTTCTCACAGACACACAGTTTGAGACCAGAAAATGTTCTACACATATAGATTGAATTATCTCAAAACGATGTAAAGATGCTTTCTGAGATGAACGACAGAACTCGAAATGTATTCTATAAGTTCTAATCAACAAAAGCAATGTTAAACTACATAAGCAGTGTTTTAAAAGTTGTGTGTTATTGCTGATGTTTCCTGCATTGGCCTTAAATTTAGTTATACTCTATATGGTCCAGAAACTGCGAGAGCTTTAGTTTTAGAGACATTCTCCCACTTGATCTCTAATTTTGTCGGAACCAATAAGGATTAACTGTTTTTTGCATGGCGACTCCACATTTTGGCAGTTTTTTTTTGTTTTGTTTTGTTTTTACTGGTTTGTTTTACTTAAAGTTTTAATAAATAACTAAACCAGGAATATGTCTGGCCCACGATCTGGCCTTTTTGGTGACTTGTACTCTCGAACGTCAGAGATCCTGTTTGAGATATTTATAGACAGGATCTCAAATCATAACCATGGTGACGAGGATGTCCAGATAGGAAAGCCTCGAGGTCTCCTGTGCTTTTTTGCAGATGATGCATTTCTCTTTGCGTCTAGAGTCATAACATCAGGTGTGCTCTGGAGTGTTTTTCAGCCAGAATGACTGTAAACTCTAACAAGTTTGAACTCCTGAACTGAAAAACGGTGGACTTCTCAGTCTCTCATGCAATCGAAGTCGTTCCAGTATCTCAGTATTTTATGTTCCAGTGATGGAAGTGTAAAACAGACGATTGCTAGACAGATTAGGGTTTTGTCTGTAGTAATGTGCTCTGTCACTGCAGGGTAGGATCTCAGTTATAAACTTCAGGTCTCAGTTTACCAGTTCATCTACATTCCAGCCCTTATCTATGGTCTGGAGATATGGATCATGACCAAAAGAACAAGATGCCAGATACAAGTGACTGAAATGAGCTTCATTTTTTTGGTGGTTGGTCTCAGTCTTAGCAGAAGGGCTGGAAGCTCTGTCATCTTCAGGAGCTCTGGGTAATCAGTGAATTACCTGGACAGAGTCATTGTCACTACCTTTGTCCAAGAGAAATAGTTACCACATTTCTGTTTGTTTTACCTCAATCATGCTCAAATAAACACACAATTGAAGCACAGTTTATTGTATCTAGAATGAATTCAGCATGTGATTTATACTGTCCCTAATTTGATTCACTAGGAATAAAGTTATCCGTCTTTGTTTATAAGCCCAGTTAGGTCCAAGGGTTACTAATTGATGACAAAAACTTAATTTCCCCATGTTCCTTAGCGTTAGGTGGGAGGTAAAACTGTGAATTACATATGTCTTTATCTTATCAACTGACTGCCAGCTCCCTTCATGCATGTTAAACATGTGCTCCTGCGTGACATGGCTGATTTAACCTCGTATCACATGTTTCCATTTCCGGGATGGAATGACTCTACAATTTCAATGAATTTTAAAAGAAGAATTAGGTGGACATCTTTATGCTGTCACTGAGCAATACCGGCTGGATATTTGACCACTTTTCCTTTAGCAGGAGTCCTTTAAATTGTTCTTTTAGTCCACATTATGACGTGGCCAACACTGTGCTTGACAGTTTTGCAGACATAGTTTTTGTACTCTGGGCAAATAGCCCAAATTTGGTCTGAGTTTCTGCAGAAGGTGTTTGACTTGTCTATGTGGGGAGTTACACACTTCAGTCAAACTTGAAGCTGTCACCACCCTCTCAGGCAGTGGAGGGGTAAAACTGTGTAATTATGAACAACGACCCCTGGTGTTTCTGCAGTTTCCATTTCATTACAGGCTTTAGTCTGGAGGACGACACAGGATGATGACATTTGGGTTAGATGGTTGAAACACAATATAATTGATGTCTAGATCAATGTACATTGATCCAAAACGCACATTGAATAGTTTTGAAATTGATAAGCAATAAACAAAAATGTGCTGACTATTCCTAAAACCAGATTTATTAAAAAACCTCCACTGTTTCTACCAGAGTTATGCCAGAATCTTGTTGATGGCTACAAAAACTTGCAGTCAAAGAAGTTGTAGAAAATCCACAACACATTCTCGTTTTAAAAACATGGAATTATTTTGTTGTGTAAGTTGTACCCAGAAACTCAAATGAATCATTAAAATACCAAACATCAGATTGAAATTATGTCATTGTTATTGGAACAATTTGACACAACCTTGGCTAGAAACATTAGCGTGTATGTAACTCAGCGCGGTACCATTGTGTTAATCATAACCAATCCTGTCTCGTCTTGGTAAACATGTTGGGGGTCTCACTACATCTGTGTGTCGCTGTAATTACACCGGCTATACATTGGCACGTAGGCATATCAATCATTCACCTCCAGGGTGCACAGCGAGTTTCTTCTCGACTTGTTTACTGTTAATAAGTAAAAAGATGAACCTCTTGGATAATCCCTGCATACTTGGGGTCAGTAAACTGTACACAGGTATGTGGTTTCTGTTTGTAGGATCACGCTTTCTAAAGTTTCTCCTATCATTTGAAGTCAGGAAAGGTAGTGGTTAGGAGGAATTATTTTTCACCAGACGTGACTTCAGCGTTTGAAAGTATGATGATTATGTTGTTCACTCTGCACCTAATGGCTACTTATGCACAGCTGACTGCTTTTAAATGCATTATTGGAAAGACTGTCGATGTGTGGCATTTTCCTTCCTAGTTATTATCTTGAGGTTTAATTTGTTTATTTCTGTAATACTAAAATAAGACTGCAGCAGGTCAAGCATTTAGGCACCTGAACATGACTTGTTGATGTTAAACTGAGCGTCACACAAGGGATTTAAGTGACTTTGAAGAAAGCATGGCTGTTGGTGCCAAACGGACCGGACCAAGTATTTTAGGATCGACTAGCTTTTTCACTCTCAAGCATTTCTCGGGCTCACAGAGAGTGTTTTGAAAAAGGAATATCATCCAGTGAGCAGTGAGTAAACTACACAAATAAATATGTATCAGATATGCTCTAAACTTGCAAACCTGCCGTATTGACAATGGAAATACCGGTTGCCCCCTTGTTGGATCCAAACTGCAACATACTGAGGAACCCCCTCTAATAAAAGAGCCAAGACTCATACACTTGCTTCACTAAAGACTCATTTTATTCCAAGTACTGAATATTACAAAAAATTTTCTGAATGCTGAATGGCTATACTTAAAAAAAAAAAAGAAGTTACAATTACACACAGAGACATCTAAACACAAATTAAATTAATGCGTGGAAGAGTTTACTAATTAATTTACATAAATAGTAATGCAGTCCATACTTACGATCATGTCTACATGTTATTGTACGGTTTTTCACATTGTGCAGTTAGACGTGGTATCGGTCTTGATCTCAACAGGATAAGAGACAATGAAAAACAGTAGTTTAACAAAAAAATAAAATAAAATGCAGCAGTTTGAGCTTATTCACTAGTCACAAAGTTTTTGATTAAAAAAAACAACAACAAAAAGTTTAAAAAGATTTTTTACAAAATACACTGGAGACACCACCTGCTGCCACTGGATTCTTTAGTAAAAATTCAAAACATTTTAAAAGCACCAAAAGATCTAATACTCAAACCCTTCTTTATAGCTCCTGCTGACTGTTCAGAACAGAGCATGTGCTCCACTGACCCGTTTTCTAAATGCAAGGTTCTCAGGACGAGCAAAGTCCTTGTTCTCTTCGGCTAGTCAGGAAGAGTTTAACAAGCCTTTAAGAAATGATTTATAGCAAAGGCGAAAGTTGGCACTTAAGGAAATGGTCGCTAAATTTACAAGCCTGGACTCTGAAGGTGTGGAGTAAAGACTACATGAACTTTGTATGTTCTCTCTAAATCGCTTTTATTTTTCCACAAGTGTTTGTGGGACACTCATCAATCAATAACTCATTCCTACCTGAACATGTTTCTAACAATGATCCAGTTAGGTTAAACAAGCTTTCCTTCAGAAAGTCAAGAGTGCTATATTTGTTTTAATACATCTTTTAATGCTCTGACAAGATTCCTAAAGCAATTCCAAAATACGTCTAGTCAGACTTCATAAAAATGTTGAACACATCTACACTTAACAACTAAAACTAATGCACAGGCACTGCCTTGGATAAAAAGCCATGGGTGTGTTTGGCTTGGCCTTTAGTTGAGCTCCTTTCCCTTGTGCAGAAAGGAAGGAAGGAGAGACTCCATGGGAGAAAGCGACATATTTTCCACCAGTGACTCTGTCCTTTGTGTAGGTAATAGATTAAAATCTGTAACAGTGCAGAAAAAAAAGAGAGCACAAGTCGAAACCTGGTGAACCAAAACACACTGACAGATTTAATTGCTACTAGTGAAATGATTTTAATCACTTGCCCTTCAAAACCTTTAGTCACTTTTTAGAAAAATAGAAATTTAACATTGAAATTTCTCAAACACAATTTGTTCATCAGCATATACATTTGCTGGCATTTTACTAACAAGTTCTTTTGGACCTTCAAATTTATCCCAAAAAAAGCATAATCCATCATTACTCCAGGGGATACAATTATATGCACACATTCTTCATTTCGCTAAGTCTACTCTTTGTACCTCTTTGTTTTATTAACAAAGTTTCCCTGTTATTCTTTCAGCGCTACCCAGTACACCCTTGTTGTGGCCTACAATCACTTTTGAGGACGTAGACGAAAGGAAAATAATCATTTCCTCCTGTCAATCTACACCACAGAGTCCTCGGCCTTCTTTTCTTCTGCTGCTCTGTTTGCATGAAGAACAGCAGCATGAACTGTATAAAACAACAGGCTACTTATGTCTTTGTTGTTCTTCCCAAAGAACTCTCCCTTCTGGAGAGCATCGATGACTGAAGTGTTGCAGCATGCAAGAAGCACACTTATGCCGACCTCTTCATATTCCTTGACCAGTGCTTTGAAAGTGGCCATGCCTGTTGAGTCAATGAAAGGGATGGCGGAGCAGTCTAACACTATAGTGTGGAACTCTAATTCTTTTTGGACAAGCCCCACAAAGACATCAAAGTTGTTTGTCTCCCCATTTGTCTTGGCTTGCTTCTTGGACTTGTCTTTTTCCTTCTTCTCTGCCTTTTTCTTCTTTGTCAGCTCCAAGAAAGGTTCGACCCCGACAGCTTTGTAGAGGGACTTGAGGAAGGAGTTCTTATTGGCAAAGTACAGAGGAGCCTGGAAACGGAAGATCTTAACCCGACTAGGGGCTGTTAGATTCTTGTACTCCTCCACATCCTCATACAGATCGATGTCGTCGACCCGGCCAAGGAGAGAGACCTGAGAACAAACATTAGATTGTGGCAGTTGTGGTATCATTTTGTAAACGTGTCATCTTTAATGTTTAGTGCAAAGTTTTCAAACAACTTTAAGAAGTTTGATTCAAATGTGTCTCTACACATCTGAATCAAATAATCTGAACTACCTTCTTGGCATGCAGTCAAACTATTGACCTAATCACTTGATTCAGGTTCAATGGAACAGAAACATCTAAAAGTTCCTGGATGTTCTAGGATTTCTATCAGTTTACTAACCTTTGGGTTCTGGGTTTTATAGATGATGCAGCTCATTGAAAAGACAATGCCAATGAGCAAGCCTAGCTCCACGCTGATCAGAGCTGTGGCTGACATGGCAACCAGCCAAACAATGGCGTCCATTCGACTGGCTCGCCATTTGGCCGGCACATCCCTGAACTTCCTCAGTGCTCCCCGAAGGCTCACAATGATGATGCAGGCAAGGACACATTTCTGAAGTGCTCTAAAGTATGGAGCGAAGAAGAGGAGGACAAGAAGGACGACAAGGGCACTGATCAGACTCGATACCTGAAAAAGTCAAAATATAAGAAACAAAAAAACTGTTAAAAACAATATGCTCTGACAATGGAGTGGCAGTATTTCAATACCGTGTCAGTATGTGTAACAAAAAAATTTGGGCAATGTGTTTGTGTATTAAATTTATTCCAAAGGAAAAGAAGAGAAAATGTAAGTGTCCGGCAGAAATGATCATCATATTCAGAGAAAGAAAAAAAACAGGATCAGCGTTTAAGCCTGAGAAACGCCATCGCAAGTAGAAAGTAAGAGGTTGGAAAGATGTTGGGGATGTTTTGCTGTCAGAGGACCTGGAGAATTTCATGAAACTAATTGCATCATGAGGAAAGAACAATATGTGGAGATATTAACATTACATCTCAAAACATAAAGCAGATAAAACATTAAACAAGGGTCAAAGGAGCAATGAACAACAGCATCACGAGGAAAGAGCAGTCCAACAGACTACATAGATACACTTAACCGTTTTACCAATATTTTTCCTTAAATTGTGGCCTAAATATGTTGTCAGAACTGGTGTTACTGAATCAGGAGCAATTTTCATGGTTCAAAAACACTTCTGAATTTTAGGAGAAAAAAATCTCTCAATCTGACGGCAAACACAAAAAATGTTGGAAATTCAAAATAGGCTAAAACTCAAAACATTTAGAGTGATTTAGTGCCAAGCAGCATGAAAAATTTTGTATTTTTACTGGATGTATGGAAATATCTACTTTCAATTGAGTATTTGATTTTCTTGATTCTACATTTGGATCCAAGCCATTTAATTGATTCCACAGCATTCAGTTTGTGGTTTTATTGACTTAGAAGACTTTTAGCTTCTCGGTCTTGATCAAAATTCACGTTAGGTTTGTCTTTTTTTCACTCACCTGAGTCTGGCAGCCAGTTGAATCCTTCACCATTGTTTTTGCCAGCGCAGCGCTTGTGGTGAAGCAGTGAAAGAAGGAGGGGACGACATTACAGAGTCCAATGGCCACCATCTCCTGGTTGGGACGGACTGAATATCCGTGTTTCTTTGCAAACATCTCAGACAGTGACACGGTGAAGGCAAAACTGCAAGAAATCCCATTAAACATGAAGGGTAAGATTATTTTCCCTCTCAGGCATTTGAGTAAAACTGCTCAGTAGTTGTGAAAAATTATTTCAGCAAGTAATCCTAAAGTTGAAAGTAAAAAAAAGTCAAATAATAAATTGCTGCTGAGGCTGAGGTAGGTGAAATCAGGCAAACCCTGAACCCAAATGGACTCCACTGACTCTCTGGAGAAATGTATTGGCAGAATGCAGCTGGCATTCACTGTATTTTAGATATTCCTGGTCACTTAATGACACTCCAGCAAAACGTTTTTGCTCAATTTTAGTTTTTGAATGAGAAACCAACACAAATATTTGAGCTAATGTGACATCCAGGTGGTGTCACCACATTCTCTCAACACCTTATTATTGGTGGATTAAACATTTAATCTAATATTAAAGTAAGAAGATTTGCAATTTTTAATATAATTCTGGATTTGTGTATTTCAAAACAATTTACCTAAATCATTGAGTAGAACCTTTGCTTTATTTGGAAATTAATAAAACCGCTAAATTGTGTCTGTAATGAGAAGATAAGAGACATTGGTCAGACAAACATGCTTCTAGTTTGGTCACACCGTACCTAATGACTGCCAAAGGAATGGCATCCAGTGCCACTCGTGGCATAATACTGAATGCGGGGACCTGAGGTGGAGTAAATCCTGTGGGAATGTGACCGGAAACACTGGAGTGGTATCGGGTGTTGAACTCCCCAAAGTGGCTAGCGAGCGTAGCTCCTGCCACGACTACCAGCTCTGTAGGTAAGGGGATCTTTAGGCGGTCCTTGTAGCGGTCCTGGATCTCTTTCCCCGCAACTGTAATGAAAATATCTAGTATTATACGATGTGAGAGAAAAGTACAACAAAAACACTGAGATTTGGAGATGCGAGAACAGATGAATGACCTAAAATTGCAATGCAGATGGCACTTGTGATGAGATCACACAGGTTGGTCTTGTGAATGTTGGCGAAGATGTTAAACCAGGTAACGACTACTGTCCCGTAGCCCTGATGACGAGGAATCTTTAGACCCAAGAGGTATTTCGCCTGCACAGTCAGGATGGTGACAGAAGCTCCAGTGGCAAACCCGTCAAGCATGGGGGCCGAGAGGTAGACGGAGACAAAGCCCAGCCGAAACACTGCCATCAAAATCTGACAGAGGGGAGACAAAAACAGCAGATGTTCTGAGCTGTCTTTCATCCTGGAGGCTTACAAGTCAAAGAATTGCAGTTTTTACAAAATATGTGCTTAAAAACAAAGTTGAAGCGGCATACAATTTATGTATGACTTTTGTATATTTACCTATACAAGGTTGATTTTTTTGCTTTGCAAAAGAAAACAGGATCTTATAATACATTTTCATTTTGAATGGGTGTATTTAACTAGCTTTAGCTTTGGTATAAGTATATTTAAAATCAACCCCATTCCTTTACCTGATAGACACCAGCCAGAAATGTAACAGCAGCTGCGACGGCGATGGCGTAGGAATCTTTCCCCAGCTGCATGCCCATCAGCTCCACGGTGAGCTCGGGTTTACCAGTGAAGTTCAAGTCCAGCGTCTCATTAAATAGTTCATGAGGAGATGGTGTGGAGTCCTCACTGAGATCAAAACCAGCATCGAAAACCTCCCTAACCACCACCTACAGAGACGGCATCAACAGCAAATATTCAGAACGTGATAAACGTGACAATGGTTGTAACTCTTTAGGAACAAATTTCTCTAAAGCATTGGCTTACCTGTCCCACCATGAGACTCATGAGGCTGAATATCCCAACGGACACATGTCTGGACGTCCCCATGAGAAAGTAGATGATATTAGCGTAAAATGAGGTGTACAGACCATAAATGGGCGGCACTCCTGCTAACAGGCAGTACGCGATGGCCTGCGGAACCAGAATGATCCCAACAATGAGCCCAGACATCACATCGCCCCAGATGTACTCTTTAAGCTTGTACTTTGGTAGCCAGCGCACCACAGGGAAAAACCCCATCAGCGTGGACCGGACCTTCGGTCCAGAGCAGGTCAAACCGTTTTTCAGCTTTGATTTGAGGATGGCGGCTGCCGGCTGTTGCTGGCGAACCCGCCGTTCCAGAAGCCGGGGCGGTTGGGGGGCCAACGGGGTTTCCGTGTCTGGAGAAACCTCCTCCATGGTCTCGTTGAAGAAGAGGAGGCAGCACAGGGAGAGGAAGGAGATCCAGAGGCTGTCAGCTGCGCTCCTAGATCAGAAACATGGGATTATTGAATACAATATCTTTAAGGTCTGTCACAAAAGTTAGGAAATATTTGTATTCTGCAAAAACATATTCAGCTCCAGAAAAAGTTAAGAGACCAGACAAGATGATCAATTTATCTGATTGAGCTTTTTATAGGTATTTGTTTGAGTGAATGTTTGAGTAAAATAACATTGGACTACTAACATGTTTTCAAAGTTGCAAGCGAAAATGTAAGATTTATTTGCAGAAAATGAGAAATGGTCATAATCACAAAAAAGATGCAGCGCTTTCAGACCTCAGATAATGCCAAGAAAACAAGTTCATATTCATTTAGAAACAACAATGCTAATATTTTGACTCAGAAAGAGTTCAAAAGTCAATATTTGGTGGAATGACAGTGAGGTTTTCAATGGCGTTCAATGCAGTGGCCTCGTCATTTTTTCCAGAGCTGCACACCCTCTTGTCAGGTGCAGCTGTTCAATTACTTGTCAACACAAACAGCAACTCGGCTAATCACTCAATTCATTTAGGCACTTATCATAAAATCGAGCATCAGAGAATGGAGAAGAAAGAGGCTTTTAGAAAGAGGTGATTGTTGGTTGGGAAACTGCAGATCTACTGGGAATTTCATGCGCAGGCATTTCTTTCACCTATAGAGATCAGTCTATAACATCCAGAAAGCGGATGAATTTTTCTGGAGTTACAGCAGGCCACAGTCCCATTTCGTTTAGATAAATCCTTTATGGCTGTAAACTTCTCAGAATGATCCATCCAAGGCGAAGATTCACCCAAAATTACACATTAACGGCACAGTTGTAGCCTTGGACGAAGACAATGGACCAACAGTGAGTCTACACATAATTAGACAGTTTCGTGAGAGCACAACGTAGCATCACTGATGTGCAGATTAACTTCCCCACGTTACTGAGCTAAATCCAGGTATTTCTGCTATGTCATAATACTAAAAGCAAAACTAACAGCTGTTATTCATGCTTTAATGGTAATGAAAGCAGTTGCACGATCTAAGGCACAGATATGCGTTTCCTTGTTTGTCGTCTTTACTATGTGCTGACGTTGTGTGTTTGGATATCTTTGTCTGGATTGAGTTAAAGGCAAGTATGCAACCGCAATGAGAAAATGAAGAGTATCTCTATATAAGGAGAATAAAACGACCCAAAAGTGCTGGTCAAGAAGTCAGAACTAAAAATGGACAGGAAAACAAACTAAAAATGCAGTTATGGGTCTGACTGCACGTCAGCAGAGAAATGCAGCATTAATTACTGAACTGATAGACTTTAAACTATTCATATTGTTTTGGCAATCTTCTGAATTTTCATCCGCCGGCGCTAATGTGAAGTGAGCTTACTGGAATTTCCTGTCGACGTTCAGATGAACTACATGAAAACTTTGCTTTTAGTTTGCTAAATGTAGTGCCAGTCAAAAACAAAAATGAAATTCAACCAATAAGATAAAGTGTTATTGTAGCATTGTTTATAATGACGTAAATGCGGGTGCAGACTCACTATTGGCCCTGCATCATTTCAACAACGGTTGAAATGTTCTGTGTAACTCCTCTCTGCAGTATTTTTTTAAATAAATATTTTTATGTAACCCACTGCTTTTTTTATATAAATCCTGATTAAAAACAGTGTGTGTATCTCCTGTTTGCAGTAGCGTGTATAAGCACCACTTATAAAACGCAGCTTTGAAAACTGCAGCAGAGGTTATAAACACTGTTAGGGTGTTATTCCAGCTGCTGTCTATGAATTATGATTGAAAATTTCATTTAAGTCTCTTTTATTAATACCTATCAGAGGGCTGAAATTCTGATTACTATTGTGAGAATCGTATAGAGATGGAGAAAAAACAATAACTGTCAAATATAGCATTGGCTTAGTAAAAGAAACACTGTCTATGAGAAATATTTTTTTTATTTTTCTTGCTTGTCTCAGAAATCCTTAGTTTTGGGGTTATTTTGCAGAGAGTTATTTAACGATGAACGCTTTCTTGACTTTTGCAATCCTGAAATGATATTCTTTGCCAAGTTGGTCAAGTGATCTGCACATGCAGGACGCCCACGAATAAAACGTGTGACTATTTGAAGGCTTTTCTAACGAGGTTACTGTCCGTTGAGTAGCAGCAGAAACCATGTGTCAGAAACCATAAAGCTCTCTAATTGACATGAAATCTGCCTGGGCCATCACAACACTGGTATGTGTTGTGATTTAGACTTCCTGAGGCGGCGCAGGAACAGATATGACGTGAAACAAGGACGACTGGCTTCTCTGTTTACTTTAAGATAAAAGAAAAACCAAACTCTTTTTTACAAAGTATTTTAATCAGGAATTGAATTTGTATTCTCTTAACTTTTAGGTTAAAATCACCGTAGTTAGAGACGTTTTGACCTTCAGTTAACGGAGAGCTCAGTTTGCCTAGCAATGTTCACTTTAAAGAAGCGGATACAAAGATCAACCTTTGTGGAGATGGGTCCTGTAAATCTCACCTGACGTTTTTAGATGACAGAAGACGAATAATGACCCTTTTTTTTTTTTACAACTGGATTACTTTTGTGAGGTAGTTCACTCTCACCCACCGGTTGGGGAAAAAAAAGCTTTTATTAACTGTTGATCACTGCTGGAATCCCGCCAAGGGACTTTGGGGACCAGACAAATAAAATGAAGCAAAGTGTCAGCTCAGAACAACAGTGAAAGGGGCTGATTAAAGGTGTTTCTGCCAGCCGTTTCTAATCACCGCTCTCCTTCTTTTATCACCCGACATAATAGCAAACTGCTCCTGCTTAGAGGATAAATCAAAGGGCTGATTCTGTCTTTTTTTTTTTTTATTAAGGGATGGAAACAATTCATTTAATCAGGTGTGAAGTCTACAGAGTTGAAATTAAAACATTTTATAAGAACACATGGTTAATTATATTAAAAAAAGAGACAATTTCCTTTAAATAAGCCATGTGTGGCCTGTCTCTGTATCAGAGAAACAGGAACATTTGGCTGCAGGTTAGTAGCTGTGGTCTTTATCTCTGGTCTTGATTCTGACCTTGACGGCAGCATTAATACTCTTTAAAAGGAAGATTACTAAAGGTGCAATTAAACCACGTTTATTAAAGGTATGATTTGAGGAGGGTGTCATTTTATTGATCTACATGCTCAAGGGTACAGTTTATCAGCACAGTGTGAAATTATGAGATAAACAAGCGGCAGTCTTTGTCTTTGCCAAAGACAAAAATGCTGAATTATGCCGATGGTGTAACAAATCATTTCAAAAAGCAGCGTGGCAGTCAAAGTAACAGCTCCTCCTTTGAATTCCTTTCTTTTAAATCACGGTGACCTTAATCTAAAATGAAATACTTGAAAGACAAACTTCTTTTCTCAAGTTTTGAGTTTCTCAGACTATAAAGCCAAGAAGATCAAGTGGAGACCCCCATTCATTACTGCATTAATATTTTAAAAAACCACGTAAAGTTTTTAATGCTACTTATTCAGCCATACAAGCTTGAAACAATATAATAATAATAATAATAAAAACACTGAGCAGGCAATAAAAACACTTACAGTCATTAATTTATGCGAACTATCTCATTAGTAATGATGTACTCACTTGTAGAGTCACTGCTTTATGGACGACCAGAAGAGTTTCTGACTCAACCTGAGTTGGCAGCTCCTTTTTAAACCTGTTTCTCTCTTTGTTTTGCTCCCTGCGTGACTTCAGCGGCTGCTTCGTCATCCGAGCGTTCAGACTCAGTAGATGAGGGTTATGATCTCTTTCAGAATTTATATCAAGATAAGAACGAGCCCTTTGCTCACCCTCGCCCTGCTTCCTATTGGCTTGATCCCCATGCAGTGGGTGTGACCTCATGTTGCTCTAGAGAAGAGGTTAAATATAGTCAATATTTTACTGGATAGCGGTGTTTATCTTTCCTGTTGGATGTTTGGATCGGCAATAGTGATTGCAGAAAGAAAAAAAAAGAAAAAGAAACGGTGAACAGCTCTATGTGTCAACATGTCATACTGTTTAAATACATCCTGTGGACAGAGTGGATTGCATGGCAAACAAAAGATAAAACAAACCAGTGGAGAGACGGCGCTTTGATTTATGTAAATGGAAAAGGGTGTGTAATGTTTTTATTTTAACCAAATAAAGCAAATGTGAGAAAAGGAGTGTTTGCATAACACAAAATAAACATGTAATGGTTCATCCCAGTCATTAAGATGTGCAATTTCTGCTTCTGATTAGGAAAAGAGAAATTGCTGGAACATTTTTTTTACCACCTGATCCTTGATAATAACTTTTAATAATTTTTTCACTTCCCTTGTTTAAAGTAATGGGGAAATGTTTCTTGTTAGACAGACAAAGCTTCAAGACGCACACTAATTTGATTGGCCTGCAAACCAAATACATCAAAAGATAACGTAAGAGACATAAACACAAAGTCGGATATTGCCTAGATCGTTTGTTACAAACCAAAAATTGCAGAAAGAATTTTAAAACACATCTGATATTTATTTAAAGTTGAAACCAGATGTCTATACTCAGCAGGACAGAAACACGCACAACTCTTATTCCCCTTAAAATCTGATATTAGTTTGATCTAAACTAAAGAGTTGGGCCTAAAGAGTGTAATGACATCTAGAAAAAAAAAGTTGATCTTTCTGCTGCAGGATGGACTGGTGAACTTCACAAAATAGGTGGCAGCGCAAGGAAAGAATGTCAAGCAGAAAAAAGTAACGACTCAGACCTGCATACCTCCAAATCAATTACAAACCCCTGGGCAGAAGTGAAAAGGTGTGTGTGAACTCTCGTTCATCACTCTGGCATTTGACAAGTAGAAATATTTTAGGTGAGCCCAACTGACCTAAAACAGGAAAAGTTCAGTCTGATTTAGAGCGAGAAGAATAAGATTGTCTTCTTATGCAGCACATGGAGAGATCTGACTTCAATTGGGTCGGTCATCTATAAAATATTTGGACTCAAGAATACATTGAATGACAATTCCCAAAATAATTGAGTCGAAGTGATGATTAAACCTAAATGTATCTCAATGCGATTTTACTATGTGGTCTTAAAAACATGCTGATAAATGAGTGCGGCAGCGATGCTTGTGGAGGGGCCGGTGTTTGCACAGAGCTGAGTGTTACCACTGCAGGTTGAACCATTAACAGACTGAAGTGAAGGGAATCAGAGCGAGTTCTGAATGTCTGAGCCGTCTGAAATGTGATGTTTTTCTGCTGTTACACTGTCATGCCACCTGAATTCGACGATGCAGTTTCATAGCTTTTAAAAATGCCACGTCATGTAATGTCATTTCCGCCTAGTGGCAAGTTTAGTCACATACACGGAATCAAACGAGATAAGGTCTTTGGATTTTGGTAGCAGAAATGTTTTGGCCACTTGAGAAGGTCAGCGAAGTAGAACCCCCCTGCTGCTGAGATTTCAAAATAGGAGGAAGGAAACGAAGAGCCAAACAGCAAATGTCACTTCAAAAAAATTGAATGTTGACCTAAAATTATGTGTAGCACAAATATTAATATACAAACGTTTTTCCTCGAGTTTCATTTATTG
This sequence comes from Poecilia formosa, assembly GCF_000485575.1. Classification (NCBI taxonomy): domain Eukaryota; kingdom Metazoa; phylum Chordata; class Actinopteri; order Cyprinodontiformes; family Poeciliidae; genus Poecilia; species Poecilia formosa. The sequence goes on from NW_006800085.1 coordinate 1,160,457, forward strand.
AAAGTGAAGTAGGAAATGTATCTAAATAGAATAATGAAGAGACATTTAGGTGTGGTATGTTGTTTATAAAAGCTATATTTGTATAATGCAGTATTCAAATAAAAAGTTTTAGAAAATAATTTTTACTACGTGTTTCTTGTTTCTTTTATCTGCAATAAAAATGTAATTGCTTTTAAGGGTTTACCAGAAAATGTAAATGTTGTTGGAACTGTAGAGACTATTTGTAGTCAGTTTGACTTTTTGCCTTCTATGCATTTAAGCAATATATATTCCCTTTGCTCACAAGTCAGCTATTGTGGTAAACAGCTATGTTAAAAATGTGATTTTATTCAGCAGTTTAAGTGTCATGAAAAATAAGTTGCTTCATAAAGTTATTTGACTTTCCACATTGCATTTACTCTGGGTTGTTTGCATTTTTACAGACTTTTAATTTATATATGTAGTAGTTTTTTTCTGAGTACTTTATCATGCAGCCCCAAAAGAATTAATCTTCATATACTTCAATATATCAGCAAAATAATAATAATAATAATAATAAAAAAAAGTTTTTTCTTTGGTCTTATTTATAAATTTTATTCTGTTATGTATATATCTATTTTTTAATTTTCCCCAAAGTTTGTTTAAAATAAGAAAACATCTCCTGTGATGTTATTTTAACTTGATTTGAAAATGATTTATGGATAATAAGAGTCTGGTCCAATGTTCCACACTTTTTGTTACTGAGTATTTGAAAGCAGAGAAATATGTCGACTTCCCTGCAGAGCATACAGGAAAGTATCCTGGTCTGGGCATCCTGCTCTGCTTTAACTCATTTTTAATTGCACTAGATTAGTTTTCGTTTAATGTCAACCTACCACCATCTAAATCTAATCAGCCTTGCTTTATCTCATTTTGTTACATTTAGAACATTAATCTAGCTGATGTCTCTCTGACAGGCTCAACAATTTTCTTGAAGGTAATATAGGCAACACAAATGATACCTCCTCCTGTCACTTTGAAGGACCACACAATATCCTGCTCAATTAGAGTTGGCTTAACCCAATCTGCCCTTGGCACACCACTGCTCAACCTTCATCGCAAGACCATGACAAAAACACCATTTAATCCAAATATCCAAATTTGTTTACATCCCCCTGAAACCCTTCTCCATTAATTTGTAATGTTACAGCAAAATCCCTTAATGTGTTTTGTTATACAAAAAAAAAAAAAAAAACAGTCTTAGGTCTTTTGTGTCTCTATTTGCTTTGCTAATCTAGACATTGAAATCTTTCTTCTCAAGATAGTTGAGTGTCTGGAGGGCGTCTGTAGATTTTTTTACATTTTTTTCTTCACAGATTTTGGCAGAAGACAAGAAGAGATTTACTTCATTCAAAACCTTTTCATTGTAGATCTTGTCTTATGTTGACGGTCGTTATCCTGCCGGCAGGTAAACCATTAACCCAGTCACATGTGTTTGACAGAATTCAACACGTTTAATTTGTGTTTGCAAGTGAAACGAAAACATAATTAAAAGCACATTGAAGGAACGAGGTTGTGTTATTGTCTTTGGATCAGCCTGAGTTGTGAAGGTGAGTCATGTGTTTTGTTTATTGCATTAAATTTAGTCAATACTCCTTTTGTTAATGTCAAACCTCAGCTTAGAAATTTTATATATTTTAACACCCCTAATTTAACAAATAAAGTTAGTCATTAATAAATGTAGGCTTGGAAAAAGAAAATAAATTCCACACAACCTCTAAATTATGTCCAAATAAAATTTTGTCCATAACCCACTCAACAATCAGAAATTAAGGTTAATTTTGATGACAACATAAATGAATAAAAATATATTTCAGTGTATTATTTCACTTTATTTCACATTTATTTGATGTAATAATAATTGCTTTTATTTGGATTTTCAGTTAATGAATGACATAATTAAGTATTTATTCTTAGGTGTTTGCAGTTACCAAATGCCTTTTTTCATCTTGGTGAAATACTGACATATCAAAATGTATTTATTTTATTTTTATCATATTTTCTTTTTATTTTACTTTGGCATATTTGACCTCCAGAGTCTAATCACTGAATGCATAGAACAAATCATGTCAGAGAGCGAATGAGGAGGAATAAATCCAGCTGAAATGGACTGCATGTGAGACAGTGAGGGTCTGTGTGTGGATTTGCATGTGGGTTTATCTATGAGTGCTGCACTCAATGCCATCATTGTCAGAGTGGAAGATGCGGCTGCTTAATTTCTTTGTGTTCCTCTAACGTACTCGGTCATTGGTGAGATTGTGTCATAATTTTAACACATTGTTGAAACTTAAAGTACAAAGCAGCTGTGTCATTTCCTGCTTGAAAAAAAAAAGTAAAATAAATAAATAAATAAAAATATGAAGATGTGAAGTGTTTCTGTCTGCCTTCCTTATCACCTTTTTGCCAAGAGACCCCCAAACCCCCTCATCCTTTCCCATCTGAGAGGATTACCGCACTGTAGCTTTAAATCCACCGGCAGCATCCATCTGTCTGCAGGTTTACTGCCCTTTCTGCATGCCATTGCGTGATTTGTGTTGAAAAACAGCTCAAAGGAGGGTTGAACTCACCAAAGAAGCAGCAGCTTGAGTGCGTCCTGGAGGTGACATCAGCCATGCCTCCACGTGTGGTGCCTCCTCATCCACCATCGGTCTGGAATTTGAGCCTATGCTGCTCTCCACTGTGCTGGCAGCTGGCGGTGTGTCTACTTGCTTCTTCCTGTTTCCTACTGCAAAGCATGATGGGAGCAGCAGCCGTTGTATCGTTTCTGTATGTGGATTGGAGGGGGGGGAGAGAGGACAAGGGATGCAAAAGGGGAAGGAGGAGGGGCTGGTGCGTGTGGATGAGGGTTGCCATGGTGACTAAATTCCTGCAAGTCCTAGTGTATTTGTGCTGTGCAAATGATATGCAGTCTGTCTGTAAGAGCTCGATAGCGCATGGGTTCATAACAGCGGCAGCAACAAAAATCTGCTTTACCCTGGAAAACATAGTAACTTTGCACATATTTTCAGTTTCTCCCTTTTTAGTCAAATATTAATCTTCAGATCATCAAGAAAATAACAATAATACATCAGACAAAGGCAGTTTGTGGAAATACAAACCAACATTTTCAAATGCTGATTTCATTTCTTAAAGTAATAAAACCAACCTGGCACTTTGACAAAAAGTAATCACACCCCTTGTTAAATAATGATTTACTTGTAAATCATTATTTATAGGTCACAATGCCAAGTCTTGTTTTGGGACAGTTTCGCTCCTGCCAGACACGCCTGACTAACAACAGGAAGTAGGTTAAAAAACATCCTCATGCCGTGAAAAGAAATTCAAGAACATGTGAGAAGCAAATTAATTGACATACATCATTATTAAAAGGCTTGTGAAATCATACGGGGAGTCATCATCCACAACCTTTTATGAAGATGCAGGCCGACCAAAATTCTCCCCAGAACCCATCAACTACTCATCTACACGTTCATAGAAGAACCCAGAACAATACAGTATCTAAAGCTTTTCGGACTTCACTTACCTCAGTTAAGGTCATTAGAAATAAATAAGTTATTAATAACAAGGAAGCTGAGCAAATTGCATCCATTGCTTCCAGCTGTTTGAAAGAAAACATAAATGCCCATTTCTCATTTGCCAAAAAAACCTTTGAGATATTATTCTGTGAACTGACAAAAGTGACATTTTCTATTGCAGCTGGCCACAAACTAATGCACCATTTAAACAAAATCAACATTACAGGAAATATGGAAGTAGTGTAATGGATCTGGTTCTGGCTTTCTTTCTTCAGGATTTGGATTTAAGATCAGGTGCAGTTGGGTTGTGCAGCAGGATTATGATTCAAGGAACACTAGCAGCTTCACCTCTGAATGGCAATAAAAACGAGATGATATTGGAGTGGTCTTGTTAAAGTGTTGGCTTTCAATACACAGACTTAGACTGGGCATTTAAGTTGTAGACCATCACTACTGACCAAAATCAGCTCTTATTTGAAAATGTACCTGTTGTATGCACACTTCCAGCTGTAAAGAAAATCTATTTTCATCTGTTAAATTAAATTGCAAAAAAAACAAACAAAAAAAAAATGTGCGAAACCCATAATCTCCAGATCAGCTCTACGATATACACGGCAACTTACCATAAATCTCCTAGCACGGCCATGCAGCGTTTCCTCAACAACGAGCGATTTATTATCGTCCATCCATAACAAAAGAGCAACGCAAAACTACCTGAGTAGAAGGCCTGTCGCCCCCTAGTGAACCAGAAATGGAAGAAATACTAGTTAATCAACTTTTCTGACTGTAAAATCAGAAAAGTTGGTGCAAGTGGACACAGAAAATCCAGAAAGCAAGGAACTCCGGAGTACTGTGTTGCATGCCATGTAGTCCATCCTGACAAAAGAATATTAGATTTTATCATCTGGAACTTTAAAAGCATTTATTCTTTCTTAGAATTCATACTTAGATTCGTGCTGAGTGTGCAGAGTTTGCAGAGTTTGGAGACACTGTGGGGATCAAGAAAGATGTTATCCATTACAAAAAAAACATTTCTCTTGATGGTACACATAGTAACTGAGATTTAGTTAAAAAGTTACATGCATATCCTAATGTGCTGACAAAGCCACAAGCTTAAAAACTTACTCTCAGATTTTGTTTTTCACAGGGGGGTTTCCTATTCCTTTAACTGGATTCCTGATTTTAAGGAACTTATCAGCATTATTTAACACATTATTTTGTCACACATGTACTGAATTATTGTGCACTACTCACAGATTGTTTAAATCATTGCTTATTGCCTTTGTTGCAGTTGGTTCAGTTTGTAAAAGCTCATATGATCTCAGCTTTTCTGCTGCAAAAGTTTGAAAACCACAAACCCAGTAAAAACCCTGATCTAAGATGGAACAGGGGCAAAAAAGGAAAACATTAATATTTTTAATAAGGGTAAATATTTTCACAGATTGTCTCTTGGTAATTCCAGAAACAACAATAACATTTACTACTTTGTAAAACATATTTAACCTCTTCTGATTGAGTTATACAGACTGAAAACCTTTTTTTTTTTTTTACTTTGAAAAGGCCTGTCTGTCTGCATTTTAATTAGTAATTGTAATTTGTAATTATTTGGTCAATACTGAAGTTTGTTTCTCATATAATAACAATGGAAATCAGGTGATGTCATTGACCATGTTTTTGCTGTTTTTATTATTGTAGATTTTAAGCATACATAAGTTCTTATGTACAGACTTTTATCAACAGAGGACCATCCCAGTTTCCGGTGCTGCAGCTACACCTAGTGGCTAGACTTACACGTGCTTTTTATTTTATTCCTCAGCCTTTTCTCTCTACAATTTCCGTAAACAAACATTTTTAATGACGGTTTAAAAGAAAAGAAAAAAAGAAAAGACTTAAGATGAACAGCACTCAGGATGTTCTTAGTTCAAGCTTGAGAAATAATTTCAACAACTCATCCTGAATGTCTCCTTTCCGTCTGAACTGTCTCTATTTATCATAATTCCGTGAGCACGTCTCTGTGCTGTACGTGTATTTATTTTCTGTTGTGTCACAGTGTTTAGTTATGTTTATAAATCTTAGTTCTTGTTTTATTTTGAAAGTTTTTCAGGAACTCTGTGTATTCTCTCCCGCCACTCCGGCCTTCTCCCAGGCCACAGTCCAAAAACGTGGCTGATAAGCTTGAATATAATTGCGCAAATTCGAATTACGAAAATAAATTAGCTTAATGGAAACACGCCAATATCGAAAAAAAACAAACAATTTACGACAAAAGGTATCAGAATCTCAAAACTGCAATTGGAAACGTTTTTGCATCACACGAGTCACGTGATCAACAACCGGACGTTAATACAGGCGGAAACGATAACAGGAAGTTGTAGGAAGGTGATGGCATGGCAAGTTTTTTTAATGACTGATTGCATTAACAAATTTATTAACGTGTGATTTTAATTAAGTTTCGAAATTGTGGTTTTCGATATTTAGCAGAATATCAACAAAGTGCAGAGCACATTTTTAATGGAAACGCAGTTCGTGTCAGGATGTCACAGCTGACATTCATTCTGGTAATTAGGCTCACCTGCTTCCATGCCAGTAATCACATTCCCCAGTCTCTCATGTTATGCTCTTCTCCACTGGTTCCTATAGTTGACCTTTCCCTGGCTCCTGTGACTCCCCCATGTTTTGTAAGTTTTCTATTCCCCCTGACTCCTCATTGGCAAACATGACACTGTAGTCAGTTGTTTTAGCTACTTTTAAAGATCAGTTTTCTTTCTTTCTTTTTTTTTTTGAGCAGAAGAGCAAATAAATGGCTAAAAATTTAGATTGATTTGGGAAACATATTCTGTTTCACATGGCAACCACTACTTGCATGCATATTTCTCAAACAAAATAAGACAACTCTTGTTTTAAAGCTGTAGTTCAGCCGCCTGACCTCTCGTGTTGAATTAAATAAGAGACATTTTTCCCCTCTCAGTGGACCGATTTATTAAAGAAAAGGCAGCTAGGCCGTGGTTCTCACCAAAATAGCAACACTACTGGCTTCCTTCAGTCCTTAAAAGGACAAACTATTGACTTTGTGTCTTGTATGGTTAAAAATATCTTTCTCTTGTTAGCACCACCTTAGAGTAAAAACCAAAATAAAGCACCGGCTCTGTGGGACTGTAAGACAAAGCCTTAGGATGAGATAAGACACACCAAAGTGTGCAGGAGTGAAATGTTTTTAAAAGGGTACTGCATTCCTTCTTCTGATGCATTATTGCAAGAAGGCTCTGTGTTATTTCCAATCAGGAAATCAGTTAAAAAATATTTTATCACTGCTGCTCTCTTCATTTTGAATTAAAATACATTTTTGAGAAAAGTTTTGACAGTTCCTCTTTGCCACCTCCATTCTCTTCAGTTCTCTTTCCTTTCTGAAGACTGGCATGACCGTGGAAAAACGTTACCGTGTGGTGAGTCATTTGTCTTGATTTGACCACAATCATCCTGCTGAAAGACCTAATAGCAATCCATTTTCAGTTTTCTGGCAGACATCACTGGATTTTTATTTAAAACCTCTGAGGATTTCAAAATTTCCAGACACTATGCACTCTAACATATCGCCTTTGGAAGAGAAGCAGAACCTCCACGACACTCAACAGGTAGCATTCCTGTTAGGTAGCATTCCCACATGTTACTCCTTTTTCATAGAGACTCACCTGGAGTGTTTGCTAGGAGAAAATAAATGTCAATCTTGGTATCATTTGACCACACCACATAGTTCCAGTTAAAGCTCCAGCAGCGTTTGGTTTGTGATTGTAGGAGCTAAGGTTTTTCCTGCCTTGTAGATAGAGTCCAATGGAAAAAGTGAGACAAGAGTTGAAGAATAAAGAAAAAACTGACATGAATCAATGGATTGCTTTTTATGCGCCTTAAAATTCATAATTTGGGAGATGTTTTGTGGGCGGGAGACAGTCGGAGTTCAACCAGACATCAAAAACCTAGCGGACGTAAACCCTTGTTATTGCTAAGATACATTCATTCATCAGCTTTTCATTGTCAATTATTAATTGAAATATCATATTCTGCCTTCCCATTTGGCAAGAAGGAAATCAATGGTTGGTTTACTGCCATCTAGTGCTCAAAAATCACATTGAGTTTGTACATTTCAAAATATAAAATGAAAGCGTAACATCAGATCTCCATTTCAACCTTAATATGTTTTATGCTTACCTCAAAAATGCACTTATATCGTACTTTTTTTTTTATTAAACATTAGATTTTAAGAGTAGCAGCAGTTGTCTTGTATGTCACATTCAGTAAGCAGAGTTCATCTTCACTGAGCTATTATGAAACAGCCAAGGATCATGAGGGAACTGCATCTCTATGGAAAGTCAGCTAGCATTAAAGTACACTGTTTAAGATCACAGATGCCAAGACATTGGAGTTAAATGTCCCCCAAATCTGATGAGCAGTTCACAGTTCTGTTCCCGTAAAGTTATCCTCATAGGGGCCCAAGAGAGTCCTGAGACTCTTGTTCGTTGGCAAGAATTGTCTGGCCATTATCGCTGTAGCTTCTGTTTGGCAGGAAGGACAATCTGAAAGAGACAAAAAACTTTGTTAGTCCACATTAACCAAGTCTTAATGCAAGACAGTAGGCTTCAAGTTATAAACACCTTTCAAAAAAACCCTTCCAGTTATTGTAGAGCTCTGGAAATTTTGATTTCTATAAACCACTGTCGTAGAGATCTTGGTAGGAATTGCTGGGAACAGTAATGGGGAGAAGTCATGGGAAGTCGAATCAAACTCGCTGGGAATTACTGACACATTTAGCAGAACCACCTTTAGCAGATTTAGCTTGAGTTTTCCATTTTCTGCATGCCTTTATTATTCTCAGCTATTGTGGGTAAATTTTGACCCACTCGTTTCCACCGCGTTGCTGTTATTGGTTGAATGATTCAGTTTGGACGAAGCTTCAACAGAAATGGCCTCACACTTGACCCCAAAATTCTTTGGTTTTCTCCAAACATGGCTCCCGATAATTGGCTAAACATCTCCAATATGGTCTCACTTGTTGTTAAAGGACATTCTTCCAGAGGTCTTGTGATTAAATCGGATGCAACATGACACTCTGGAGTCATGAACCCATGTTTGTCTTAGAGAGAAGAGGCTTTCTCCTGACACTCCTTCCAACTGATACATTCTTCTCCAGCCCTTCTCTAATGGTCCTATCATGAAAATGTATTATTTCACTGGTCAGCCTGAGGCAGGTTGGGTCTGAGAGGAAACTCTTGGATGTTTTCAAATTTTTCTGTAGATTGCACAGTCTGAGTTTGAGTTCACATTTTGGACTACTCCCAGGAAAACTGAAAAATCCCTTTAAAATTTCCCGATTGCAAATAATTTTTCTAACTGTTCATTAACTGACTTGAGAAAGTTTAAAATGTACCTTTATTATTTTTCTTCCCAGAAAGAAACTAACAACCATTTCTCTTTTCCAGCCATTATTTTTGCCGTCTTTAACAGAGAAATAGCGTTGTACAGTAGGGACATTTCCGACTCGACATTGTGGCAACATCTTTATACTCCAGATCAGCAAACTGAAAACGGAGCTCAAATCTGCTACCATCCACAAGAGATGCAAATAACACGATCATCCAGCCATCTCTTAGTTACTACAAAAAAACCTAACATTAATATTTGTTTCAAACGGTTACATGAACACTTTCTTGGAATTACATTTGATCCTAGTTGTAGCGCCAAAATATCCTCCTGATTAGTCAGAAGCCCACTTTATGTTTGACCTCCTGGATACTTTTAAGGCTATGATTCAGTCTTTTATTTTTAATAGAGTAAAAATAGGAAACTAGATATATTTTAAGACAGGTCTTGACGATAAAATGTGAAAAATCTGTTAGGATCTGAAAACTAACATATAAACCACACATGCCCATGTCCTGCTTTCTCAGAAAGGAAGCTGCATAAGTTATTTATTAGCGAGGTTGTTTAAAAGAGACAGTCCACATAAGTAAACCTAATGCCAAATAGACCAAAGGTAAACAGGTAGACGGTGTGTTTGAGTCACACTCTAACATTTACACTCCCTAAAATATGTGCATCATTGATGCAGTTATTAATGTAGAAAATAACTCAATGAAGTTATAATAGTTGAGCTGGTACACAGAAATGTCTGATGTGGCTTTAAGGATAAAACAACCAATTAAGTTATTGAAACTTAATGATCAAAATGGACTCATGTCAAGGTTCCACTTGGAGAAAACAGACAAAACTATTCTCGCACACAAAGTAGCAAAGAATATGATGCAAACAAAACGTTTATCGCGACCCAAATCTGTCAAGTTGGTCATGTTTTGTTTAGGTTCAATTGGGATTCTCCTTCTTGGTTTCTGTCTCTCTTTTGCTGAGTCAGCACTCTTGCAGGGAGACAATGTCACAAGCATTCAGTAAGTAAAACAAAAGCAGACTGGTTGCTTCACACAACCAAGACAAAATGTAGTTTCTTAATTTTTTTTTAACCACATTCTTAAAGAGAAAGGAACGTAAATTACAGTTGCAGCTGCCTGTGTATTCAAACTGTCCAAACATATGATCATTCTATTAAAAAAATGAAAAGACAGACTTGCATTTCAGAGTCACAACACAACAATCGTGATGTTTATTTTAAAAGCTTTGTTTGAATGTCTATATATCAGAAACATAAAAACAAAATGATTCAGACAAAACTCTTTTTGAGCCGGATGCTAAGATGGGTCGTCAAGCTAATCTGTAAGGTCAAGCAATGACATTTTCAAGGTACTTGTATACAATTTAAAACAGACATTTACTAAAGATAATCTACCTTTTCTCACTACCTGACATTAAATCAGATTAAACATAACATATTTTTTTTCTTTTCCTAAAAAAATAAAATTGAATCTCAGCAGAAATTACATTTGTTAATGGTTGTCCTATCGCTATATGGTCCTATATACATATATAAGTCCTACTGACACATGGGTTAAAATAGGGGACTTTCCACAGACAGTTGAAGGCAGTATGAAGTCAGTTCTGTGAGTTTTATTTGTGACCCAAAAGTATCTGTCGTCCACATCAAAAGAGAACATTTGTACTTTTAAAAAAAATGAACAGAGGACAGGAATTTTCCGAATCAAATTTGTCAGCATCAGTTTATGAAAAAAAGCATAGCTGACTATATCCTTGGAGTTCGCTTAACATGATGGTGACTTGTCTTGCAGCACGTTTTTGTAATTTTAAATCACTTTATGTTGTTTGTGACGTGCCAGCTGTCACTTGCTGTACAAATTCAGATTTATGCAGAACAGCTGAGGCTGCTTTCTACGCTCTTTTACTGGCAGTGAGAAACGGGAGAATCTCGGCCCTTGTGGTATTTCACTAATTTGTCTCATGGGAACAAAAGGGCTTTTAAAATTCTAATAGTAATGTAGAAAACATCCTCTTTGAGCCCTTTTAGACAGCCTAACATTCCAAATGCAGAGAATTATTTCATCCTACTGAATTTAAGGCAACATAAATTGTAATATTTGTGCAATCTGTTGGTTTAACAAAAAAAAAAAAGAAAAAAAACATTTCTCTTTGCGGTAAAAGCCAAATGTTGTTGGAGTCCAGATGCTTCAAATGAAATAATTGTTCATCTCTTTACACTGAAAACATCAACATTTCTGTCGTTTGTGAACAAAACATCAACTGATCTGTTATGTGACCTTTAAAGGAGATCAAGACGAGATAAGAGGGGAGCTTTGTGTTCCTTTAATTTTGTCCCACTATGGTTTGGGAACATTAAATAATCAAATTGTGTCTCATCATCTTTTAACGCTGAGGCAATGAGACGGGATAGACGTGGCGGTGGGTTGATGGGGAAATAAAAGGAGACAAGTTGTGTTTTCACACAAGAACAGAGAAGCAGTTTAGCAGAATAAAAGCAGGTCTAAGCATGATGAGTTGGTGGCCTTTTTAACAGTCTTTGCAGTTGCATGCAACTTTTTATCACTCATGTTTGGGAAACCTTTTTCACTAAACTAGCTTGTGTAAAAGCACAAAGCTAATATTTTTACATACTGAAATGACAGTAATATAACAAAATGTTTGGTAACTTTTTTCCCCCTAAACTTGCATCAACCACATAAAACAGAGATTGGAAGATGGCTACTGGGACAACAACCTGTGTTATCTGTGGTCAGTATGTTTTTAATTTTTTTTTTTTTCTCTCTCTCTAGTCTTAGCAACAGGAACAGAAAATAACCACTCTTCCTTCAAAAAGGCTTGGATAATGAAGTATCCCAAGTAGATGCTAGCATCGTAAGGGTGCACCCAAGACTGATTTTGAGTAAAAGTCAGTGGATCTTTGTAGTCCTGTTTACTGTTCAACTAAAATGATAGCAAAAAAAAAAAAAGCAGGTCACAAAATATCATTCTTAGGAACCATGCTTTAAAGTTTCTTTTTAAACCTCGTTGCCAACTCTAAACAGTAAACATATTCATAAGTGCATTTCAAATAACCTCATAGTGAGTTGGGTTCAGTGCAGTTTATGAATTTCATTGACTGAGATTTTTTTTTAATTGTTTTCTGCTAAAGTCAGGTTCTTGTATGCAAGGTTTATGTCAGTGATTTTTTTTTATTTTTTTTTTTTTAGGGTTATTGCTTTATATCTTGTATTGTACCAAATAATCCAAAGTATGTTTAAGAAGAGGGTAAGAAAGTCAATAAGCTGCAGTCCAGTCATCTTGCAACAACATGTATGAATGTCATATTTATTCTGCATGCCAAAATAAAATGGAGGAGCATGATAGAGTAGAGTAGTAGTTTGAAACTTCACCACTAGATGTCACGAAATCCTTCATACTGCTCCTTTAAATAAGAGAGCACACAAGTCTGCCTTAACATAATTTATATTATGCCAAGAAAAACAACTCTCAGTTCAGATTTTCAGACAGCAGTCTCTCATTTTAGACTTTAGTTGATTTCCCTCAGCTGCAATATGTGATCCAATGCACTGTCATTGTTTAAATGTAACATTTTTAGGAAGTCAGTTGACATCACATGTGTAGCTATAAAAAGTTATTGCTTGCCACTGTGGGCAGCTAATGCTGTCTTTAGGTGTGAAAGATTTCAAAGTTTCTTTATAAACATCACAAAAAACAAATCTGAACACAGCTGGGTTATACAAGCTAAAGGTAAGTCATCAAAATATGCTGTGGAAGTTAACTTGCCCATTAACTTGGNTTTTTTTCTTCACAGATTTTGGCAGAAGACAAAAAGAGATTTACTTCATTCAAAACCTTTTCATTGTAGATCTTGTCTTATGTTGACGGTCGTTATCCTGCCGGCAGGTAAACCATTAACCCAGTCACATGTGTTTGGCAGAATTCAACACGTTTAATTTGTGTTTGCAAGTGAAACGAAAACATAATTAAAAGCACATTGAAGGAACGAGGTTGTGTTATTGTCTTTGGATCAGCCTGAGTTGTGAAGGTGAGTCATGTGTTTTGTTTATTGCATTAAATTTAGTCAATACTCCTTTTGTTAATGTCAAACCTCAGCTTAGAAATTTTATATATTTTAACACCCCTAATTTAACAAATAAAGTTAGTCATTAATAAATGTAGGCTTGGAAAAAGAAAATAAATTCCACACAACCTCTAAATTATGTCCAAATAAAATTTTGTCCATAACCCACTCAACAATCAGAAATTAAGGTTAATTTTGATGACAACATAAATGAATAAAAATATATTTCAGTGTATTATTTCACTTTATTTCACATTTATTTGATGTAATAATAATTGCTTTCATTTGGATTTTCAGTTAATGAATGACATAATTAAGTATTTATTCTTAGGTGTTTGCAGTTACCAAATGCCTTTTTTCATCTTGGTGAAATACTGACATATCAAAATGTATTTATTTTATTTTTATCATATTTTCTTTTTATTTTACTTTGGCATATTTGACCTCCAGAGTCTAATCACTGAATGCATAGAACAAATCATGTCAGAGAGCGAATGAGGAGGAATAAATCCAGCTGAAATGGACTGGATGTGAGACAGTGAGGGTCTGTGTGTGGATTTGCATGTGGGTTTATCTATGAGTGCTGCACTCAATGCCATCATTGTCAGAGTGGAAGATGCGGCTGCTTACTTTCTTTGTGTTCCTCTAACGTACTCGGTCATTGGTGAGATTGTGTCATAATTTTAACACATTGTTGAAACTTAAAGTACAAAGCAGCTGTGTCATTTCCTGCTTGAAAAAAAAAAGTAAAATAAATAAATAAATAAAAATATGAAGATGTGAAGTGTTTCTGTCTGCCTTCCTTATCACCTTTTTGCCAAGACACCCCCAAACCCCCTCATCCTTTCCCATCTGAGAGGATTACCGCACTGTAGCTTTAAATCCACCGGCAGCATCCATCTGTCTGCAGGTTTACTTCCCTTTCTGCATGCCATTGTGTGATTTGTGTTGAAAAACAGCTCAAAGGAGGGTTGAACTCACCAAAGAAGCAGCAGCTTGAGTGCGTCCTGGAGGTGACATCAGCCATGCCTCCACGTGTGGTGCCTCCTCATCCACCATCGGTCTGGAATTTGAGCCTATGCTGCTCTCCACTGTGCTGGCAGCTGGCGGTGTGTCTACTTGCTTCTTCCTGTTTCCTACTGCAAAGCATGATGGGAGCAGCAGCCGTTGTATCGTTTCTGTATGTGGATTGGAGTGGGGGGTGAGAGGAGAAAAGGGATGCAAAAGGGGAAGGAGGAGGGGCTGGTGCGTGTGGATGAGGGTTGCCATGGTGACTAAATTCCTGCAAGTCCTAGTGTATTTGTGCTGTGCAAATGATATGCAGTCTGTCTGTAAGAGCTCGATAGCGCATGGGTTCATAACAGCGGCAGCAACAAAAATCTGCTTTACCCTGGAAAACATAGTAACTTTGCACATATTTTCAGTTTCTCCCTTTTTAGTCAAATATTAATCTTCAGATCATCAAGAAAATAACAATAATACATCAGACAAAGGCAGTTTGTGGAAATACAAACCAACATTTTCAAATGCTGATTTCATTTCTTAAAGTAATAAAACCAACCTGGCACTTTGACAAAAAGTAATCACACCCCTTGTTAAATAATGATTTACTTGTAAATCATTATTTATAGGTCACAATGCCAAGTCTTGTTTTGGGACAGTTTCGCTCCTGCCAGACACGCCTGACTAACAACAGGAAGTAGGTTAAAAAACATCCTCATGCCGTGAAAAGAAATTCAAGAACATGTGAGAAGCAAATTAATTGACATACATCATTATTAAAAGGCTTGTGAAATCATACGGGGAGTCATCATCCACAACCTTTTATGAAGATGCAGGCCGACCAAAATTCTCCCCAGAACCCATCAACTACTCATCTACACGTTCATAGAAGAACCCAGAACAATACAGTATCTAAAGCTTTTCGGACTTCACTTACCTCAGTTAAGGTCATTAGAAATAAATAAGTTATTAATAACAAGGAAGCTGAGCAAATTGCATCCATTGCTTCCAGCTGTTTGAAAGAAAACATAAATGCCCATTTCTCATTTGCCAAAAAAACCTTTGAGATATTATTCTGTGAACTGACAAAAGTGACATTTTCTATTGCAGCTGGCCACAAACTAATGCACCATTTAAACAAAATCAACATTACAGGAAATATGGAAGTAGTGTAATGGATCTGGTTCTGGCTTTCTTTCTTCAGGATTTGGATTTAAGATCAGGTGCAGTTGGGTTGTGCAGCAGGATTATGATTCAAGGAACACTAGCAGCTTCACCTCTGAATGGCAATAAAAACGAGATGATATTGGAGTGGTCTTGTTAAAGTGTTGGCTTTCAATACACAGACTTAGACTGGGCATTTAAGTTGTAGACCATCACTACTGACCAAAATCAGCTCTTATTTGAAAATGTACCTGTTGTATGCACACTTCCAGCTGTAAAGAAAATCTATTTTCATCTGTTAAATTAAATTGCAAAAAAAACAAACAAAAAAAAAATGTGCGAAACCCATAATCTCCAGATCAGCTCTACGATATACACGGCAACTTACCATAAATCTCCTAGCACGGCCATGCAGCGTTTCCTCAACAACGAGCGATTTATTATCGTCCATCCATAACAAAAGAGCAACGCAAAACTACCTGAGTAGAAGGCCTGTCGCCCCCTAGTGAACCAGAAATGGAAGAAATACTAGTTAATCAACTTTTCTGACTGTAAAATCAGAAAAGTTGGTGCAAGTGGACACAGAAAATCCAGAAAGCAAGGAACTCCGGAGTACTGTGTTGCATGCCATGTAGTCCATCCTGACAAAAGAATATTAGATTTTATCATCTGGAACTTTAAAAGCATTTATTCTTTCTTAGAATTCATACTTAGATTCGTGCTGAGTGTGCAGAGTTTGCAGAGTTTGGAGACACTGTGGGGATCAAGAAAGATGTTATCCATTACAAAAAAAACATTTCTCTTGATGGTACACATAGTAACTGAGATTTAGTTAAAAAGTTACATGCATATCCTAATGTGCTGACAAAGCCACAAGCTTAAAAACTTACTCTCAGATTTTGTTTTTCACAGGGGGGTTTCCTATTCCTTTAACTGGATTCCTGATTTTAAGGAACTTATCAGCATTATTTAACACATTATTTTGTCACACATGTACTGAATTATTGTGCACTACTCACAGATTGTTTAAATCATTGCTTATTGCCTTTGTTGCAGTTGGTTCAGTTTGTAAAAGCTCATATGATCTCAGCTTTTCTGCTGCAAAAGTTTGAAAACCACAAACCCAGTAAAAACCCTGATCTAAGATGGAACAGGGGCAAAAAAGGAAAACATTAATATTTTTAATAAGGGTAAATATTTTCACAGATTGTCTCTTGGTAATTCCAGAAACAACAATAACATTTACTACTTTGTAAAACATATTTAACCTCTTCTGATTGAGTTATACAGACTGAAAACCTTTTTTTTTTTTTTACTTTGAAAAGGCCTGTCTGTCTGCATTTTAATTAGTAATTGTAATTTGTAATTATTTGGTCAATACTGAAGTTTGTTTCTCATATAATAACAATGGAAATCAGGTGATGTCATTGACCATGTTTTTGCTGTTTTTATTATTGTAGATTTTAAGCATACATAAGTTCTTATGTACAGACTTTTATCAACAGAGGACCATCCCAGTTTCCGGTGCTGCAGCTACACCTAGTGGCTAGACTTACACGTGCTTTTTATTTTATTCCTCAGCCTTTTCTCTCTACAATTTCCGTAAACAAACATTTTTAATGACGGTTTAAAAGAAAAGAAAAAAAGAAAAGACTTAAGATGAACAGCACTCAGGATGTTCTTAGTTCAAGCTTGAGAAATAATTTCAACAACTCATCCTGAATGTCTCCTTTCCGTCTGAACTGTCTCTATTTATCATAATTCCGTGAGCACGTCTCTGTGCTGTACGTGTATTTATTTTCTGTTGTGTCACAGTGTTTAGTTATGTTTATAAATCTTAGTTCTTGTTTTATTTTGAAAGTTTTTCAGGAACTCTGTGTATTCTCTCCCGCCACTCCGGCCTTCTCCCAGGCCACAGTCCAAAAACGTGGCTGATAAGCTTGAATATAATTGCGCAAATTCGAATTACGAAAATAAATTAGCTTAATGGAAACACGCCAATATCGAAAAAAAACAAACAATTTACGACAAAAGGTATCAGAATCTCAAAACTGCAATTGGAAACGTTTTTGCATCACACGAGTCACGTGATCAACAACCGGACGTTAATACAGGCGGAAACGATAACAGGAAGTTGTAGGAAGGTGATGGCATGGCAAGTTTTTTTAATGACTGATTGCATTAACAAATTTATTAACGTGTGATTTTAATTAAGTTTCGAAATTGTGGTTTTCGATATTTAGCAGAATATCAACAAAGTGCAGAGCACATTTTTAATGGAAACGCAGTTCGTGTCAGGATGTCACAGCTGACATTCATTCTGGTAATTAGGCTCACCTGCTTCCATGCCAGTAATCACATTCCCCAGTCTCTCATGTTATGCTCTTCTCCACTGGTTCCTATAGTTGACCTTTCCCTGGCTCCTGTGACTCCCCCATGTTTTGTAAGTTTTCTATTCCCCCTGACTCCTCATTGGCAAACATGACACTGTAGTCAGTTGTTTTAGCTACTTTTAAAGATCAGTTTTCTTTCTTTCTTTTTTTTTTTGAGCAGAAGAGCAAATAAATGGCTAAAAATTTAGATTGATTTGGGAAACATATTCTGTTTCACATGGCAACCACTACTTGCATGCATATTTCTCAAACAAAATAAGACAACTCTTGTTTTAAAGCTGTAGTTCAGCCGCCTGACCTCTCGTGTTGAATTAAATAAGAGACATTTTTCCCCTCTCAGTGGACCGATTTATTAAAGAAAAGGCAGCTAGGCCGTGGTTCTCACCAAAATAGCAACACTACTGGCTTCCTTCAGTCCTTAAAAGGACAAACTATTGACTTTGTGTCTTGTATGGTTAAAAATATCTTTCTCTTGTTAGCACCACCTTAGAGTAAAAACCAAAATAAAGCACCGGCTCTGTGGGACTGTAAGACAA
The DNA here is from genome assembly GCF_000485575.1 of Poecilia formosa. Lineage (NCBI taxonomy): Eukaryota > Metazoa > Chordata > Actinopteri > Cyprinodontiformes > Poeciliidae > Poecilia > Poecilia formosa. The sequence goes on from NW_006800085.1 coordinate 1,178,602, forward strand.
AGCCTTAGGATGAGATAAGACACACCAAAGTGTGCAGGAGTGAAATGTTTTTAAAAGGGTACTGCATTCCTTCTTCTGATGCATTATTGCAAGAAGGCTCTGTGTTATTTCCAATCAGGAAATCAGTTAAAAAATATTTTATCACTGCTGCTCTCTTCATTTTGAATTAAAATACATTTTTGAGAAAAGTTTTGACAGTTCCTCTTTGCCACCTCCATTCTCTTCAGTTCTCTTTCCTTTCTGAAGACTGGCATGACCGTGGAAAAACGTTACCGTGTGGTGAGTCATTTGTCTTGATTTGACCACAATCATCCTGCTGAAAGACCTAATAGCAATCCATTTTCAGTTTTCTGGCAGACATCACTGGATTTTTATTTAAAACCTCTGAGGATTTCAAAATTTCCAGACACTATGCACTCTAACATATCGCCTTTGGAAGAGAAGCAGAACCTCCACGACACTCAACAGGTAGCATTCCTGTTAGGTAGCATTCCCACATGTTACTCCTTTTTCATAGAGACTCACCTGGAGTGTTTGCTAGGAGAAAATAAATGTCAATCTTGGTATCATTTGACCACACCACATAGTTCCAGTTAAAGCTCCAGCAGCGTTTGGTTTGTGATTGTAGGAGCTAAGGTTTTTCCTGCCTTGTAGATAGAGTCCAATGGAAAAAGTGAGACAAGAGTTGAAGAATAAAGAAAAAACTGACATGAATCAATGGATTGCTTTTTATGCGCCTTAAAATTCATAATTTGGGAGATGTTTTGTGGGCGGGAGACAGTCGGAGTTCAACCAGACATCAAAAACCTAGCGGACGTAAACCCTTGTTATTGCTAAGATACATTCATTCATCAGCTTTTCATTGTCAATTATTAATTGAAATATCATATTCTGCCTTCCCATTTGGCAAGAAGGAAATCAATGGTTGGTTTACTGCCATCTAGTGCTCAAAAATCACATTGAGTTTGTACATTTCAAAATATAAAATGAAAGCGTAACATCAGATCTCCATTTCAACCTTAATATGTTTTATGCTTACCTCAAAAATGCACTTATATCGTACTTTTTTTTTTATTAAACATTAGATTTTAAGAGTAGCAGCAGTTGTCTTGTATGTCACATTCAGTAAGCAGAGTTCATCTTCACTGAGCTATTATGAAACAGCCAAGGATCATGAGGGAACTGCATCTCTATGGAAAGTCAGCTAGCATTAAAGTACACTGTTTAAGATCACAGATGCCAAGACATTGGAGTTAAATGTCCCCCAAATCTGATGAGCAGTTCACAGTTCTGTTCCCGTAAAGTTATCCTCATAGGGGCCCAAGAGAGTCCTGAGACTCTTGTTCGTTGGCAAGAATTGTCTGGCCATTATCGCTGTAGCTTCTGTTTGGCAGGAAGGACAATCTGAAAGAGACAAAAAACTTTGTTAGTCCACATTAACCAAGTCTTAATGCAAGACAGTAGGCTTCAAGTTATAAACACCTTTCAAAAAAACCCTTCCAGTTATTGTAGAGCTCTGGAAATTTTGATTTCTATAAACCACTGTCGTAGAGATCTTGGTAGGAATTGCTGGGAACAGTAATGGGGAGAAGTCATGGGAAGTCGAATCAAACTCGCTGGGAATTACTGACACATTTAGCAGAACCACCTTTAGCAGATTTAGCTTGAGTTTTCCATTTTCTGCATGCCTTTATTATTCTCAGCTATTGTGGGTAAATTTTGACCCACTCGTTTCCACCGCGTTGCTGTTATTGGTTGAATGATTCAGTTTGGACGAAGCTTCAACAGAAATGGCCTCACACTTGACCCCAAAATTCTTTGGTTTTCTCCAAACATGGCTCCCGATAATTGGCTAAACATCTCCAATATGGTCTCACTTGTTGTTAAAGGACATTCTTCCAGAGGTCTTGTGATTAAATCGGATGCAACATGACACTCTGGAGTCATGAACCCATGTTTGTCTTAGAGAGAAGAGGCTTTCTCCTGACACTCCTTCCAACTGATACATTCTTCTCCAGCCCTTCTCTAATGGTCCTATCATGAAAATGTATTATTTCACTGGTCAGCCTGAGGCAGGTTGGGTCTGAGAGGAAACTCTTGGATGTTTTCAAATTTTTCTGTAGATTGCACAGTCTGAGTTTGAGTTCACATTTTGGACTACTCCCAGGAAAACTGAAAAATCCCTTTAAAATTTCCCGATTGCAAATAATTTTTCTAACTGTTCATTAACTGACTTGAGAAAGTTTAAAATGTACCTTTATTATTTTTCTTCCCAGAAAGAAACTAACAACCATTTCTCTTTTCCAGCCATTATTTTTGCCGTCTTTAACAGAGAAATAGCGTTGTACAGTAGGGACATTTCCGACTCGACATTGTGGCAACATCTTTATACTCCAGATCAGCAAACTGAAAACGGAGCTCAAATCTGCTACCATCCACAAGAGATGCAAATAACACGATCATCCAGCCATCTCTTAGTTACTACAAAAAAACCTAACATTAATATTTGTTTCAAACGGTTACATGAACACTTTCTTGGAATTACATTTGATCCTAGTTGTAGCGCCAAAATATCCTCCTGATTAGTCAGAAGCCCACTTTATGTTTGACCTCCTGGATACTTTTAAGGCTATGATTCAGTCTTTTATTTTTAATAGAGTAAAAATAGGAAACTAGATATATTTTAAGACAGGTCTTGACGATAAAATGTGAAAAATCTGTTAGGATCTGAAAACTAACATATAAACCACACATGCCCATGTCCTGCTTTCTCAGAAAGGAAGCTGCATAAGTTATTTATTAGCGAGGTTGTTTAAAAGAGACAGTCCACATAAGTAAACCTAATGCCAAATAGACCAAAGGTAAACAGGTAGACGGTGTGTTTGAGTCACACTCTAACATTTACACTCCCTAAAATATGTGCATCATTGATGCAGTTATTAATGTAGAAAATAACTCAATGAAGTTATAATAGTTGAGCTGGTACACAGAAATGTCTGATGTGGCTTTAAGGATAAAACAACCAATTAAGTTATTGAAACTTAATGATCAAAATGGACTCATGTCAAGGTTCCACTTGGAGAAAACAGACAAAACTATTCTCGCACACAAAGTAGCAAAGAATATGATGCAAACAAAACGTTTATCGCGACCCAAATCTGTCAAGTTGGTCATGTTTTGTTTAGGTTCAATTGGGATTCTCCTTCTTGGTTTCTGTCTCTCTTTTGCTGAGTCAGCACTCTTGCAGGGAGACAATGTCACAAGCATTCAGTAAGTAAAACAAAAGCAGACTGGTTGCTTCACACAACCAAGACAAAATGTAGTTTCTTAATTTTTTTTTAACCACATTCTTAAAGAGAAAGGAACGTAAATTACAGTTGCAGCTGCCTGTGTATTCAAACTGTCCAAACATATGATCATTCTATTAAAAAAATGAAAAGACAGACTTGCATTTCAGAGTCACAACACAACAATCGTGATGTTTATTTTAAAAGCTTTGTTTGAATGTCTATATATCAGAAACATAAAAACAAAATGATTCAGACAAAACTCTTTTTGAGCCGGATGCTAAGATGGGTCGTCAAGCTAATCTGTAAGGTCAAGCAATGACATTTTCAAGGTACTTGTATACAATTTAAAACAGACATTTACTAAAGATAATCTACCTTTTCTCACTACCTGACATTAAATCAGATTAAACATAACATATTTTTTTTCTTTTCCTAAAAAAATAAAATTGAATCTCAGCAGAAATTACATTTGTTAATGGTTGTCCTATCGCTATATGGTCCTATATACATATATAAGTCCTACTGACACATGGGTTAAAATAGGGGACTTTCCACAGACAGTTGAAGGCAGTATGAAGTCAGTTCTGTGAGTTTTATTTGTGACCCAAAAGTATCTGTCGTCCACATCAAAAGAGAACATTTGTACTTTTAAAAAAAATGAACAGAGGACAGGAATTTTCCGAATCAAATTTGTCAGCATCAGTTTATGAAAAAAAGCATAGCTGACTATATCCTTGGAGTTCGCTTAACATGATGGTGACTTGTCTTGCAGCACGTTTTTGTAATTTTAAATCACTTTATGTTGTTTGTGACGTGCCAGCTGTCACTTGCTGTACAAATTCAGATTTATGCAGAACAGCTGAGGCTGCTTTCTACGCTCTTTTACTGGCAGTGAGAAACGGGAGAATCTCGGCCCTTGTGGTATTTCACTAATTTGTCTCATGGGAACAAAAGGGCTTTTAAAATTCTAATAGTAATGTAGAAAACATCCTCTTTGAGCCCTTTTAGACAGCCTAACATTCCAAATGCAGAGAATTATTTCATCCTACTGAATTTAAGGCAACATAAATTGTAATATTTGTGCAATCTGTTGGTTTAACAAAAAAAAAAAAGAAAAAAAACATTTCTCTTTGCGGTAAAAGCCAAATGTTGTTGGAGTCCAGATGCTTCAAATGAAATAATTGTTCATCTCTTTACACTGAAAACATCAACATTTCTGTCGTTTGTGAACAAAACATCAACTGATCTGCTATGTGACCTTTAAAGGAGATCAAGACGAGATAAGAGGGGAGCTTTGTGTTCCTTTAATTTTGTCCCACTATGGTTTGGGAACATTAAATAATCAAATTGTGTCTCATCATCTTTTAACGCTGAGGCAATGAGACGGGATAGACGTGGCGGTGGGTTGATGGGGAAATAAAAGGAGACAAGTTGTGTTTTCACACAAGAACAGAGAAGCAGTTTAGCAGAATAAAAGCAGGTCTAAGCATGATGAGTTGGTGGCCTTTTTAACAGTCTTTGCAGTTGCATGCAACTTTTTATCACTTATGTTTGGGAAACACCTTTTTCACTAAACTAGCTTGTGTAAAAGCACAAAGCTAATATTTTTACATACTGAAATGACAATAATATAACAAAATGTTTGGTAACTTTTTTCCCCCTAAACTTGCATCAACCACATAAAACAGAGATTGGAAGATGGCTACTGGGACAACAACCTGTGTTATCTGTGGTCAGTATGTTTTTAATTTTTTTTTTTTTCTCTCTCTCTAGTCTTAGCAACAGGAACAGAAAATAACCACTCTTCCTTCAAAAAGGCTTGGATAATGAAGTATCCCAAGTAGATGCTAGCATCGTAAGGGTGCACCCAAGACTGATTTTGAGTAAAAGTCAGTGGATCTTTGTAGTCCTGTTTACTGTTCAACTAAAATGATAGCAAAAAAAAAAAAAGCAGGTCACAAAATATCATTCTTAGGAACCATGCTTTAAAGTTTCTTTTTAAACCTCGTTGCCAACTCTAAACAGTAAACATATTCATAAGTGCATTTCAAATAACCTCATAGTGAGTTGGGTTCAGTGCAGTTTATGAATTTCATTGACTGAGATTTTTTTTTAATTGTTTTCTGCTAAAGTCAGGTTCTTGTATGCAAGGTTTATGTCAGTGATTTTTTTTTATTTTTTTTTTTTTAGGGTTATTGCTTTATATCTTGTATTGTACCAAATAATCCAAAGTATGTTTAAGAAGAGGATAAGAAAGTCAATAAGCTGCAGTCCAGTCATCTTGCAACAACATGTATGAATGTCATATTTATTCTGCATGCCAAAATAAAATGGAGGAGCATGATAGAGTAGAGTAGTAGTTTGAAACTTCACCACTAGATGTCACGAAATCCTTCATACTGCTCCTTTAAATAAGAGAGCACACAAGTCTGCCTTAACATAATTTATATTATGCCAAGAAAAACAACTCTCAGTTCAGATTTTCAGACAGCAGTCTCTCATTTTAGACTTTAGTTGATTTCCCTCAGCTGCAATATGTGATCCAATGCACTGTCATTGTTTAAATGTAACATTTTTAGGAAGTCAGTTGACATCACATGTGTAGCTATAAAAAGTTATTGCTTGCCACTGTGGGCAGCTAATGCTGTCTTTAGGTGTGAAAGATTTCAAAGTTTCTTTATAAACATCACAAAAAACAAATCTGAACACAGCTGGGTTATACAAGCTAAAGGTAAGTCATCAAAATATGCTGTGGAAGTTAACTTGCCCATTAACTTGGGATTAAGAGGAAAACATATCCACATATACTTTTGATTCTCTTTAATATTTTTAATAAGCGTATTATTATAGATAGACTGCAGAAGAATCTAAATCAGACCACTTGCATAGAATTATTTATGTGTCACAACACACACACTGGCACAGTTTTTTGCAGCTAAACAAATCAAAAATGCTTTTTGCACATGTAACTCTAGCCTAACTGGGACTGCTCTCAAAAGGAAAAGCAAGTCTGGAAAAGGTCGTAGCTCAAATTCTTCATGGAAAGGAAACTTCAACAATGACCAACAAAACTATAAACAGAATAATTTATCAGTCCGCACTGGTTTCTGGGTTTCTGGGGCAGAAAAGTCTCTGGACAGATCACAAGCGTTTTTCCAGCGTCAATAACAGCTTTATTCTTGTTTGCTTCAAATTAATTTAAAAGAATTCAGCTAAACTTGCTAGTAAATCAATATAATCTAAATAAAAGCCCACAATAATTGCATACTATCATGTCATTAAAAAAATACTTTGGCATTTGTTTGTTTTCTGTTATTCCCATCATACCTGTTTTTGTCATTCTAAAAATTTATGTATGTATGGAAATGTGGATAATTTTTTAAAAATTAGTTTAAATTTTCTACAGTTTAAAGTTACTTTTGTCCATATCACTGTGCTCCACTGTGTCTCCTGTCAGAGATCAAAAGAAAAGCCGCTCCTTTCTCCAAACAGGCCTGGTGTGCTCAGATAAGGCCAAAAAACGATTTTATCTGCCAGGATTTTGTTCTTGATCCTCTCCCATTCCACTGAAGTAAAACCAACTCACTTCCTGCTTATAGATGGACAATTCGATAACAAGCAAAAGCCTTTAGGGATTTTTTTTTTTTTCTAAATATCAAATTTAAATTTATGCAGCTCAGTTTTACCCAAAAAAAACCAGTTATATTTTTTTTTTTTTTTGTGGCATTTTGATGTACAAAAGATTCTACATAAGGGCATTGAACCGACGGTTGATCTTATTTGCATTCGTTCAATCATTCTCAATTTTCTTCACATTTGGGCTTAAATTTTACCTAGTTTAACTTCACACTCGCTGCACATTACTGAAAAAAGCACTCAGAGTCTGTTGTAATACTTTGATCTCAGTCATTGGACAGCTATCATTTATCCCTGCAAGTGTTGCTTATAATGGGGGGGGAGGACATCATTAAAACAGTTGACAGGTAATCATTTAGCAAAGTGCTTTGGAGTTTTGTAAGTTTAAGCTTGATGTTGCAGATTAAAAAGCTAAACCAGTGTTAAATATTAGTAAGCTACATGCCTATGCACCAATCAGCCTTTCTAAACAATGTGTGAAAAACCGGCCTGTCCTGATACCATCTCTTGGAAAAAGCTGAAACTTATTAGAAGCTTTCTGCACCTTATACCAGTCTCAGAAAAACGTGCAGAAAAGCAAAATCAAGGCTGGATCGAGCCGGTCTGCCAGCTCAAAGGTGTCCGTCGTTCACCCATTGGAAGATTTTTTTCAAGATAAGAAGTCTGGGGCCAATTTGTGTTGATCCAAACTTCAGAACACCGCTGGCCATAATTCTGCTTCTTAAATATCAATTTGTTTTCATGTGAAGATTTATATTGGAATGTGGTGTGGCGATTATCCTGACATCTGAACGGTCTCTGAGTATCTACACAATTATCTGAAATAAGTTACATATTTTTCAGACGATGCGAGCTGCTCTGTGAGCATGTGTTAAAGCAAGAACGACAGGATTTTTAAACGTGTGAAACTAGACGCCTAGAAACCTACAGCTGATTTTTATGGGCCTCAGTAGAATCTAATGGGCAGACTTTGCATTTGAACTACTGCCTGAAAACCCACACAGCTTAATTCAGATTGCCAAACAAACAGCACAGCATAGCTGGACAGAATTTGGAGGCGAGTGCGCATCTTCACTAAGAGGAGTACCTTTTTAGCCCTACTTTTTAAATAATCTCTATAGATTTTTTTTGCTATGGGTAGTTGCCCCCGGTGGTGCATTAACATCAGATAATGAAATATAACTTGCCAGTTAGTTGTACCCTAAACAAGTTTTCAAAGGATTTTATCAAAGAGATGGAGATCTGACATATATGTGGGGTCAGATCGAGGATGATCAAGAGACTAGGTAACACATGTTTTCTTCCAGGTTGAACTTGAGTTTGGGCCACCACAATCTCAGATACATTCTTGCATTTTAATTGGTTGAGGGGCAACAGTAGGACGGGGTCCCTTAAGCACCGTTCATGCAAGAACCACCAGTGAAACCCTGCATTATGCATGGCATGGTATATTTTGGAGTGCACTGTTTTCTGTACCAGCAACGTGGCTAAAGCCATTCATTTATCAGAAGCTAGAGCTGTGGCAGCATGTGGTATACATGAGAGCTGTGGTGGTTGGAGTGCTACAGTAACTCACTCAGAGTGCTGCCAGCACAATGCCCCAAAATTAAACTCATATTTACTTTGGCATGCAGGTAGACTTTACTGAACTGGGAGCACAATGATCAATTTCCTCAAAGACATTTCACCTGCATTAAACAAAACTGAACTGAACTGCTCTGCATTTTATCTGCTTCTGCTGCAGAAGGTTTAAATAATAAAAACAACATGATCAGAGAGACAAAACATGAAATAAACTAAATAAATCTTGAGAATGTCTGAAATTTAAACTGAAATTAAACTGCGGCTGCACCGAGTGCACAGGCTCAGTGCCTGTATTTTTGTCAGATTTAAACTGAGCCCTTCACTCGTCAGCTTCACATGCTCACTGTTACAGACTTTTTTGTGCAGACTGAGAAATGTAAAGTATGTACTTCACCTGAAGCTAAAATCGGCTGAATGGTTAAAGATTCACCAGTGACCCCTGTGTGCACCACTGAAATACAGTTGTGATTGTTTGGAGTTCAACAAACTGGGAGGAATGAAAAAAAAAAAGTGGAAGCTCTTTAGTGTTTCCTGTTTGCATTGATTCATCATAAAAAATGGAATCTAGTCTATTTCAAGTTACCAAATGTGCAGTGTCCAGTAAGAATCAATAGTCTGATATTACAGGACGCTTTAATTTCCAGCGCAGTTTTGGGATTATTAATAAGAGATCTATGAAAATGTTTACAGAAAGTCCTGAGAGGTTGGGGAACTTGTATGCTCTCTAGATTGTGTGCAGTAATGATGACCGGCTTACATCAATACTGCTAATGGTTCTCATTTGTGTAATACTATTTGAACTCTAGATGGCCCTTTTTAAGAACTTAAGCGTCTACTTGTGCTTTTGTTGAAAATGTCCTGCTCGATTAAGGATGTAGTACCAGCCCTGTCACTACAATTGATTTAAGCCAAAAAGCCGGAAAGCAGCCAATTGATTCCCACTGCTGTTACAGATCAAGTATCATAGCAACCTGAACTCTGCAAATTAAAATTAAGCAAACATGTGTGTTATTACCAGCTGTTATTGCAGTAGCTTGGTGTGGAGTGCTCTTTATATTCTAGCTTAATCAGTACACTTTCTGCTGTCACACATAATGAAACACATGGATCAGTGCATGCCTTCTTTTAAGTGACAGTGGCATGTATAACTTGTGTAAAGTAGGCTTTCTACTTTATGCACGAATGTCTGTACTGTGACAGTTCAATACATTTACCATAACCCCTCGTTAGTGTTTGCACGTCATACTCTCTCAATCTTGAGCCATATTCCCATTCAGCACAAAATTTTCGTATCCCTTTTTGTTTAAATTCTCTTTTCCCTGGAAACATTGGGGGGGGGGGAGATAAGTGCAGAGAGTTTTAGACCTGTTGATCCATGTCTCAACAGGACTGAAATTACATAAATATAACCAATTAAGTAAATTCTGCACACTTCTTATTTATTTTACAATTGAACAGTAAATGTTAAAATAAATATCTACACTTATCCTCTATTTTTTTTTAGGACTATCCGTTATAGAATCATTCCGTCTGGTTTCCTGAGTATAGATTTTGCTTGTTCCTGAACAGCTCTTCAATTTCTTTGCAGCATGAAGCTCAGCTTCTCCTGCTCTTAAGAACGACGGAAGATTAAAACTTTGAAAAGAGAAGAATTCCTACAAAGAGAGTTTAAGAATTTAGTTTCCAAGTTACATGGCTTCTGTACTTTGGTACCTTCTGTTCAAAAGCTATAGAAAAGTTAGTAATACTTTTTTTTATTTTTAGATAACAGTTATTTGAGTCAGAGCTGAAGGGGAACTTGCAGAGAATCACAAAGATCCTGTTACTGGAACAATTTGACAGTCATGATTTGACGCTTGGTATTTTTCTCGCTCATCTGACACTCAGAGAGACAAATTATCATGTCTGTTTCTCTTCCTCTAATGTCCAAACCACAAGAATTACACACTTTCTCAGGCAAACAAATCGCAAAACTGGTAAGGGTTAGGATAACCCACCTCCTATTCCTCCACCTCCTATTACTGCCTGCATCAACCTAAGACCAAACTTGCCACCATGGGGGATAGGGCTTTTCAGGCAGTAGCTCCAAGGCTCTGGAATGCCCTCCCAGAGTCCCTGAGAGCCCCACAAGGTGTGGAGGCCTTCAAAAAAGGTCTTAAGACTCATCTTTTTAAACAGGCCTTTTAGAAATGTAAGTTCTGTTTTAAATTGTTAGTTTTAATGTTTGTTTTGGTACCACTTGGTGCAAGATGTATTACTGTAAGCTCTACAATTTATTTTTTATTTTTATTTTTAGTCTCTGTAGCACTTTGAGATTTCTTTGAAATATAAGGTGCGTTACAAATACAATTTATTATTATTATTATTATAATGTAGGTTAATGTAAAGCATGCTTTCTTTTCACAGTGTTTTAATTTATGATGAATGCATACATTATATTCAAAGTGCTAAATTTAGCTTCTCTGACGGAGATAAAGATGTGAAGGGTGAGTGAACAGAAGCCATCTGAGAGAAATCGAGGATAACCTCTTACGCCATTAAACTAAGAGGGGAACTGCAAAACTGAAACACAAGGCAGTTTACGAAATTCCCCCCAAATTGATAGAATTACTTGTTACTGAAACACAGAGAAAAAGTGTAGGCCGCCTTCGATATTTAATACTCAAATGAACCTTTCAGTAATTCTACCCTAACTCCCAACTCAAAAGTGTCCTCAGAGCTGCTCAAATGTCTGATGTAAAATTATGGGACCCCAATGAATTGAGCACAGACGTTTATACTCTTTAATCAGACATGTAGAGTGTAGTTAAAAGACCAATCCTTGGGGAGATGTTTTTTAAACCTTGAACCTTGTTGCATAAGTGTGCACGCCCTTAAACTAATGGTTTGTTGAAAGCATAATTTTAGCTGTCTTTGTTTGACTGACATGCTGACTTAGCAATATTTGCCCACACTCCCTGATGAAAGGTTTCCCAATCTGTTTGATTGAGAGATCAAACTCTTAATACATTTTCTGTAAGATGCGGTTCTGGGCTCTGGATGAGTTGCTGCAGTTGATGATTTGGATGCAAGCTTGGACTCACTGTAATGTTGACCAATGAATTGAAAATTTCAGCTCTGACTGGTGACAGAAACTGCTCTATTTCACTGCAAGCGTGGTATTCTTGTTACAATAACAGAAACTGAAAACTACATGCTGTATATGCACACGCCAAAAGTTGTGCCAAGCTTTTTCGTGCCAAGGAGTTTAAAAGTCTCATTTTTCTGTCGGGAGGTAGGAAAATAGATTACATCAGCAGCAGAGTTCGGATGCATCCTGGACAGGTCGCCAGTCCATCAGAAGGCCAACAAGTGTGCACACACACATGTGCTGGAATTTATGAGGACAGTGTATAAAAACACGTCATAAGAGCCTGCAGTGTGATCATCTGTCTCCCTTTCCATTTCCTTCCATATTTCCATGTTCCTGGTCTTTCTCTCTCTCTCTCAGTTCTATCCTCATCCTCCTCTCTTGCAGTCATTTCTTCCAGCTCTCTGCCTTCTCTCATGTCCTCACTGCTCTCTTTTCCTTTTCTGTTTATCTTTTCCACTCTTTACCTCCCCCTTTTTGTTCAGTCTTTTGCGTTCAAACATTGTATCAAGTTCATTAGCAATGCCAACAAGTCAAACTACCTTATAAAATATGTTTTAACTTTAACATTTGTTGTGATTTCATTCTTAGAAAACAGGAAGACATCTATATTCCAGGGAAAAGAAGTGTCTAACTTTGATGCCAAACACAAATCAAGTGTGTATTCATGTCCCTTGAGCTTTTTTCCCCAATTTTAACACATTTCAACCACAAACGTCAATGTGCTGCATTGGGTTGTTGTACAAAATCCCAACATATAACATCTAATTGTAATTTAAACAGAAAATTATACTTAAGGTTTTTTGGGGGGGTTTTTTACAATGGAAATCCTAAAATAGTCTGTAGTTTTATCCACCTTTCTGCAGCCCAATACCTCTAATAAATCTAGTGCAACTATTTGCCTTCAAAAGTTTCATATTTGGTGAATATAATTTCACAAGATGCTCAACATTTCTGTTTATTTTTTTATTTTCATGTTGGCATTCTCATAAAATGACTATTTTTCTCCTGGTACTACAACTTTTTTCTGGTAACATTAACGCCTTCTTCTCCCATGATTCCGATTTCCTTGACCTATAACTATTCTTGTTTTACTGCAACTGTATTCTTGTAGTATTATAACTTTAAGCTCTGTCCTTCGTAGAGCTGATCTGAATTCAAAGTCTGTAAAACAGACAATCCCCAGAGACATGTGGTGGTGGCAGCCTCATGCTGTGGGGAAGCTCTTCTTTAAAAGAGACAGAGAAGTTGATGTGAAGATGGATGGGAGCTAAATACGGGCCGGACCAGGAAGAAAACGGGCTAGAAGGCTCAAAAACACAACAGTGTGGCAGAATTTCACATTCTAGCAGGACACTTACCCTAAACAGAGAGCCACACACACAATGGAGGGATTTGGATCAAAGTTGTGATTCTGGGTCATTCTAACATATGACTATGTGTTTGACTGGCTGAGTCAAATTCCACTCTTAAATCTAATTAACTGTTTGTGGCAAAGCTTGAAAATGTTGCTCGGAGATGCTCTCCATTCAGTCTGGCTTAGTTTGAGCTACTTGGCAAATTTCTGTCTGGAAATGATCAAAAATGATAGAAGTACATCCTTAAACTAGTAGCTGCAGTTTCAGGGAAATGTTTCTACAAAGTATTAAAACACAATATGTGAAAACTGTGGGTCATTTTTTGTGTTCTAATGTAATGGTCCATCACATGAAATCCCCCAAAACAATAAAGTTTGAGGTTGTATGTGACAAAATGTGGAAAGATTCAAGAGGTATGAATACTTTCTACAATACACACTGTATGTCAGCATTTCAGAGTACACAACCAAATGTCTCACTCTGTGCAAACCACAAACAAAGAAATACTATCATCAGGACAAGTAAACTTAACTATTTGTGTATTCTAATGACATTAGCACAAGCGTATCGACTTTTAAAATCTGCCTTCAGGCAAAAAGGTAATGAAAACACTTCTGTTCCTTTCCAGTCGCAAGAAATAGATGGAAAAACACCAAGCTGACTCAACAGACCCTCAGCACTCCAAGCCTGCCTTAGAGGCCTAAAGCTCCCTGATAAAACACGACGGGATTCCTGTAATTTGACTTTCCACTGTCATGTCGGTAGTAATCTGATTGAGTCTGTTTTCCGTCACGGACGGATCAGGCTGGAGATAAGGCTGGTTGTCTTTACTGTTTCCTACACACAGATGAAGAGCCCAAAGAAATGTGTGCAGAGACGGTAGAGAAGCATAAGCCCACACAAAATAGGTATTTCAGGTAAAAGATCTAAGACTAGAGCAGAGATATTGGCTCAACCGCTGTGTATATATATATATACTCACAATGACAGCTGAAGGAAAAACACGAGAGGGAATTACTTCTTTCTTTAACTAAAAATGTAAAGTGTCAGAATGATACTTCAAGATGCTCTTTTGGCTGTGGGAAGCCTCAAGTGTTGCTATGCTGATTACTGTCAAGTCTACATTCCAGTGAAAAAACCTGGTGAAAAATTAGAGTAAACACTAACATTCGTAGCCAGAGCTAGTTTGGTAAACAGCCTGTACTTTAACAGAGCTTTATGAAGTCCAAAGCTGCTGTTCAACACAGTAAGAGCTGTTTGTTCTTCTGTATGAGTTTTTGTGTTGTCCGACATTGTTTATATGTCTATATATATATATATA
>NW_006800085.1:1193410-1347113 GCF_000485575.1 Poecilia formosa
TTTTTTTTTTTTTTTACTTATGTAATACTTTGGTCAAACTTTTATTGTTTTCAAATAATATAAATAGACTGAATTGGGTATTAGTGTAGCACACATTCCTGTACCTTGCGCACGTGTTCAGTGAATCTGTCATCTGTGTGTGACTGTAAGTGATCATGCGCTCGCCTTTGTTTCTCTCTGAGCGTGAAGCACTTGTAAAAATGTTAGACAGTGCAGACACATGAAGGCCGCCTCCTTCATCATCCACCCGACTCAAAGAAGCAGAAAAGCCAAACTCAGCCTTCAGCTAAATCACCGGCGTTATCACAGGCCCTACTGTGGAAAAAGACTATTACCTCTATTGTAATATACATTATACTTAAATCCAGCTATACAGGAGGTGTGATTCATAAAGGTATTTGCTAATATACATTTATGACGAGCACAGTGATTTTGTCATGATGCACTCGAGACAAAATTACTTGACCTTTATCTTATTTTGTCACCACATAACCAGAAACACCAATGTAGACTGACTTAATTTTAACGTGACAGACCAAAATAAATGATGCATAATTTAGAAAAAGAACTGTGCGTGTGGTTTTAAAAATCATTTCCACATGAAAAACAGAAAAGCTTTGTGTCCATCTGTGTTCAGCCCCCCTCTGCAGAAACACTTAATGTTGCAATTACAGCTACTGTATGTCAAATTTAAAACCAGTTTCTGCAGCAAAAAAATGACAAATAAAAAATATCTAATGTATAATTGGTGATTACATAAATATTCATCCCCTAGGTGACTCACCTAATTCTATATAAGCCCTTTAGTCTAACAATGAATGGAATACAGATCACCCAACTGGAGTCAATGTGTCTTAAATGATTGTAGTATAAAGACACCTGTGTCTGGAAGGTCGACGAGGCTCGACTAGAGTCTTTTGCATAGAGTCTGCAAAAGACATGCAGACTCCATGGTCAAGAAGAAGAAAGTTCTTTAGTCTGATGAGACCAAAATTGAACTCACTGTCCATCAGACAAGATATTGTGTTTTTGGAGACCAGTCAAAGCCCAGAAGTCAGTCCAATACAATTTGCTGGAGGACTTGAAAAGTGCTGCTCACAGCCAATTCCTACGAAACATAAGATTGCGAATGGCTTTGTGAGGAAAAATGGAGTAAAATTACAGTATCCAGATGTTCAAGCTTGATTAAGGCCCGTCCACAAATACTCTGTGATGTGACTGCAGCTAAAAGTGGGTCTACTAAATACAAACTGGAAGGGGGCAAATATCTATTTGACTTTCATTTATTATTTTGTAGAACTCAGTTTTAACTTAAAATTTTATCGAAAAAGCCAAATTTCATTGATTTTTGATTGGGGTGAATAGTTTTTAGGGGCACTATACTCTTTACAGTAACTTGTGTTGCCTTGATGAACATGATGTTTAGATCTGTTTCTGAGTGAAGGAAGAAATTATTTTCTCTTTGCCACGGGCCTGTAGGAGACAGACACCCACATGCAGATGTTCACTCTAACAAGCCCATTTACACCTTTCCTCTCACACATATAATTACTGCTCTGACAATAAGCTTGATGTGCAAATATATTTCAGAAATGCAGCATCTTGCTGCGTTCCAGTTATCTGGGAATTGGGAACTTGGAACTAGATTCACTGTCGGATCCGAGGTAACTGTGTTCTAGTTAAGAAGTTGGAAATTCAACACGGCGACACCTACAAACATTGTTCGCTATGGCTCTTACAAACATAATTTTAAGCTTTACTTCAGTAAGCAAACACAACTTTCAATTTGTTCAGTTTAGAGTTTCAGGGGCTGCATGCAACATTGATTTTAGATTCATTTTTACATGTGTGTCTTGTAAAATGCACACGTTTCCACTACATCTTACTGCTGTTCATGTGAGATGCAGCCATATTGAAACGCAAATTCAACTTTGGAAGGCTACGCAATAGATTTTTCTGACTGGGAAGTAGGACTTTACCAACTCTGAGTACAGCTGGAGCCCAGAATCTTTAAATGTGTTTGTTAGGGTTTTTTTGTTTTGTTTTTTTGTTTCCTGTGTTTTACCTCAGAGCCATGGAGGTCCCATTGGCCGAAGGGACGGAGGGCCTGCTGAACCCTGTGGAGCAGATCCCCTGCTGAGTGTAACGTTCGTCTCCGCAGCAGAGAATCGCCAGGAACGCTCTTCGAAAAGCCTGGTTCAGGTAGGCGTACAGGAAGGGGTTCAGTCCTGAGTTAATGTATCCCAGCCACAGCCAGGCTGTCCACATCTGCCAGGGAACAGAGTAATTAATGAAGGGGTCCACCACATTCGTGATGAAAAATGGCGCCCAGCACAGGGAGAAGCAGCCCATTATGATCGCCAGTGTCTTCGCTGCCCTCGTCTCAATGCGGATGCGTCTGTGTCTTCCTTGAGCCTGTTCTGAGGGCAAGGACACGGTCGCTGTCCTCAGGCGGTAGTGATCCAGCGGATCCGAGGAGGTGGAAGACCGTATGGTTAAGACGTGGTCCGAACATGTAATCGGGACGGAACCGGCACGTTGAAGAGTCTCTATCTGCCTGACATGGACCATGGCGGTCACATAGATGCGGTGATAGGCCAAAACCATGAGGGCCAGCGGTATGTAGAAGGCGACGGCAGAGCAGATCAAGGCGTATGGCTGGTTGACCAGAAACACACAACTTGTGTTGGAGCCTCCCGAAAGGGATTGTTTCTCTTCAATCTGACAGGAGACAAAAAAATAATTGTGATATATTCTATATGGAGAGGATTTGTTTAGCTTAGAATAAACACAGGAACTCTGGAGAGACCCACGCTGACGGTTTCCATCATTTATTCCAAACAGCCTGAAGAAACAGTTATGTTAAAAGCCATAATAAAAAAAGTACTTAGTAATATCCTTTTCAACTAAAAAAGGTTTAGTCTGTCTGGCAAGCTGCCCTGAAACGGCTAAGAAACAAGGGATAAATAAAAAAATGCACAGGTGGAGCAGAACCTCAAGATGTAAAAACAATTTAATATAATCCATGGTTTCTAGGCAAATTATTCACAACTCTGTTATTTTTTGGCATTTTGACAAGCCTCTGTTTAGTTTAGTTGTCTGGAATTTTACAAGATATCCCAAATTTAGTGGATAATAATACAGAAGAAATATGATACAGGGATTTTTTTTTAATAATCTGAACATCACAGTGTGCATTTGTATTCACACCATGTGCATGTGGCTTTAATTTTTTGACTACAGCATTCCTGTCTCATCGCAGAAGGAAGTAAAGACAACAAGACAACAAGTCAAAGAAAAACTGACTATAAGCTGATGCCATGGCTCATGTGTCTGTCTTTGGCAATCTGGGACTTGCCAAACACAGAAAATATTGCTGTGTCACCAATCTTAACAGCAAAGACAAGAGAATCATTATTTTCAACACCTTTTCAACATTTCCGATCTTAGCTACTGGGAACTCACAATGTCCTCTATCCCAATAGTGTTCCACTTTTGCATGATGGGTAGGAAGGAGATAAATGTGGGGATGACCCAGCAACCAATGAGCATAAATGCCACTCGGACTGGGGTCATCTTAGATCTGTAGACCAGTGGCTGGCAGCAGATGGCGTAATATCTAGAAAAACAAACACAGATTTGCACATTATACACTGTGTTGAACAGGCATTGATCAAGATTGAATGCAATTTACACATAGAACTCATTTAATAATATGAACATTGGTTTTCAAAATGTGGTGCCAACTAGCAAAATGGGGTGGAGGCAGACGACTAAATTTTTTTAAGTTGTAAAACTGGAGCTAAAGTTTAGAGTCCCAAAGCTGTGGATCAGTGGTTTCCATGGTGACAAACTGAGCTACAGGACGTTATTCTGTATGATGCATTCACACTCATCTGTTTGAGAGAATTTATTTTAAATCAGTTCAATTCATTCAAATAAAATCCAATTATACAGATTTGGAACCACTTACATGTAGTCACATTAAGTAATACAATTAAGTCAAATTTGCTTCATAATTTACTGCCAGTTAGTAAAAGCATATCTGAGTAAGACAAACTGAATAGATTAAGACGTCTCTTTGACTTTTCACCAGTTCTTCATCCCGAGGAACCGAATGGAAAGGAATTACCTTCTTGCAACAGGAAGAAACCGCCAGCAGAACCAGAGTCAGTGTAAAAAAAACAAGAAACACAGCTAAACAAAAATGCATGTGTACTTTTTATAGGAAAGAAAATAAAAATCAGTACACATAGTTCATGACCATGTTTACACCATTAATAGCTCTGAGCAGATAAAAGAGGCAGCTAGAAAAGGCTACCAGGCCAGGCATCCTTTCTATAACAGAAAACAGGAAGAGAAAACAAAGTCAATAGTAGCATCAGCTCTGTCAGTGGCTTTGTACAGGAAAGAGATGTATTAAAAAACACACAGAAGCACATAGGAAGGAGTACTTTCTATGAGAAAGAATGCACAGAATCAATGGCACCATGAGCTTTACTAATAGCACTATCTGGTAAAGAAGCAAATGGTAGCATTAGCTCCATCAATGATGTCTCCAAAGAAAGAGACACAGCTCAACACAGAATATCTGGGCCTGCTGTACCTTCCTTTGAAAGACAAATGAATGATAGAAATCAGAATAGTTAGAATAATGAATATTTCATTTTCTTTGTGCTAAAGAAAAACATTGCAAATGACAAAAGTACTTAGTTGGCAGTAATTTATCTAAGAAAAAAAAAACAAAACAAGGGTACACAAAATTAATAGCAGCAAAAGCGCCATTAATGATACCTCCCCTCCAAAACCATCCAGCATGTCAGAGGCTTTAGAAGAAAACATAAGTGTTTCAATTCTCCTGTGTTGTGTCCTTGTCGCAGACACAGACCTGTCCAGTGCAATGCAGCAGAGGTGAAGGATGGATGCTGTGGTCAATAAAACATCCAGAGAGGTTCGCACCAGGCAGAAAATTTCTCCAAAGTGCCACTGGCCGGTGGTTAGCTCGATGGCAGCAAGGGGCATCACAAACAGCGCAACCAGCAGGTCAGCGAACGCCAGAGAGACGATGAAGAAGCTGGTCTTTTTTCGTCTAAGAGGAAGCAACAAAACAGGAAAGCCTACTCAGAAACAAGAAGAATAAATATCAGTTCTAGTTCTTTGCCAGGGTTCCTCAGCGCTCTTCCTGAGGAAGGTACAGCAGGCCCAAACGTCACACTTTCCAAAGTGTGTGAAGTTTGGATCTCAAATCGTCGGATCAATTTGAGAATGGATAGACACAAGTCTTAGACATTGGGACAGAGAATATAAATAATTCAAGTACAAATACTTTTCTTTACAAGGTACTTTTATCTTAAATTCCAGACATTTTCCAAACAAATTTTTGTATCTAATTAAAAACAGATATGAAGCTGTTTAACTTCTGTTCACATCCTACCAGCTGCAGGCTGACTTTACTTATTTATTTCAGAACTTCAACGCTTCTTCCACTTCAGGAACCAAACAACAACCCAAAACAACCTCACCTCAGATGCCTGTCCTTGCAGAGGGCAACCATAACCAACAGGTTGCCAAACACAGTCAAAATAATGATGACGGAGAGGAAGACGGTGAGAAAAACCGTCTCCCAAGAGCTCAGGAATTCTTGCTGCTCCTGCTGCTGTTGTCCATTATTTATCACGTTGTCCAAAAAACTGCGAGAGGAATGAGAAGAGACAAAATAAAACATTTTAAAATGCAGACGCATCAGCATGAAGGGACATGGTTTAATTTGTAACAAGAAAATGTTTCTCTACATTACAATCACAGAATTGGATTGTACGACATGGATTTTGGTAAAAGGAGGGCGTAAAAAGTATTATCAACAAGCATTCCAATAGTTCCAATAAATGTGATCCACAAGGATGGATTAGTGCTAAGTATTTTCATGTGATTGAATTTCCCAGGCAATCTGGACTGAAATCTAATTAGAGAATCTGTGGCAAGACTTGAAAAACCGATGTTCACGTACAAGAAGAATGGAACCAGAGTCTTATTCTATGGATGTTTGACGCATATGGAGGCATCCACAAAAAAAATAAAATAAAAAAAAAACCTGCTGCTGTTACTGCATGTGCTTTGTGAAAGCATTGGCGTGAGGAAGCCGAACGCATATCCATGACACACTTTTCAAATTTTAATCCGTATTAAATAAAACCTATCTCATTATTCTTTCACTTTACAATCAGAATCTAATCGCGAGCCGATAAAATACAGCTAAGTTTTGTTCTTAACCTGCAAATATGTAAAGCAAATCTAATTGATAAGTTAGCAATAATTAGTCATGGGAATCAATAAATGTGTGTGAAATAATCCAAATCCAGTGCATCAAGTTGGATATTTTTAGACTTACTGCTGAGGTGATGCTGTGGCCATCCCTAGTCATCTGCACCGAGGTCAGCCGAGGAGAGTCCTCATCACCCCATGCTACGGCCCTGATGGTACACACACCATACACACAAACAGCCAGACAGTAATTGTGTTGGCTCCTGCTACAGGTCTGCATTTTTCCTGCAAATAGCAGCCAGCGTGCGTCTGTAAACTGGCTGAATGTCCTGCTCTTCTTGTGTGTCCGTCTTGTGGCAGCATAAAGAAGCCAAAAATGTAACATTTGCAGCTAAAAATAAGAAGCTGGATCGCAGCTTTATAATGTGTGATGTTTACAGGGCATTTAGACTGTGACAAGCAGCAGCTGTGTCCGCCAGAATAAATCAACCTGTTAGTTTCTCTTTAGAGGTCATATTAATAGCCTAATAATTTAATAGAGCAGTGCTTTAAAAAGTCTCATGAAGGAAAAAATCTTTCCTTCCTCATTCCTGTGCCACCAAAGGTCAAAAGTCAAAAATCTGCCACAAATGGGAATTTTAACAGCTTATAATAACATATGGTTAGACACAGAGTATCTATATCATTTCTCACCTGGAAACAGTTTATTTTTCTCAAATAGATTTGCTGTAGATCACCAGACTTTATACAGTCCAGGACTTTTTCCCATAAAGGAATAATATATGGCAATGAGTCTCATAACTATTTATTCAGGCTTTAAAAAATAATTTAAGCATGACGAGAAGTCGTTTAGTTGATTCTTTTGAATCTTGGTATCTTATTTATAAGTCTGAGGTCAAACCTGAATGTGTTTTTAAAAAAAAAGCAGCTTTTATTTTTGTTCTACTTTTCACTGACGCTGACCTCATTTATCAATACAAATTTTGGTTTTGTCTAGCAATTTGCCACTGTGTATTTTTAAATCAAACTTTAGTTTAGCTTATTTGTTTCTAACAAAAAATAAAAGCAAAATTCTAAAAGAAAGAAACAAAATGTGCTAACCAGACCAAAAGCAAAAGGTGAAATGTGCTTTGGGATATGTAAAAACATACATTTTCGAAATCAAACATAATCAATAAAATCTATAACTTATCTGATAGAAAAAACATGTCAGACAACTCCATTTATGTACAAAGAATAACATAACCTTTATCTGATTTTTTTTTATTGTTTTTTTTTATATATATATATAAACTCAAACTCAAGGGTGGATATTGTTTTTGATCCATTTATTGACTAAATGTTGTGCGAATTCACAATTTGGATGCCTTAAAATATACATGACAGTACAGAAAACATTCAGAGATTCAGTTTGACAGAGTGGAACATATTTTAAGACTTTCACTGGAATAAAATATGTACACTGTGAGAAAATAAATGTGATAACAGTAATGGCTCCACTGTAATGATGTCCACTTGTTACTTATTTTTACATTTTTACAAAGAATAATTATGGTACAAAACATCCCTTGAGTCTAACTTACAAGTACACAATAATTACATGTTTATGCTAACAGTAAACCTGTCATAAAATGTAACATATATTTGAAACCCTTCAACATTTTCGTTATATTTTATGTAAACTTATCAGCAACAGAAATATCGTGACAGCAGCAACTTTTGTTTCCTGTAAAATTTGGCTCCTGCAACATTTAAAAAAAAAAAGGCCTCATCACTTATATCCATATTGGAAAAATACTAAAGTTATAATAACATCCTTTGTAGAAAGGATTATCATGTTACATTAAGCGTCTGTTCATGAGGAACAGCAGCGAGGGCTTGTTTGACTGGCTTGTGGGAACCTTATCAGCTTTAAGCACCTATTACAACATCATTGTCTCTCCTGTTTTATGGCGACTCTGGTTTTATCTCGCTCGAGGGTCCGTATCGACACCTGATGGACTGGAAGGAGGCGACCTTGTCAACAACACCTACTTCCTGAAGACACATTACCTTTTATCTAAGTTTCATTTCTCTGGGACTCATATGCAGGCTTAAGACTCTTGTGTCAACACTGCTATGAGAGAACGAACTGAGGATGTTTATGAATACATTTTTATGTAGACATATAATTAGGATTTTAAAAGGCAAGGAAATCAGCTTTTTATAGCACAAATATTGCAGACTTGCATCACTTTCTGACATATCTTTTTTTGTTAAATGATCAGATGGAGGAGCGCAATGAAATACCTTGACCCAGGATGCACCACAGTCGCCCTGTGTTTGGCCTGAGTACACTCCCACTGCACACTACATACCAGCAGTACTTAAAAGAGACCGTTCTCTGAACACATGAAGACCATGTGAGGATTAGAGAGGAGCTTCTTTTCATCCTGTGATCCTCAGTGACCTAATCTTTCAATCAAGCGCCCATGGAGTATTTTTTAAAAATACAAACAGCATAAACAGCTCTTTTGCACTCTAAATCTGTCAGGGGAAAAAAAAAAAAAATGCTCTAGCTTTTATAAGACAAAAGGGATGATCACATACTTCCTGCACAGCCTTGTCTGGGCGAAGGATAAAAGGGGATTGGCTCCATGCTAAGGGAAAACAGTGTATGGATAATAAGAAGCATGCAGCGAACTCAAAAACAGTAAATTAAATCTCAATTTTACTAAAAAATTTTAAAAAACTTTTTTTTTTTTTACATCATCTTCGCAGCTTTAAAGCAGAACAATGAGTCATAGTGCAATCTTTTTTTTTTTTTTTTTTTACATCATCTTCGCAGCTTTAAAGCAGAACAATGAGTCATAGTGCAATCTGAAAAATCTGCAACACAAGTATTTATTTACCAGCTCTTCTGCTATTTACTAGGGTAAGATTAGTTTTTTTAATCAGTTTATTTTAGGAATACTTTATCCGTATAATAAGTAGTGTATTCTATATTTTATCTGCTGTTTGTAGCAAGCAGAGTGATACACAAAACAGAGTTGTTCCTGTGTTATTCTTACCCTTTTCCAGATACTGTACAGTTCAATTTGTCACCAAAATCTAATCAATCATTTTGCATCATAGAAAATTCAGAAAAGTTCATAGTTGAAAAATTTTGGTGAATTTTAAGTCATGCATTTTGTGTCCAGTTTACTTTCTGTAATTAGGTTATCTATTGGATTCTCTTCTTTCTAGTGCTGGCAGGTTTGTATGAACTTTGGGTGACTTGATCATAACTTATTTTAAATCTTTTTACCATTACTGAATAAAAATATATTCCTTCTCAAACAGAATGCATATGTTTGTCTGCAAACTAACATATTCATACATAAGCTAAGCTAAGGGAACACACTGGAAATCTGGGTTGTATTTTCCTAGATTGAGGTAATATATTTTTAGAATGTCTCGCTGAGATCTCTGAGGTAAAGCCCCTTCAGAGACTGTGTCCTTCTTTCCTTTTTTAACTAACGGTCATAATTTAATCATTGCAGTGAAGAGGAATAGCAGCACAATCATCTGAAAACCTTAATTATAAAAAAAGCTGTGAATACTATTCATAAGTTTCTGTCACTTCAAGTTTAAAAATCTCTGCACAGTCCCTTCATCTGCAATTCTTTTTGAAAATTGCTAATTTGTCGTTTTGTCTTCCTGCTTCTCGATTACTCTCACTAAAATAAACTATAAAGATATAAATAAGAAAATTTGAAGTAAGGACAAAGGACAGAGAGAATCCAGAGGCTGAGGAAAGGAAGGAAAAGAATCTCTGAGTGGCGGCTGCAATTTTTTTGTGTGTGATTTCCTTCCAAGGAGGCGTGTTTTCACAGCTCACCGATTTCATTTCACAACTGACTGACACAGAGCTGAGCAGAACAAAATAAACTTTGTAAAGCAGGGGCAGGAAAAGGTTAGGCAGATTTTTATGTCTGTTTTGTATTGGCCGTGCGGCAAACAGTTTTTATTATTAATGCCATCACTGCCAACAGACACTGAATACCTAACTTTAAACATAAGTTAATACCGCTTCTACGTCTACAAATAAATGCACTTCATTGCAGTTATTTTGACTTTGTAAATTTGCTTTAGTGGAGGTGTGGGAAACTAATTGCTACTTTGCACATCTGAACTCAGATACAATACAATTACAGGTTAAACTTTACATTTAATTGGAAGTTTCAAAGTTACCAATTAGGGAGGACACTGAGTAACAATGCTACCATTTTTTTTTTTTTTTGCAAATCTCACTTATGAAAATGAACTTTGTGTATTTTTACCAGGTGGAGGGTTAATACTCTAATTTAAGCTATATTTTACATTGAAATTTAAAAGTTGGAATAAAGCTTAAGTTTGCAAAGAGTTTGTAAAGACATAAAAAAATCTCATTGTACAAAAATATCGCTCAGGAAAAGGACAAAAAAAAAATCTAAAACTTTTCATTTTGAATAAAACACGGCCATCAATCTTTACAGTATTATTTTACTGTAGAGCAGGTTGATTATAGAAAATATTATAATCACAGATATGGCCCATATTAAAATAAGTTATTCAGAATTATACATTGAGTTCAGGAAAATGATGCATTTACAGCACTTGAAGAATTGCTTTGAACAATCTGTATTAGATGCTTAATTAGCACTCTGTGAATAACGAAGCAACAAATCTGTTCAACTCTGTGGCTGAACAGATTGGTTGTGTCGCAGAGTCCGCTGAGTAGCAAGTTTTGGACATAATGTGTTTTTAATTCATGTCTGTTAGTTTGTGTGGTAATAATTTGGATTCTGACTCCACATCCTTTAAGTTTCCTTTTTTGCTTCCTGCCATCATTGTTATTACTGTTGCCACATGTGCAGATCATCTTGCCCCTTTGCAGTTTTTGGTAAATAATGTGGCAATTAATCCCAGGTAGGTTGACACTGTTGCTTCTCCTCCTCTCCTGTATCTGCCACTTTTACTTGCACTGACTTTTCAAAGCAAAGCTGCACAATTCATGTGAACTTTACTTTTTGATGGGCCAGAAGATGAATAAGTTGACAGAAATTACAAAGTAAATGGATGTTTTCAAAGTGGTATATATGCCAAGCAAATATTTAATTGACATGTGTGTGACTATTAATTTTAAGTAATTAAAATCACACAGTTATAATTTATTTATTTATTTATTTATTTATTTATTTATTTAAGAGTGAAATTTCAAGAACTGGACACTTTTCCAAATTACTACCCACACAAAAACATGTTGGTGGCTCGGGCTGCAATGCTCATTATCTCGGGTCTAAACGGAAAGCAGAAAGACTTTAACACTACTATTTGTTTATTTATCATCATTGCAGCATTCCCAACTATCCTTGCTTACCATAGACGTATATTTATATTGTGCTGCCTTAGTAGTGGCAGTATCATACTCCAGGCTTACTTTTAGTAAAAGTGATGGAACTTCATGAAAAGTTCCAAGTTAATCTTGTCTGAAAACTTTCAGGTGTTTGCTAGACTGGCAAATATAGAGAAAAATATCTTCCACCAACAAAAAAAAAAATTAGTGTTTTGAATATGACCTAAACCATAATCTATGCTTCTTACGTTGCCTGTACTTGAACATAAATAGGTGCTTTTTTATTGTGCAACACTGTTTCATGTCCCGCCCCTGTGTAAATACATATAACCTGTACAAACAACGTTTAACAGACACATCAGTGGAGCAGCGAGGAGGAGAGGAGTGGAGTTGTTTAGATTATCAGTGGAGGTCACTTAATCCTAAGAAACAACTGCAGCATGACAGAAACCGCTACTGCTGCTGACTTTGTGGGGATAATGAGATGCTCCTCAGTCAAGCTGTCCAAAATAAAGAATAACCAAAAACTGTACCGTTAGCAGGTATTTTTGCAATCCAGTTGGAATCTATTTTGAAGCATTTATCTAACTATGACTGTAAAAACGATAAAGGGAAAGATAATAGATTAACTGTATAGGTCACACAGAAACTACATACATGCTTTACAAGTCTTTGTAAAATTACTTCCCTCCTTTATAATTAATACATTTTTTCCACACGTGACTCAACTCCTCTCCTTTACACCACATTTGAATCTTCCATCTTGAATGCACAACCTAAAACTGAGTATTCTTAAAACCCGGTGATGTTTCACACTGCCTGAATGAATTTACAAAGATTTATTCTAAAACATGAAGCAGCAACACAGAAAACTACAGACTCTGTCTTGCAGCTACTGTGCTGCTGAAAACTGCAGCTCATTAAACAGCTCCGACATTCACTTGCTTTCTAGTTACGTAGGACGTAAATAAATACTTCTCACTCATATTCTCACACCTCAGATTATGAGCAGGCTGAACTGTGTGTTTGTGTGAGATTGTGCGCGGAGGGGCTGCAGGAGGATACTGTTGCCAAGGGGATAAATCATAATTTCCATTCTATCCTCTGCTAATTTCAAATGCTTAGCAAAGCAATAACTACCTCACAGACAGATGGACTCACCTGAAGCTTCGCTGCACACTGTGTGTAATGTCTGACCCGACTTCTTACTGTTAGCCTCAAATAGAAACCAAGAGCATCAACAGATTCTATGTCATTAATAAACCGTGCAGCTGCACCGGATTACATGTTCCCACCACATCATAAACACAGAGAGTTGACTTTGACTCAGTCCCGTGTAGATCACGATGATGCCCCAAATCAGAGGCTTAAAATAGCTCCCAAAAATGCACTCTTCAGATTAGGTCCTGCACTGGTAACATCTGCGAAGGTTATTGAAGGGAATATCTTTTGCTTATCAAACTCAACGAAGAGTCATCTCAGGCCTGAAGAAAGCGAACTTGGATCTGTTCATGTTAGTTTCTAAAGTTAGTAATGGGCATTTTAGGATGCCATTTATTAGGGTTTGCTCTTGTTAATAATATCTCTTTTTAGTGAGTTCATATAGGCAACACAAAAATATTAAAAAGCTATGCGTGAGAATTGTTGCAAATTAAAAAAAAAAGATTCTGCAGATAGTTTAGGGTTCCTACACCTTTTTTTCTCCAAGTTCTGCAGATTTCCAGACTTTTTAGACATTTCTAAGGATTTCAAAACAGGAAAAAAACAATATTGCAGATATTTACACAATAGTGAGTGAAGCTTTAAAAATTGACATCCAGAAACCACAGACTGGAAAAAGGGACGGACGGACCAACAGATAGATGGCATGAAGATGGTATGCAGTTACTTAACAAGTGCAGACAAAGGTTCAACATCTTGCATCAATATTAATAAAAAATGAGAACTTAAACGGATCTAAAATTTCAACCTCATGCTCAGTCAACCATCCTCTTTAGGAATATGCATAATAACAACGCTAATGTGGTCTGTGTATGATATGTACCATCTGGCATGTGTTACCACCGACTAGTTCAGTCAGACGTCCCCCAAATGGAGGGTTTCACAGTCTGGATCCAGACTCATCTGAAGCCTTATCTGGACTCAAGTCGGTTATTAGGTTTCAGGCTTTTATGACAATTGCTCCAGAGCAATCACTGTGATTGATGGCAGGAGCCTGCAAGGCGGCCTGGCTGACTGTTTCTGCAGGGAGAAGTCAACCCGTGGAGAGATGGAGATGTAAGTGTGATAAAAGAGCTCGGCTTAAATCCTGAATAAAATCAGCAAGGTTGTCTCTAAAACAAGAACATTTAAGAGTAAAGACATCATTCAGGCTTCGTACGAGTGCTCTGAAACCCGATTGTTTCATATGTTCACAAAAAGGTTGACATTTAAACCAACTATGAAAATCATTGGCACGCTGTGATCTTAGCAACGTCAACCACAATGATCCAAAAACACACAGAACACGTCCAAAACAAAGAACTTGTGCTGCAACATTATGAAGACTTTATGATCCCCTGCTCTAGAGTTACAAAGCTCTAAATCTCAACCAACTCACTGCTGGTGGAAAAAGTCTGATTATGATGTAAAAGCAGAATCTTAAACTTAGGCGTGTCAAACAGAAAGCAGACCTTCTGTCAGTTTAACTCTGCAAAGATTTGCCAAAACTTAAAAAAAAAAAATAAAAAAAATAAAAACTATCCGGCTTTAAAGTGAAGCTTTTACTGTGTTATGTCAAATGACAGAAACAGCAGGAAATGGTGGGAAGAGACACTTGTTTGGTACGCACAGCAGACTCAGAATAAAATTATGCAGCACAGAAGCCTTGTTCAGAACTAGAGTTTGGTAAGAAAGGCCAGAAACCCTCTTGTGGTAGAGGTAATCCTAAAAGCTCAATGTTTCGGTCTTTAGCTCTATCATTTCCACAGTAAATGATGATCTTTATGCCAAGTAAGGGAAAGTCGCATGCTGTCCAACATTCTAATACTGTAGGAAACAAAGCTGGACATAAAAGCACCAATAATTGGGAGGTATTTCCTGGATGTTCTAATTTAAATGAAAAACATGAAAGAGTGGTTGCAGCTTTTTACAAATAAATTTGGATTTCTGCACTTTGCAAATCAAACTGAAGAGGGGGAAGTTATAAAAAGCTTATTGTAGTAGAGGTTCCCAGTCCATACCTCCAGCTTCTGAGTAGAACACCAATAAGCCAAACCTCAAACTGTAACAAACTAACAGGAAGTCATAAGAACTTATAAATAGCTTTTTATAAAGGGAGTGTTCATACTTATCAGGCTAAGTCTGAATAAAGCAAACAATGGTGCAAATGCTCTGCACCATTTGCAAGCATTTGTTGCACCCAAAGCCAGAAATGCTGTGAATGCAAACTTTAATGCACTCAAAAACTACGAGTTAGAGTTCAACATTCAAACTTTTTTTTTTATTAGATTTTTTTCGAAAAAATCAAAACTATCCATTTGTGAAAGTACCATCATAGAACCAAACTGAATCCAGCTAATACATCTAGCTTCACCACAGTAGTCCATTACATATGTACATGATGCAGCCTACTGGCACTGTGAGATTGTCTGTAAATTGTCATTTGTTGGTTCAAAGTAAAAATCTCACTGCAGAATATCAAAACAGGACGTTTCCGATATTACCCCTTATCTTATTGTGGTGTATATGGCATGCAAATTATGGAAAGGTCTGTGCAGTAAACCCTTAAATAGCCTCTTGGCTTTTAGGCAATATTTTGTTTCCTTTTTTTGTTTTGCTAAAACATGTTATTTGGCAGCTCAAATAAAACAGGATATTGCTAAATTATTCAAGCATCCAGCGTGAAAGCAAAACAACTTAGGCTTAGTCAAGAATGCCAGAAAAAATGCCACTTGTAGGAAGGCAAGACATATCAGAATATCAGACTGACTGATAGTCAGTCAGTCTGAGAATATCAGACTGAATTTAAAATCCTGAAATTTAGATTTCAGGATTTAAATCTAAATTTTTCCACAATTTTTGATTCTGAAAAACTTTTAAATATGCATAATGGCTCAGCAAAATTAATCTGTGAATTTAGCACAGAAATTAAATCTATCAAATCTACCACCAAATTCTGGAACTTGTTAACATTTCACAGTCCTGCGTCTAGATTTGAAGTAGTCACTCCCAGTATCTGGCTCCACACAAAACCTTTGTGCACACTTTCGTACAAAGCCATGTATGGATAAAAGCAGAAAACAGGAAAGGCTACAGCCTTGGCCTTTTGTGTGCCTCCCTGTGGATTAAGTTAATTCTGTTGTGGTTCATACTTTATCTTAGCACAGTTGCACATGTCAAAACACGCTGTCAACAGTTCCTTAAATTGTGCTTAACTTAATGAAATACACATCTTGTAATAAGTCTGATTAAAAAGCAACAAATGCTTCAAATGTGAATCCTCCTTTAAGTCAGGGATGTAATGTTTCACTTAATGGTTTGCATGTTTCTACTAAGAAGGTCAGTTTATTCAAACCAAACCAGTAACTCTGCAAAGAGTTCCTGTTCCTGAATTTTTTTTACTGGTAATATTTAACCAAAATTTGTTATTAGTCATCAAGCGTTCCAAACAAACTTCCAGTTAGTTGCACAAGATAAATGCACTCATTCAGCTTATCTGTTGGAGAACGACATATATAACCAAATATAAACACTGATCAATGAAACAAGTGTAATGCTGTAAAGGCTCTTATTATGCTGCTCGACAGCTCATATACCTTATATTGGATATATTGGGTGGGTGCCAACAGAATTAGTCAGCTTGACTAATTTTTCTTAAATTGGAGAATTTGTAATTCAAGTCCACGTATCATACCATCATATCATGCTTTCTCATAATAAAATGCTACTTTCATCAAAGAGATAAAATAATTTCAATGAAATACAGTTGTTAAATAAATATGTACACCGCATAATTCAGTTGCCATCTTTTGCAGAAATCACTTAGAGATAAATAGATGTATCCTGTCTCATTTAGCCACTCTCTCAAGTCATTGTGGAGGGACTTCGGTCAGCTTTCCCGTACTTGTTTGTTCAGCCTAATGAGGTTTGCAAAAAATTTGCAAA
Source organism: Poecilia formosa (assembly GCF_000485575.1). Lineage (NCBI taxonomy): Eukaryota > Metazoa > Chordata > Actinopteri > Cyprinodontiformes > Poeciliidae > Poecilia > Poecilia formosa. Next base: position 1,210,173 of record NW_006800085.1, read on the forward strand.
GACCCTGCAACAACATCATGTCCATCAGGCAAAGGTTTTCACTTTGAATAGGCCATTGTATCAGATTACTTTCATTTTCAGTTATTCCGTAGTTGGATTGCTACAAAACACTGTATGCCATCTATGTCTCCTGTGGAGGGTGCAATATCTTCTGCCAGCATCTACTGGAGTAGCCGCATCAGAATCAGCGACTTAGAAAAGCTCAACAAGCTGATAATGAAAATTGGTCTTGATCTGAGGGGCTCACTCACATAATGCACTTGTAACTTTCAAAGACTACCAGACAATTGATAACTGAAACATTACTTCGCATCAAAAATTAAAACATACCTTACAAAAGAGGAAATCCAGTTGGTGGTTAACATCCGTCCAGCAACTTCTTCCCCTAAACATGAAATAAAATACAAAAAATAACCCTAAACAAACTACAGAGCAGTAGCTCCCAACGGGCAGATGGCAGCAGTTAGCAGCAGCTAACAGTTTAAACATAGCTAAAATGCACAACATTAATAATAACAGTTGAAAACGTATACAAACTTACACACAAAACACTGTATATGATTAAATTTGTGTAAAATATGTTAAATATAATACTTGTAATGAAAACACAGAGCTAATACATACCAGAGTTACAGACGGCAACAGAAAAGGCGGATGAGCTGTCAGATACTGGTTGCTGTGGTAACCACCGACTGTCAAGAGCAACATAACAGAACTTAATACCTTAATAACGGTGCGTTCAACACCAAACGCCTTTTGAGTGTCAGGCGCGTCTGGTTTACAATCAGACTCTATGTGGAGCGTTGGACGCTCTCGACGCGTCAAACGGTTCAAATCGCGCCGCGCTCGAAACGCGCCGTTACGGCCCTCGACGTGCGCGTCCACATAGACTTTGAATGTAAACCAGACGCACCTGACGCTCAAAACGCGTCTGGTGTGAACGCACCACAAATGTCTGGAGAAACAACTTCTTGACTAAACAAAATCAAATTGAAAAATAAATAAACACATTCTGACAAACTTCACATCAATAATATTGTTAAAATAAAACTCTGCTACACCAACGCACACACCTGTGTGCTCCAGACCAGCAAACTACCGCAAATCCTGCTTTGCTAATGGTCAGCTACTAAAGTGTAATTGTATAACTCCAATAGAATCAACAAGGCTGAATTTATTGGAAATCTGATATTTTAAGTTTCTTCTCATTAGGTATCAATAGATGGAAAAATCCTTTGGCTTGATGCGATACTACTCATAATGAGTGAATGTTTCTAAGTAAGACTGCCTAATCCCACCAGATGAATTGAGATTTAAGTGTAAAGTGGTGTTAAGTATGGGAGTTAAAAGGTGGAGGTGGGACTTGTGATAACATAATAAATTCTCCACATTGAAGACAAATAAAACGGTGGGTGCAGTGATTACCTAATCTGTCTTTCTCCATTAACAAGACAAGAAAACAAAGAGCTTTTAAAGTAGTTGCTGCCATTAACTGAGTACAGACATATGTGGGTGAGGTGACGATGATAATGAATAAGTTCTGGCTGGCTCAGAAAAAATCAGGCTAATGAGTTGGCGTTGGTACAGATGGCTCAAAATTAGCCTGAAGGCAGTTCGTCTCTCTTAAACGTCTGCAGGGAATGGCTAAAAAAGGACGGGAAAGAGCCTGATGCCTGAAACAGCTGCTTTAACTCTTTATTTCTGTTTTACAGCAGGTCAGGTTACTGTATTACACTCAGCTGTTCACAAAATTCCCTTATTTTACCTGGCTGTCTGGTTCATTTACAGATACCTGGGAACTTTTGCAGGGTTTCAAGTCTGCTGGCTGCTGCCCAGAACTGGATGCATGCCATTCTTAGGCTTTCAATTTCTTCATGATGCATGGAGGGATTATTATAATCTAAGATGATAAATTCACATAAGAATTTAAGAAAGGGAATAATACTGCTCTTTTCTTGGAAAAATAAGAGGATACACGAAAAGATGAGGATCTAGTGGCTCGCGTCATCAGAACTGGATCAGTCCAATGTGTTCACAGATTTGACTCTGTGTAAAATGTTTCACCCATGTGGATAAGGACAAATATCTTGGCAAAGTAAAGCTGGTTTATGAAAGTTTTCCTGGAAGGCAGCAACCAGGATTTATTACCAGAGGAGCAACGCTGCTTGATTTCTTTTCAGGTTAAAATCTTAAGAAGCTCATCATCTTCTTTGAGTGAGATCTCACTACGTTTTAAAATTCAGAACTGTTTTTTTAAAACAGGAAGAAATTTTAACTTAGACCATTGAAAAAGATTTCAAAAACTCTTTCTAGTTTAATTCATGTGTCATAAAAAATAAAATGTGGGTCTCATTAAGTCCTCCAATGATTTACAAAACTACACTTAAAATGGATTGTTGACATAGATTTTCCCACAGTAAAAATGATGGCGCATCTACAATAAAAACGCCTCACTGAGGTTTTGGTGTGACCAGTTTTATGTGAGTAGCAAATAAAAATTTAAACCTTCATGTTTGTGTTTTTAATCCAGCTGCCCATTTTGTGTTGACCTGCCTGTCAACACAAAATGATAAATGTTCAACAAATTTCTAGGCAAAATATTTGTTTTTTGATCAAAACCCCCCGAAATGTCATATATCAACTGGATCCTCTATGGATATGAACACTAAGTTAACAGCATCATGTGTGTCAGTGGGTTAAATTGATACAAACTAGCAGATCATACCTGCAACTTGGCCACCATTTTATATGCACAGGCTGTCATATTGAATATGGAGTTCAGGGTGGCTCATGTTCCTACAACTTTCCATGTCAAAATTCAGATAGGTGGGTTTTCTGATTAAGCTTAGTAGAAATGTATTTTTTTTGTGCTTTTTTTAATAGTCTGACTATCTGATTTTGACTTTAGCTTATTCCTTGCTTTACTTTTAAGAACTTTACCATCTACAAACTCATTAATTTAAGATATAGTGGACCCCCAGTATTCCTACGGGTTAGGGACCACAGCTGCCTAGTCAAAATGAATACTTGAATTGCTTTAAAAAGTCTCTGTTTTATTAGTTCAAGCAACAAATACATTTTAACATGCTTTCCCAAGCACTCTGGAAATCATAGCACTACTGCAAAAGTTAACATTGACAGTCCACCTCTGCCCTTAGGGGTACAGCCTAAGGGCAGTTAGGCTTTATTTGTAGTTGTGGCCAAGTTTAGAGCATCAAAATCAACACATACATGAGTTACTTCAATGACAATTTTTGTTGGTGTTCCCATTTTGAAGATTGCCTAAGGGAAATTGTCAGTCATACAATATTTATACGCTAGAAAAACAATAAATAAAGGAATCCATTGAGAAGTTCCTAGACACTTTCAACACCTATAAACCACAGTTTATTTATTTACTTATTGGTTGATGATACATATGATGCAGAAGTTTAAAACTTTGTATGTAAAGCCAACTATTTCACTCAAACTTAAATGTTTAACTTTTCTTAATGTTTCAATATGAAATTGTGTTTCCAACACAACAGATACATTTATAAGAGTGCTTACACATTATAAAGATAATCATTGTTGAGCATACTGCATGTCCTTAGTCTTTTTCCAACTTTAAAAAGTTCAAAACAGAACATACAGGAAGAGGGAATTTTAAGTTTTGTTTCAGTGAGGAAAATCCAATTTTTCAGTAGTTGACCATCTGAGCAATGATCAGAGATGATCAAGAAGAAAATTGCTAATAATAAAAAAACAGACTAAAATGGTACAGTCATGTAACTATAAAGGTTTTTTTTTTATAAAAAAAAATAATGGGTTTTTAGATAAGAATTTTAAAATATTCCGTAAGCCTGACTGAGTTTATCAGTCAGGCTTGCAGTAATTGACAATATTGTGCAAAGTCCAGATTGATGAAACCACTTTATTAGGATCCAATACCCATTATATTCAAAACACACACATTTTACAGTATTTATATATTTCTTTGTCTAACTATTATGAATCTGGTGAATGAAAATTGAGGAAGGACCCAAAAGAGAAAACAGAAAAGGCAGGTCAAGGACAAATAGCACCACAGACACAAACCGACTGAAACATAAAACTATCATATGAAGGAACCAACCATGTATGCTGGCAATTTTGCCTCTTGTCCATTTTTCAGTTCTGAAAGGCCATGATTTTTCAGAGGACGTTTTGTACCAACCCTCCGTTAACATTTTAGGAGGACAGCATTTCACTCTAGTTTTGCTGACCAATCATTTGAAGTGATTTTCTATGCTCATCACCTTTTCTCATATTGGAGTATAAAGGTGACTTAAATTAATAATATCTACCGCCTGAAGGCCACAGAGTTATTTTGCCTTGATTAGGAGTCAAAATCAGTCATATTTTGTTAGATAGCTGAACATAAAGGGGACCGGGACCACCATCAGTATATAGCAAGCAATTTCAAACTTTTAGAAAATAATATACACATAAATGGTGAGATTTTAGCATTTTTATTGGTGTTTAAATCCATAATTCATCAAAATATGTACTCATACCACAACTAATAAACTGATGAAAAAATAGTTAAGAACTTGGAAAAAATTAAAATCTATCAGTAACTCTAAAGACACAACAGACTCCAACTTGCCCCCCCCCCAGCCCCAAAAAAGACTCAAAAGCAATGCACTATCACACGAGTGTGTTATTATGGCTAAATAAATATGTCAATTGACATAAGAAATACATATGAGTTAAATACTTATTATAGCTTCAGAGTGTTAGATCTGGGCTGTTGCATCAAAGCGAAAACTGCATCACCACTCAGATGTACTTCGAATTCAATAACCACCATCTGACATCTGTGCTGGCCTTGGTTGTTTTTACCAAAGCTAGCTAGATAAAAGTATAGCATGAAATGCAACACTTAAATAATAAGGTATTAGTAGTGTTCTTTGTTTTTTGATGTTTTTACACCCAGGTCTGTAAGAATAGTGCCATATTTTCAAATAATTTCAAAACTCTTCCAAATTTTGCTTCTTCTAAGTAGCTCATCAGTTCCTTATGACATCTATCCTGAAAGTGCAGACTTATTGACAGCTTAGTTCAAGCCTTAGAAAGAACCGAAGAGTTTATCAAGAACATTTTGGTTTACCAGGTCTGAGAGAGGACCAATCATCCTGTGAATCCAGCTGTTTTTTTTGTTTCCTTGCATTATAGGGTACTCTAGATTATATTTGTCTATTGTTGTACAAGATTTCCTTTTGTTTTTCCTGTGTTTTGTAGATATATATATCTGATTGACTAAGCCTTGAATCTTAAATTCAAATGTACAGAAATCTGTGCCTTCCTAAAAAGGCAATGTAGGTCACTTAGTAGCAAGTTGTGCAATAAATCCTTCAAATTAAATCGTTGATAGATTGTGAGACTAATTGATTTATACTGAAAGTGTCGTTGCTGCATCTTACACTTTTTCTCTAAACTTGAGTAAGAAATTGCAGACACCTTTATGCCGTGTGAAACTACAGACCAGCAAAACAGACAAACTTTCAGGGAAAAGCAGTGAAACAGCTGCATGTGTGCAATGACATATTACTGACATTGTTCTATTTGTCTAAACAAATGGCTACACTACAGGCAGTAAATGCCTACTGACGCACTTGTATTTTACTGCATGTTTCTCAAGCCAAAGAATGACCGGATGCCTGTGGATCCCCTCTCATTACCAGTCCTATCACAGGTCAGCTATGACTGCCGTGTGTTTAAGAATCCATATTGTGAAGTAGACACACCTCAAGCTCAAATAATATATAAGATTAGCCATATCATAAAATGACTGGACTGCAGAACTAAAGGAAGTTTCAATGAAAGTTTCAAGGCTCTAGTTCCAGCTTTCAGGTCACAACCTCTACAGAGAACAACCTATCCCTAATGAAAAATTAAAGAAAAATTTGAAATTGCACTACAGGACGAATTATAGTTTACAAACACCCCCAATACTAATAACTGGGATCTAATACAGTCATTCACACACTAAGCCACAACCACATAACATAATCCTGCATCCATGACAAATTAAGTCACACAAATTACAACATGTTTTTAGTGAATTCAAATTAGTATTACAAAATACAAAATACATGTCCAACTTTTTAAAATCTTACCCCACCTGCTAAAGGCTCCTCGCCTTTTAAATCCAGATAAAACAGGAGCAAATAGGATTTAGGTCCCTCTCATATTCCCACTTAAGTGTAGAAATTACTAAACCGCCGCGTGCCCATGGAGCCTGATCCGCACGAGCTGCAGATGAGTGACACCGAGAGGCATACACTGTGACAGAGCGTCTCGTGCCGCGAAGAGAGAGAGGGCACACCTGGACAGGGAGAATGTGGTCGGTGCTCCCATCTAGTGGCCGCAAAATGTAATGAAGTAGAAGAATTTATTTAGTTGTTACATTCGCCGCTATTCTCAGCTCCACGGAGAATAGTACTCTATGTAAAAATATATTGAAGTAGTTCTACTGTTACTTGAGTACAAATTTTGGGTGCTCTACACTTTTGATCCTATATTCTTCTAGCATTGGATATTTTTAAAATACTGACGTTTTCACTGATTTTTTAAAAATACATAAAAATTCGGTACTACATTTTTCAAATGAAATTGTGATTGATAATGTTTCTTATATTTTCTTTTATCATTACTTGTGACTCCGTAGTCTTTAATGTCATTAATATAAGTCCTTTCGAAGTTTGACCGACGTTTGTCTGCTCACGTTGTGCGAAATTTTGTTCCCTTGAGAAAATATGTCCCTCCCCGCTCCCTCTACCCCCGGTGTCGGGAGTGCGCACTGCAGCCAGAGAGGCTTCAGCTCCATTTCTCTGTAAAACAGTGCGCGCTCCCGATTCATTTTGACTCCTCGGACGTCGGTCAGGCGAACATTCATTGCTTGCTGGTTTCTACTAACTTGATACAGAAGTCGGTTCTGTTTAGTTAAAACTTCGTTATTATTAGTAGCAGGCTGAATGCGGTCTAGCTGCAATTTCTTTTTTGAGGAACTTATTCAGTTTACACGTTAGAGATAAAAGCGCGTATGTCTCGGTCCAGAATGTCTAAACTACCAGGAAATGCAGGTGTCTCGTTGCTTGGTGACAAGACCTTGGACTTCTACCGGGATCCGGTGATCTTCTGCCGGCAGAGAATTGAAAAACACAGCAGCAGAGTGTTCCTATGCCGCTTAATAAACAAACCGACCGTCTTTATCTGCTCTGTCGAGGGGATGCGAGAGCTGCTCTGTGGTATGTTTTTTATAGGTGTTCCTCACAGGAAACGACAGTTTTTAGACACTGCTGTTTTCTCTTTTGTAGTCGAATAGTGTGTTAGCCCTCTCTAGATAAAAACTGCAAATTATCCTAGGCTACACAACAAACAAAATTAATCGGTAACCTAAGACTTGGTGCTGGAGACCTAGCTGTGATCAAAATACGTTATACATAAAACAACGTATTAGAAGGATGCTTTCCCTGACCAAAAAAATAACAAAAAAAAAAAAACTAAATGTAGTTTAATAATTATTTTTTGTCTTGCAAAATGCATTTTTGAACTACAATTTGCCACATTTCTAATTGCTGATTTAATTGCGAATGTGACTGTGTTTCTTATAAAATAAATATTTTCAGTTCAACATAGGTTGCTTTGAATGTACAGTATTGTGAATTTGTACTCTTGAGGCTATATTTAAACAAACATGATACTGATATTTATATATCTATTATTATATTTGACTCCTATTACAATAAAGTGACTTAAAGTGACTTTCCTGGTTATCTGCTTTGTCTTTTGCACATCCCCAAACGCTGCCTTGAATATTCTAAGCTTCGTTGTTAAAGTTATATGGTTATGTGGTGTGTTTTAGAAAAGTCTAACATATTTCTGAAGGATCCAACTGATTTTATGACAAACATATATGGAGACACTGTTGTCACCATGAATGGTAAGCATGCAGATACAGTCCCTCATGTTGATGCCGTCCATGTACTTTGTACATGTGCTGAAATGAATCTCTGGTTGTGTTTATGTTTCAGGTGAGGAGGCCTGCCTCCTCCGTCTGTCTCTCAGCCACTTGTTTACAGGAACATGTCTGGAATCCTCAAGTAACTACATGTCCAGGTAAGAACAGTGTTGGCCTTTAATTGATCTGTTATGCACTCAGAAGTTTCAATTAAAAATAATAAAAAAAAAGGTTCTATGTGAAATTTTAAAATGACATATATTCTTTTTCTTCACAGTGTATGTGATCACTGCTTAAAGAACCTCTCAATCAGGTTATGTAAACCCTGTGTGCTATTGTTAACACTATTAGCTATTTAACACCTTGAAGTTGTGCAAATTCCATATTTTATCAAAATGTATTTCAGTTTCCTTAAGTGACATCAACACAATAAGCTAAGGAAACAAGCACCAATTTTATCCCCAATTGTATATTTTATGGATGCAGGAATTCTCATTTTAATTTTCTGTTTGACCTAACCAAACGTGTGTGTATGTGTGTGTTTAGTGGGCAGCCACAGTGTGTTTACTCCATCTTTAAACGTCTGGGGGCGGAGTTGGTGTTGGGTCTTTTCCTGAATGTACGAGCCGAGGATCAGCCTGAGGTTTTCCAGGAAATCATGGAGCTCTGCACAGAACATTGGCACGGTAGATCCACACAGATAAAGCATCATCAACATTTATTGGCACCAGTGTCTTTATATGGGCAACCTGGGCACCTGCCCGGGGTGACGTGCGGGGAGTGAGGTTGGAGGTGTGCATAAGAAGTTAGTTGGTGGGGTAAGAAAAAGGCACATTTTGGCACCTGCGGCAAAGATGTGCAAAATATCTTAAAATAAATTAAGCTTCTATTGCAATAACATAACGTCATGCTTCAAAAATTTGAAAAATCTAACTTCCATTTGAGTATATATGTGATTTTCTTCTTTCTTGGCATTTATAAATATGAGATGGATAATTATTTCTTAAGCAGTCATCAAAATGGGAAAGACAAAACTGCATAAATTCATGCAGATAAAGCAGATGTGTGTTTCAGGCATCTTATCACATTTTTTAAAAATCAAAAGACAATAATAAGTCTCCTCACTTTTCTAAGTGGGTCCTCTTTTCTTTCCTTATTGTTCAGCTTAATGTCATATGTTGCAAGTGAGTGATAAGTTTTGTTTCTTTAGACAATAAAACAAAACTATAAAACCAAACACAAAGCACAAGCAATTTTTTTAAAATCAACCGTGAAAAGATGACATCTATTGTCAGATTTTTTTCCCGAACAGATTATTCTTAAAAGTTAATTTGCAACACAAATGCATTCTTCTCCTCTTTTTACATTAGGTCACTGCTTCATTTTGCCTGCTTTAGACACTGGATATCTTTGTGCTGGCAGGTTTGATCTCGGTTCCAGTAAATGTGAAGGTACCTTTGTGGACATCGGGTTTCGCCAAAGCTCTGGATGCCAGAAGCAAACTGATGGAGATCATCAAAGACAAATTAGAGAATGATACAGAGGGGTGAGGCTGCTCAGGTTACCTGGTACAGGGAGTGAAAAAAGGCCTCTTCTGCTTCTTCTCACTCTTTCTCTAGCTTTCTTCTGTAATTTCTTGTCCATTTAGAGATATTCAGCAAAAACTAATATTCCAAAATTTTGAGCATGTTTGTTCGATTAATTGGCATCTTACAATTTATGCACCCAAAATATCAAAATGCAAGAATTGGAGCCTAATTGAGGCCTCTGTTGTCTCCCACCAAAAATAAAACAAAATATTTTTTGTAACTATCATGATCACCACTTCTTTAAACTTATTGTGTCTTCACTGTAAAAACAGTTTTGTCGGCGCTTTGGGTTCCCTGCCATTTCCCAACTCTGGTTCTGCTGCTCAACATCTCCTCCTATTCATCTCGGCACTCATTCCCAAAGCTCTGGCATCGCTGCTCACCTCCTTCACTCTGGCTCTTGGAGGACCTGAACAGGTATGCAAAGACAGGCAGTTAAAACAAAAGAGGAATGCAAGTATCCTGTTAGCCAGAAAGATGAAAAAGAATCAGTGATTCCTGTAAATGTTTGTTGTTAAACCTTCCAGATGTTAGCAGCTTTAAACATGTGATGTTAATACACATGTTCCATCTGAAAGTAAAAAGCAGTTATGCTTCACAACTCAGAGGGAAAGTCGTCAAGAAGCCATCCGTAACCCTGACCACCTTCACAGAGTTCTCCTGGAGGTGCAGAGACTGTGGCCGCCCTTCATTGGTGGACGCAGAATAGCTGAAAAGGTGAGCTGCATAAGTTCACGTGGTAAGCTTTGAATCTAAAATTAGAGCTTTTGTGCAGCTCTTTCTTCCACCAGATGGCGCCAGGTGACAAGAGAGAAAACGACTCGTCGTTTCTAATGTGGCCTACATGCTGCTTAGCGTTGAGCAGAACGCTCTGCTTTAAAATATCGGGGCTAGGACCGCTAGATGCAGCGACTTGGAGTTTGAGGAGTTCTGAGAGTCATCTGGCATTGGGAATCTGGGTCAGCAAAGTGGGGCGTTGTTGAATTTCCCACTTAAAGTGTAGAGAAACGGCAAAAAATGTACAAGTTATGGAAAGATTTCTGCTTTTGAGATGTCACATAGGACTTCAGTAGGATTATAAACACCAGTTTCTTATTTTCTAAAACTCAATAAATGTACCTATTTAATCTGACTTGTCACTTTTTAGCTCAATTTTGAAAGTACGTTAATGTGCACAGCGCAAGTACACTCTTCCCAGCCTCTTCCCGCTACAGCTCTCCATGATCGTTATGACCTCATCAAACCGTGTTACGCAACAGTCCGATGGGAGGCATTGATCTGTCTCTGTGATTGATTGGCCGACCCGGAAGGAAGCAAGCGGGGAGGTCAGGGTCTCCGGTGGGGCAGATGTGTGCCAGTGACGCTGTGAAGTGGAAAGTTTTGATTCTTTTAGGTTGTGTAGCAGAACATTCTGATCCTGGTGGCCTTGGTGGGGTTTATGATGCGTGGAAGTCTTAGATAATATTAGAAGGAAGTGACATATTTAGGGAGATATGTTTGCTGTTATCAGGGGAGAGTCTCTGGTATGTCTGGTTGAATTTTAAAATTCTATTTTTGATACAAAGGGGATCTTAGAGCTCTTTATGATACATGGGTGTTTAAAACAGAAGTGGTTGCACTTCATGCTAATGAATAGCATCACCTGACTGGTACTTTCCCATATGGGAGTAAAAACGTTTAGCTTTCTGTTTTTTTACTCACAGCCTTCCAGCCTGCCCAAGTTTTTATTTAATAAATGAATAAAGTATAAAATCAGTGTCACCACACACAGGTCATTTTTTTTTTTTTATGTCTTCTTAGTTTAGCAAAAGCATAAAAATAGACTTAATCTTTCCTCAACTATTTTCCATTTTACAAGATTAAAAATAAAAATCTATATTCTATATGTATAAAATAAAAATACATAGCAACTTTGAGCATAGATAATGAGTTTGTTCTAAAAATGATGTGGCAGGTTGTTTATGCTTGTGGAAAAGTGTGCTGGAACTCATTGATATTCGCAGTCAGGTGGAAAAAAAAAACTGGGGACTTCATCAGGTGGAACTAAAATATGCAGTATTTTATGTTAAACTGCCTAATTGGGTTAGTCAGGGAGGACAAAGGTATCTTGAACTAGATGTGCTTCCACACACCTGTAGTAAGATGGTTTGGGAAACTCCATTTATGATGAACTTTACATTTATGCTTTGAAAACGAGTTACTGCTGAGCAAATTTGCGTCCAGAAGTAAAAGTCGTCAAACCTAAAATGTAAGAAGAAAGAAAAACATAAAGCCCTTTTAAAATTTCTAATTGTTCCATTAAACACTGATCTTCTATAGAGACACAAGGAAAGATCTCCATTCAATATTTTAAAAGCTTGCATGTTTCCAGGAATCCACCCTCGCAGACTTCTGTGTTCCTAAAGATTATGGCGCAGTGTATGTCAGCTACTTCATCCACCGTGACCCAGAGGTGTTCCAGCAGCCCGACAGCTTCCTGCCAGAAAGATGGAGTGGGAGGTACGGTCTGTAGTTCTCCTAGTTTGACTTTCACCGTAGTAGATTTAGACCACTTTGCATATCCAACAACAGGGTTGGCATGGGAGACGTTCAGTTGCTTTGTTTATACATCAGAGCTGAATACCTCTAATCTGATGCAATTTGAGGACACTTTGAATTTAAAACCAGATTTGACGAGTGCATCGCACACATGGTGTTAAGATACGTATTTTCAAGGCGCATTTTCTTTTTATTATAAGCTTTGAAATCTTAGAGGAAATCTTAATCAAGCACATCATTTTTTTTTCAGCATGTAATAATAAAATTAATTAGCATAATCATTTGGTCTTTAATGATTTATTAAAGGGAATAAATTAGTTGTGAATGTTTTCTTAAGTGAAAACAGTTTAAAAATAAACATAATTATGACTGCTTCTTTGACATTTAATTATTAAATTGCGTTTAAATTAGTTGGTTTACAGACTTGGATTGTAAATATATTCCATGATTTTCAGTGGAGTTGAAGATTGGGCTTTGGGAAAGTCATTTCAGAACGCTTTATCCTCTCTAAAAGCAGTTTTCCTGTGCATTCAGAATCGTTGGCCTGAATGCAATGATGCTGAAGCACTATGATATCACACTTTCAATTGCCAAGTTGTTGATTTGTGAAGAATGAGAAGCTAGTCCTTGTCCTTCGTTATTTCATCAACTTTGTACAACGGCATCGTGTTTGACAGGTGACACAGTGTTCTTAGGTTTACTTCCAGAATAGTTATACCAGTATATGAGTATTTACTGTGAATGATTTGGATTTTACCACAACAGGTGAAGTTTATACATTCACCTGTGTTCAAGAACCATACAGGGCATTACCTATTGCACCATCGCTCTAAGTTTGATTCCTGTGCTAATCTGCTGTGGCTTAATGTCGTAACAAACACTTCCTCCTGACCATTAGAGCAGAAAGAGACAGGAAGCTTTCCGTTATTGTAACACATTAAGGATGTTGAGGAAATGTGTCATAAAGAGCCTTTTTTCATTAAAACGGCAATAGAATAAAAGGTTGCATTTTCGTCTAGGTATTCTTTCAGCACATAGTCATTTTTTTTTTTTTCACGGTCCGGAAAACATTTACAAAGGAAAGGAAATTAAAGAATTATTTCTTTCAGCAGCAAGGTTTTTTATTGTTGTCATTGTTGTAGTCAAGGGCATCACTTTTGGTTGGAAAAACTGAATAAGCTGAGAAATTGCATTTCAGTACTTGAAAGACTAACAGAAGGTCAGATGGTTTGAGGAAACAATTATGATGTGAAAAAGCAAACATTTGTCAAAAACACCCCAAACATTACTGTGGAGGTCTTCTTTAAACATTATATTATATTATAAATATTATACTATAGTATTTATACTCTGCATCCATTATCTTTAAAGTATTGAGAAGAACTGAGTAGTGTAAAAATGTGAGCCTAAAAAAAATGTTTGTAACTTCTCTGGACAAATAAAACCTCATCTGGGGCCATTCACCTGTTTCCTCTCCCTGTCGACCCTTTTCTGTTTTCATTCACCTCCTCAGTTCACATGTTTGTTCTCATTCATGCTTATTAATGCCTTGGTAATGTATGCATCCATTGCCATGGAAACTATTCACCTATCTTTGTCTTTAAGCATTCTGTGCATACCTAAATATACACTGTTGGGTATCCAAAAGAGAAGAATATCAATATTCAGGTTGTAATCTGTACTAAAACTATCTGATTAGAAGCTCATTAGTTGCAGCACTGATTCTGGCAAAGCCATTTTCACCTCCGCTTGTTGACTTGGAGCTTTTCACAGCAGTGCTGCGGAGCTGCAAACACACAGTCTCCCCCCTCAGCAGTTCAACACTGGAACATTTGCTGTCATTCACAATACTGACACGGTTTGCGTTGATGGCGTAATAACGACTCTTACTGATACTTTGTTCAAAGCCAAAGAAACGCTTCATACATATTATCATTGTTTGACTTTAAAATAATGTGAATTAGTTGACACCTTTTGGGAAGGATGAATTAGTAAATGCTGATTGCGGAAAAAGTTACTAAAGGTACTAATGGAACCAACGTGTGCCCATCTGAAAATGGCTGCTGAAATTGATTCACATCAGACCTGAAGACTTGTTTTCAAACTATTATTTTTGCTCAGCCTCTGTGAATTGCAGCCTCTTTCCTGTGTTATTTTTCCATTTTTTTAGACAATTTCCTGTAAAGCCAGGAGTTTTTTTTTTTGTTTTGTTTTTTTTTATGTGTGAGCATTCTGCCACTCAGAGAAACCCGTCAGGTTCCAACAACAAGGCCACATTTCTTCCCCATTTTGATGCTCGTTCTGATGCTGGGATGGGATTGGACAATTTGCTATGTGTGTTGACAATCATCTGAACAGGTGTTTATCATGAAGTGACCGGAGAGGGTTCACTTGCAACAGCAGGATTTTCGTGGGAAAAGATTTAGGTTTTCAGACAAAACCTTGATGCTTTATTACATTTTGTCAGTTTCAGCAGAAAGCATTGGACAGGGAGAAATAGGCAGGTACAAAAAAATAAATAAATAAATAAATAAGTAGTTCAAAGATATCTTACACCTGCTTGATCAATGTAGTTCTTGATAATATGCTTAACTAGTTGTATTGAATTCAGTTTTAAATGAATGAATAATTCAACTTAATTTGAATTATTATGGTCATTTCTAGAATGTACTGTATTTTGACAATTTAACTAAGAAAAGAAACATCTACTGTATATGAGCAGACAGGAAGCTGCTGCCTTAGTAACTGTCCCCCTGCCCCCACACCTATTTTTACCAACAGGGATTCCCTTAGTGCATCGTGCAGATTGGGGCAGGGTTAAAGAATGAGTCAGAGGAGATTTTCCTTGCAGCAGTGACGTAAAAGGTGCAAAAAAAATAAAGCTATAAAAAAAAAACAGATAAAAAAAATGGGGTATGAATCTATGTGGTGAGTCATCCAGACTGATTAAATACCTGGGGTTTGACAAAAGATGGAGTATTATACTGTCTTTATCATCTATATATGTCATTACAACTACCGTGTTTCCCCGAAAGTAAGACAGTGTCTTACTTTCTTTTTATCCCCAAAAGCCCCACTATGTCTTACTTTCGGGGTATGTCTTATATTAGCCGACCCCCCTGAAACCCCCGATACGTCTTACAATCGGGGGTGTCTTACTATCGGGGAAACACGGTAATTTGTAAATTAGTTTCTCTTCTGTCTAAAAATGCATTCAATAGTTGAATGATTCCCAGCTTTGGGCCTTAAGACATTAGTCAGTGTGTTTGGCACATGCAACAAATGCAAGCAAATCTTTTTTCATCAAACATTGTTGGTACAGAGTTGCCCTTTTACAGGCGTATTTATGCAGTAGAATATTTAAATAATGTATGTGTGAGTTTCTGTAAACCATAGATTGATGAATAGTTGCTCAAAAAAAGCATTTCATGCTAACACATGTATCTTAATCACACTTTACAATAAAAAAACACACTAAGGTGTAAAAGGGTTGAGCAGCAAGGTGGATGAAAACATTGGCAACCTGCCGCTAGCTATGCTGCTATTGCTAGCTTGTACATAAATAGGAACAGTTGACTTTTGTCGTTTTTCATCTCTAATTGTGCAACATTTTTCTTAGCTTTTTCATTACCAAAATGTTGTGTCCTGCACTGATGACGTAATTTAAAAACCATTATTATTGAAACTCAACCATATCAGTTATATATATGCAAGATGTAAAATGTTGGTAAATATCACAATGAACGTGTTACATGCACTAAATAAACACATACTTTACAACACAGTTTAAATTTTTTTTTTTCCAATTTGCCTTAATTGTGACCATTGTTTCCAGATATTGGGGCTTCCATGCAGATACTGGAAAAGCATCTCAGCCACATGATTTTATTAAAAAACTTTAATCTTGCATTTTCCTGCCTTCATTGATATTTTGTGACTTTCCCTACATTACGCTATTTAGAACTTTTTGTCTTTTGCAGAAACTAGTAGGGCTGAAAAAAAATGGAGGTTAATAATTAAAAATTAATTTCCTCTTTGCTACTGAGTTTCTGCAACAAGATTCATAAATATTGCTGACCGTGTGTCTGCTTGTGCCTTTTGCTGTTTTTTTTTTCTTAGGTTTCCTTCATCGTCCAGTCTGTTTCCCCTTTTTTCTATCTGCCTCTCACCCTGCTTCTCCATCTGTCAGCTTATCCGGAAACTGCTTTACTGTCTGCCGTGATAGTTTCCAGCCTTATTTTCAAGCCACCTGGCTCTTTAATTTAATGACTGCAGTCCTGTTATATAACAAGCCCACCTACAATCATCACAGTTTCATCTGGTCTTGTTTTTTTTGTGTGTGTTTCTTTTGGACCTAGTCCCACTGTATATTGTTATGGTGTACATTTATGCATTCATGTGTCTTTGCTCTTTCGGAAGGAAGTGAACAGGCAAGCTAACATCCCATTAGCCAAACGCCCACACATGCGCCGACCCCAAATAATCGGAAATGTTACCAAGTCAGATAGGAATCTCAGCGACTGCAGCAGATATTTTAGAGGAATTTGAGATCAGGAACATTTCTTCTTGTCTGTGGAAACATTTGTTAGTATTTATAGCTTATCTGGCTTTTGCATTAAACTCAACCCGTGGATTATTTCAGAAGATGTTTTTCTTAAGGGTTGTAATGTAGATCTAAGTCTTTTTATTGTTGATGTAGCCTTTTAAAACACAGAAGTGCTAAGAGAAATGTCATTATTTTTGCACTGATCAGAACGTGCAAATGCCAATGCAATGTGCAAATAAAAAAAAAATGTGTTTGGTGGTCTGAAATGTTTAGGTGTGACAAAACATTTCAAGCAAAACAGATCCATCAGGGAGCAAACATAATCATTTGTAGAAATAATTTAAGAGAACAGTTGTTCACCTGTTATAAAATGTACCCCCTTTTTCTTGGAACGTCATAAAATTCAGTAACTGGTGTTTCAACTGCTCTCTCAACTCTGTGCAAAGATCCAGTAACTTGATTCAAACTGTGAGATGCAGCAGCCAGCACACTCTGTTTTCATGTGAACATGATTTAAAGGTTATTAGGAAAAACCCAGATTTGTTCCATCAACAAAACAATTGGTATAATAAATAATTTTAAAAACAAAACGTGGATACCTCATCCACACAACAAACACTATGGGTTGAGCGGACATAAAATCAAAGTCAGTTGACTGTCAACAAGTATTGAGTTGAGTTTATTAATGGACTTCTAAGTGAATTATTTAAAAAAGCCTTGACTGGGAACCCATATTTGGAATGTGATCACAGCTTCCCTAATCTAAATGCATTTTTCATGAACTGCTTTCTTTTCTAACAATTTATATCTAATATATCTATTACCAATACGACATGATGTTCGTACATTTGGTGTCTGGGTCATGGAGTCCTGGACTTCTCGCTCATTGTACTTTTATGCAGTAAAATGAATTATATTGTCCACCATATTACACTCAAGATTGGACTCATTTTCCTTCCATTCATCATATTTGACATGTTCTTTTGCCGTAGCACGTCTTCTCTCTCCGGCTCTCAGCATTACAGGACTCCGCTGTACGGCAATCGTTTTAATGTTCTAGGATGTTCCCTAATAGTACATTAAATTGTTAGAAATATAGCAGCGAGAACACTAATAATCTCTCCGCTCACACACACACCAACCATCTGGCAAACTGCTTCCAGACTCCGCACATCTCTAATGCTTCCTGTTTGCCTTTAATCAGAGCTCAGGTTTCAGGAAGACAGGATACATTAGACACAGGAGATGGCTTGAATGGACAGGTTATTGACTAGAGGATGGAAACTACCAGCATGTATTTCTCTTCTGGACATTTCCAGGTTCGACAGAGGGAGACAGACAAATAACTTTGGACAATTAATGTCTATTTTCAGATTTATTTATTTATTTACTTTTGGCACATTCTGTAACTCACCTAGCCGTTTTCTACTGGCTTTTATTAGTTAGAGAAAAACTTCCCTGAATATCTGTGAAAACTGAAATAGAAAATTCTAGAATACTCAACATTTTCTTTGAACTTTCTTGTATTCTCTGGTTTTCTTCAGGAATGCAGGCCAGGAGCATTTGCTGTGTTCTTTTGGCCGTGGGCCCAGAAGCTGCATTGGTTCGACCCTTACTGAGATCTTTATTAAGGTGAGCTCAAAACCTTCAGCCACATCCTTAGTTTTAATATGACTGCTTTTCATTAAAGGTCCTATTAAAGTTGTCTTGTGTAGTTCCTGATGAGTGATAAACAAACAACAACAAAAACAAGAAAATAGGTAGAACAAAGAAGTGAGAAGTTATAAAACTGAAAAATATGCAATTTAATTCATTTAGAAATTTTTTATTGCTTTTTTGTTCGTTAAAACATCTATATGAGCAGACAGGTAGCTGATCCTGGATCTTTGCACATCGGTAAACATTAGATGTTTACTAATGTGTCTTACTAATTTGTTTTGCTATTCTAACTAGCTCACCAACACAGATGATGAGGTTCCATGTCTTAAAGGTGGTTTATCGTGTGTTTCTCATTTCATTACATTGGGACACACAAAAAGGGTTTCTAGGTACACAAACCAACAAAAATAAACATCACAGTAGCTTGAATTTGAATTGGACCAATAGGAGTAGCTTATTCTATTCTGTGTATATTTAGGTTTTACCCCATTTAATTGAAGAAATTATATTTAAGTTTTTGTGCAGCTAATAATGTGTTGGTATTTTTGTAATTCCCTCGTTAGACATTTTGTCTAACGAGGGAATTACAAAAATGCACATATTAAGACGGAACCTCCCTGTTGTCAGGAAGGTTCTGTGCAACATTAAAACCTCCACCAGTCATCCTGTAAACGGATCAATGGTCATGGGAATACCTGGCTGCTTGTTCGATTTACCTAAAGAACGCAGAGCCGTAACCACGGCAGCCCAGCCGCCAAAGCAGCACTCACCATAGCCACAAAGCTCACACGTACACGCACACAGTCAGGCTGGGGAGCGTTCAAGAGCAGGAATTGTATGCGACGTTTATTTTCTTAGACAAGTCATCTCTTCTGCTGTATTGCTGTTTTAATCCGTTGTTTATTCATACGATCAACCAGTTTTGCAATGAGTGAGTGAAAGTAACCGCAACAAACACACAAAGACAATAACTTCTAGCACATCAGTCCTTCTTTACTGCAATCTGTATAGGATTAACTAGAAAATTAAATTCATACAGCTTGACTTGTGCTTATGACCAAACTAAAATGTTTTGCAGGTGCTGAAATGCACATCTAATGTATATAATTTTTAACTAATACAATTAAAGCGTGTTATTTAACGTGCATAGGTAGATTATATTTACCTTGACAGCACTGACATGTCCTACATTAAAAACTGCAACTCGCTGGTGGGTGGTATCTCAAGCTGTCTGAAATGCAGCTCCAAGAAGTGACTCAACACACCTACACCCTGCACACACATATATATCACATATGAGTCAATCAAGCCGGATATAGGGATGTCCACATAGAGAATTTTTCCCCCCCAAAATCAGTTTTAGTCTTTGAGTCGAGATAAAACTTCTGGTAAAAAAACCTCATGCTTTATTGTTTTCTTTTACAACTTGTCAATACATCAACATGGCAGCAGTAAACTCAAGCTTCTCATCTATTGGCTGGCTTAAGATGATGATGTCATTACCAGAGATTTCTTCTCACTGAACAGAAATCAAACAAATGTTAGCCATTTGTCATTTCATTTCTGTTTTGGTAATTTGTTAGTTTTCCTTATTCGTCATGAAGCATAAGTAAGAGGAAAAGGTGTATGTTAAAGTAATGTCTGTTTCACCTGCCATTTATCCATTCATTTCTTGAAACTGGTCCCAGGTTGACAGAAAAACCTGAACACCTTTATAAGTTTATAATATGTGTATTCTTGTACATTTGGATCAAATGATGAAGAACAAAAAGAACAACAACAAAACATTGTTATTGAAATGTATTTATTTTCCTTTTATAGGACTTACTTAATTTACAAATTATTAAAATTATTGAATTAATTTGTACATTAATTGCACAAATTAACTTATGCAATTTAAACACACCTTTTTTGTTAGTTTTTTTTTTAGATGTATATAATTTTTGCTTTCACAAACATGCGATTTCCTCTGAAGTCATACGGTTTTTTTCAGATTTGGAAAAATATTTGGACAGCTTGGAAGTATATAATTTAATTTTAAACACTATTTAAGCAACAAGCACGTATGCCAATCCTGAAACCCTAAACATATTTATGTGAATGAATAATATTTTTAGTTGGAGCAGGATAACCTGCTTTCTGAACATTTTTGTCCCCATTAAGAAAATTGGGTCTGAACTCATAAGTTTTCACAGACAAGCTTATAATCCCAAAAGGGGACTAAAAGTAGTTGTTTCAATAATCAAAATTGCTACATTTATTGACACTTTGCTGGAAATAATATGAAAAATGTTCCTTTAGCAGAAGTTAGAGAGACCTTTGACCTTTTCTGTTTAAACAGTCTCTGTTGATCCTTTGGAGCTCTCTCCTGGGTCTCCTCATGCGTTCTGACTTCACAGGTTTTCTATACGGTTTAGATCTGGTTACCTTTCCATGTTGACTTTTTTCATAGAAATTGCCTTCATATTCATGGTGCCATGCACAGGCACCGATCCTCCACCGTATCCGACAGAGGACATGTATTGCTTTTTCACATCATTCATTTTTTTGTTTCATGCCAAACCTTCCTGCAATGTTTGTGATCTGACCAAATAGTTTCTATTAAAGATCTGTAACAAGCAAGACAAGTTCACAGTGAAGTAAATAAATATTCTACCCCCAGTTCTGCAGTAAAAGAATGACTAATTTTAAGACTGTTTACAGATCTGTTACAGAGGAGCCAATAACTGTGGAGGTTCTGCTGCAGGCAACACCCAGAAACTTATTCAGTTTAGCTCAAGAGAAAAGCAACAATTTTGTTTTATTAAGAATGCAGATCCGACTGGTAATCCGTTGCATTTGACTGGTTTTTAACAGGATGACCATTTTCTGCTCACACAATGAGGAGGATATAATCAGAGTAACAAGGAGTCTGTGGGGATCTAGGTCAGAGATGTGACTCATCGCTCTTTTTCCTTCATCCTTCCCCCCTGCGTTCCTCCTGCCCCCCCTCCCCGCCCTCAGCATCTTTCCTCGGCTCCCTCATCGCTTTCCTCCCCATTCATTCATCCTGCTCCTCCCCCAACATCAGGAAAATCCTCATTCATAAAGTGAAGGGTAGGGGAGACGCGATTGGTTGGCTCAGCAGCCGCAGGATAAGCCAATGAGAAATGCTGGGAATGACATCAGGATCTTAAGAGGAGGCTTGAAAACTAAAGTAGATGTGGAAATATTGGTCTGAATTCAAATGTGAGACTTGTTGCTACCTTCTCAGTCCAAAACAGTTGACGTCGTGTTAAAGCGTGGCAGCTAAAAGGGGCCGCTTTGCTATTTCAGACTTGGAATCAAAGTATTGTGGGGGCTGTTGTTTTGCACGTCGAAAACTAAAAAGCTTTGGCTCGGTTAAACACTTTGTTTTCGCTCAGCAGTAAACACACACTGAAAATAGAAAACACTCTCCGCTTTTATATTTCAGGAAGCTTCCAGATACTTGCTAAAGAACTACGACTGGTGTTTGGATCCTCCGTCGCAGGACCTTCAATACAAATGGCTGCCTGTGTCCCGCCCCGCCAACCTTCCCACTGTGTCCTTCACCCGGTTGGATCAAAACGTATCAGAATGAGATTACGCCGGGGACACGTAGCCTCCGGCTGTGTTTTATTGAACAAACATGTGTGCCTTGCATGCTGGGGGAATGTCTGGAGATGTGAAGGAGGGATGCCGGCAAACTGCGAGGCTTTCCCCCTCCTGTGCATAACCTTGTAATCGTGCCAGGGAAAGCTGAGGGGGGCGCTGGTTGTGCTTTATCTGTTCCTCTGCCAGATATTCTGCAGTGTTCCTTGATTGCTCTGCAAGCGAAGGCAGGACAGATGAGTCATTCTTCTATTGTGGAATCTGAAACAGACTCAGAAATGTTTTATATATATATATATATTTTTTTTTTTTAACTAAGAATTCATTCACATGCAAGTCTTGTTTTTAAAAACTGCAATCTGTCTCGATTGCAGTTCGGTTTGGGATAAGCCTTGATGTTTCTGAGTGGAGGTGTGCGTGTCTGAAGCAGAAACTCTGTAGCATTAGTATTCATGGCCCTTCATTCCAGAGGATTGCACGTCATGTGTCACACGGGAACATGGGTAAACCCTCAGATTCCATCACTGCCTGCAAACCTGAACCCACTTCTTACCCCCCCACCCCACCTAGCAACAACCACTGCTTAGCAACAGTTCGTCATACAGATCCTGTCTTGCCTCCTTTTAGTATGCATGTCTCACACAAATACACACACGCACACTATTCTTGCTTATATTTTGAGTTGTATACATCTTGCCTGAAAAAAATAAAAGAACATACTGTTTAGGCATTTCTTCTTTTCTTTTTTCTTTTTTTTTCTTTTTTTTTTTTTTGCACTTAATTGTTGCAGATCAGACTAAATTTAATAACAAATAACTTGGGTGAATAGAAAATTTAGCTCCTTAATGATTATTTTATTTATCAAATGGGGGGAAAAAAAAAAGCTATCTGAACTAACTCAACTCTATAGGAAGCATTTTTTTATCCCCTAACCCTTGGCTGTACAACACTTATCAAAAATTGATGTTTTTTTTTTTATATATTGCTTTGAAAAGATTTTGGCCCATTCTTTTATGCACAGTTGTTTTATTTCAGCCATATTTAAACGTTTTTGAGCTTCAGCAACCCACTTAATGATGTTTCACATCATCTTATTTACATTTGTCTTCAATCAGATGTTTGAGTATACCACTCTTTTGTCTTTTGTGAGTCTAGACTTAAGGTTAAGGCAGTCCAGTGATAAACAAATATTTGGTTTTGAGGTTTTTCTGGTAGAGAGCAGAATTCCTGTTTTCATTAGAGTTGATTTTCACAGCTATTCGACATAAAATGTGACCACAACTCCCTTTGATTTGCAGAAATCTGCAATTGTTAAAAATTTCCACAGTATGTCAGAAAAGCATGCAGGTTTTCATAGACTGTCCTAAATTTTGCATGAGTAAGAAGTACAATCTAGAAAAATACTAATACCATAAGTTTGATATTCCTTAAGCTATTAGATGACATGTTATTTTACAATGAAGAGCTGTAAAATAACGGTACGTTCACGTTGATCTCTGTAGGCGGTGTGATCCCTTATCGATCTCAGGAACATTTAATTTGTCACGCGATCCACCACACAACAGACCCCCTGTTCTCTCTACACCACACACACTCCACCATAAAAGACTGCATCCATGCCTGCCCTGCTCGCATCTCTGAGTTGTCAGTGTGTCTCTGTTTCTCGTGTGCACATACTCGCGGACATACATCACATAGGATCTGGCAGAAAATGGGGTTCTTGTGAACGAGGCTGGTATGACTCATTGTTCCTCCTGCACTTGGCTGTCAGCTAAAGCTTCTGTTAGCAACTGTTTGGGACAGGCAAAATGACTCATGGTGAGTCTTATGCATAGGAGCACATGGCTCTGTTTTATTTGGTTATATCCTTTTTTTTTTATTTCGCTTTTTTGCTTTCTGCAGAGAAGGAATAAGAAGAATCTGTACTCGGTAATGGCTGCAAATCATTTTTATTATTCTTGAGCCTTTTCACATAATTACACAGGAATTTAGTTGACTTGGAATGTGCATGCCAGACCACCTCTTCACATATTCAGCTGCATTTGTAAATGAGTTGCCTGTGCGGTCTTAACAATATCCTTGTGAATTTCGCATTGAGTGCATTTTAGGAATGTGCTGAGCAGAAGTGTGTGCAGACTACAATGAAATGCAACTCATTGAGAAGTACGCTAAAGCCTTAGCATTCATTATGTAGATGGGGATCCTGTAATACAATGCACTGTGTGCGTCATTCGTATGTAAGTAGTGTGTAGGAGGTTACAGCAGGAAAAAATGCATTAGGCTAAATGTGCAGAGGTAAAAACTAAGGGCTCATTGTTTTTCAGCAGCATGATTATTTATAAAATCCCACATCTCTAATTAAATGTCGGAAAAGAAGCTGAAAAAATAAGCAGAATAATGCACCAGGGGTCATTTTCTGTCCTTTATCTTTGAGAAAAACAAGAGTTTGTCAGTGAGTCTCGCACACAGGAGGACAAACGCTGGATCCAGATGGCAAAACAAAGCCTGAGGTCGGGTTTAATGAGCAAAGTTAATTACCACATGACCGCTCTGTCGGTCCACTCGCAGTGGACTGATAGGCCGTTATGGTGTGTACAACAGGAAGCGAAGGAAGTGCACCCTACCCCCTGCAAGTGCGACACATGTTTGGACAGAAAAACAGCAGGTTTACCTGTTCAGCTAACAAACTCCAACATGCAGCCAAGGTAAACGAGGCCCTCAAAACAGACGGAGTATTCACAACAGGAGGTGCAGCAGAGAGATGCGCCTTCCCTGTATCAATTGATGCATATTTCTGTACAATTACAGATGCAGAAATATGCTGTCATGTTATCTAAGCTGTGTTGAGTTTAAATAACATAAAGAAATCCAGACTCTTTAATCTTTACAACTTAAAGAGGCATTTTACTCTTACAAAGGTCAAAACTCATTTAAATATCACGACTTTCTGAAAAAGAGATATTTTTAGATGAAGTGTACTCTCGCAAAATTTTTTGTAATATTTAAAGAGCCAGCCTTTTATTTCTATTATCAAGGAAAATAAATCTGTCGCAATAAGCATTATAAATTAAAATTAGCTCAATAATTCCCTTTCTGAGCTATAATATTTTTTGAAGAGCAATTGTGTTTATAGATTTCTAATTAATTTATGGTTTCAGTTCCAAGTAGCCGTTTTTGGTTTTATTTTGGATATTTAAACTCTCTCCCAGGCCCAGAGCGAAGTACTCTTTACAAAATGAAAGTTTATTAGTCTCTGAGAAGGCAAACTCGCATCATATTTTCAAGCCATTATGAAAATATGACCAGTAAACTGGTAACAGTTGGTGTTCATCAATAACTGGTGAAATGTATCATCTCTAAAAATGTGTTACTGTGACAGGCCTAGTTTAAAATAAAGCTAAAAAATAAGAGGATAATTTTTTTTAATCACATAGATATTGCAGGAAAAGAAATGGTTAAAACCTGGATTTATTATTATATCTGTACTTAAAAATGCGAACTAGTTCCTTTTAAATTTTAGCCAAAGGTAATAAGTGTCATTAGGTCCAAAGAGTCGCATGTGGAGTCGCAGGTTGGGAACCTCTGATCTGCCTAAAAAAGAAAAAAAATAATTCTTCCAATTTCAATAAGCACAATATGTTTTGATAAATTCAATAAATTAAACTGATTTTGAAAAAAAAGGTTTGAAAAGATTGTTTCCAGTATAAATTGTGCTCAAAAACTAATTTATACTGAAAGCAATAAAATAAGTAAAACATAAATAGGGGTGAGTACTTTATATAGTTTACCAGTTACTGCAGTGAGACAAGTCACAACATAAACAGCTGTTTTTCTTACTTATGTGACCTACTAACAAACAAAAGTCCCCCTGTGTATGCAATGAATTCATAAAAAAAAAAAACTCAAAGGACACAAAAATACTACTTTGCTCCTTATTTAATGTTAGTCTGTGCTCAGACAGGCAGCAAAGGAAACCATTAGTCACAGAGGTGCCATCAAGCTCTGTTTAATTGTCTCATTCATCTTCCCTGAGCTGCTGAGTCCTGCCTGCGCAGCTGCCCAGATCCACCGGGAACCCCTCAGGAGCACTCCACCAAAAAACAAGTCTACTATCACTTACGGCAGCAAGTGGTTCCATAATCTCTCTCNCGTTTAAATTAGTTGGTTTACAGACTTGGATTGTAAATATATTCCATGATTTTCAGTGGAGTTGAAGATTGGGCTTTGGGAAAGTCATTTCAGAACGCTTTATCCTCTCTAAAAGCAGTTTTCCTGTGCATTCAGAATCGTTGGCCTGAATGCAATGATGCTGAAGCACTATGATATCACACTTTCAATTGCCAAGTTGTTGATTTGTGAAGAATGAGAAGCTAGTCCTTGTCCTTCGTTATTTCATCAACTTTGTACAACGGCATCGTGTTTGACAGGTGACACAGTGTTCTTGGGTTTACTTCCAGAATAGTTATACCAGTATATGAGTATTTACTGTGAATGATTTGGATTTTACCACAACAGGTGAAGTTTATACATTCACCTGTGTTCAAGAACCATACAGGGCATTACCTATTGCACCATCACTCTAAGTTTGATTCATGTGCTAATCTGCTGTGGCTTAATGTCGTAACAAACACTTCCTCACATATACTGACCATTAGAGCAGAAAGAGACAGGAAGCTTTCCGTTATTGTAACACATTAAGGATGTTGAGGAAATGTGTCATAAAGAGCCTTTTTTCATTAAAACGGCAATAGAATAAAAGGTTGCATTTTCGTCTAGGTATTCTTTCAGCACATAGTCATTTTTTTTTTTTTCACGGTCCGGAAAACATTTACAAAGGAAAGGAAATTAAAGAATTATTATCAGCAGCAAGGTTTTTTATTGTTGTCATTGTTGTAGTCAAGGGCATCACTTTTGGTTGGAAAAACTGAATAAGCTGAGAAATTGCATTTCAGTACTTGAAAGACTAACAGAAGGTCAGATGGTTTGAGGAAACAATTATGATGTGAAAAAGCAAACATTTGTCAAAAACACCCCAAACATTACTGTGGAGGTCTTCTTTAAACATTATATTATATTATAAATATTATACTATAGTATTTATACTCTGCATCCATTATCTTTAAAGTATTGAGAAGAACTGAGTAGTGTAAAAATGTGAGCCTAAAAAAAATGTTTGTAACTTCTCTGGACAAATAAAACCTCATCTGGGGCCATTCACCTGTTTCCTCTCCCTGTCGACCCTTTTCTGTTTTCATTCACCTCCTCAGTTCACATGTTTGTTCTCATTCATGCTTATTAATGCCTTGGTAATGTATGCATCCGTTGCCATGGAAACTATTCACCTATCTTTGTCTTTAAGCATTCTGTGCATACCTAAATATACACTGTTGGGTATCCAAAAGAGAAGAATATCAATATTCAGGTTGTAATCTGTACTAAAACTATCTGATTAGAAGCTCATTAGTTGCAGCACTGATTCTGGCAAAGCCATTTTCACCTCCGCTTGTTGACTTGGAGCTTTTCACAGCAGTGCTGCGGAGCTGCAAACACACAGTCTCCCCCCTCAGCAGTTCAACACTGGAACATTTGCTGTCATTCACAATACTGACACGGTTTGCGTTGATGGCGTAATAACGACTCTTACTGATACTTTGTTCAAAGCCAAAGAAACGCTTCATACATATTATCATTGTTTGACTTTAAAATAATGTGAATTAGTTGACACCTTTTGGGAAGGATGAATTAGTAAATGCTGATTGCGGAAAAAGTTACTAAAGGTACTAATGGAACCAACGTGTGCCCATCTGAAAATGGCTGCTGAAATTGATTCTCATCAGACCTGAAGACTTGTTTTCAAACTATTATTTTTGCTCAGCCTCTGTGAATTGCAGCCTCTTTCCTGTGTTATTTTTCCATTTTTTTAGACAATTTCCTGTAAAGCCAGGAGTTTTTTTTTTTGTTTTGTTTTTTTTTATGTGTGAGCATTCTGCCACTCAGAGAAACCCGTCAGGTTCCAACAACAAGGCCACATTTCTTCCCCATTTTGATGCTCGTTCTGATGCTGGAATGGGATTGGACAATTTGCTATGTGTGTTGACAATCATCTGAACAGGTGTTTATCATGAAGTGACCGGAGAGGGTTCACTTGCAACAGCAGGATTTTCGTGGGAAAAGATTTAGGTTTTCAGACAAAACCTTGATGCTTTATTACATTTTGTCAGTTTCAGCAGAAAGCATTGGACAGGGAGAAATAGGCAGGTACAAAAAAATAAATAAATAAATAAATAAGTAGTTCAAAGATATCTTACACCTGCTTGATCAATGTAGTTCTTGATAATATGCTTAACTAGTTGTATTGAATTCAGTTTTAAATGAATGAATAATTCAACTTAATTTGAATTATTATGGTCATTTCTAGAATGTACTGTATTTTGACAATTTAACTAAGAAAAGAAACATCTACTGTATATGAGCAGACAGGAAGCTGCTGCCTTAGTAACTGTCCCCCTGCCCCCACACCTATTTTTACCAACAGGGATTCCCTTAGTGCATCGTGCAGATTGGGGCAGGGTTAAAGAATGAGTCAGAGGAGATTTTCCTTGCAGCAGTGACGTAAAAGGTGCAAAAAAAATAAAGCTATAAAAAAAAAACAGATAAAAAAAATGGGGTATGAATCTATGTGGTGAGTCATCCAGACTGATTAAATACCTGGGGTTTGACAAAAGATGGAGTATTATACTGTCTTTATCATCTATATATGTCATTACAACTACCGTGTTTCCCCGAAAGTAAGACAGTGTCTTACTTTCTTTTTATCCCCAAAAGCCCCACTATGTCTTACTTTCGGGGTATGTCTTATATTAGCCGACCCCCCTGAAACCCCCGATACGTCTTACAATCGGGGGTGTCTTACTATCGGGGAAACACGGTAATTTGTAAATTAGTTTCTCTTCTGTCTAAAAATGCATTCAATAGTTGAATGATTCCCAGCTTTGGGCCTTAAGACATTAGTCAGTGTGTTTGGCACATGCAACAAATGCAAGCAAATCTTTTTTCATCAAACATTGTTGGTACAGAGTTGCCCTTTTACAGGCGTATTTATGCAGTAGAATATTTAAATAATGTATGTGTGAGTTTCTGTAAACCATAGATTGATGAATAGTTGCTCAAAAAAAGCATTTCATGCTAACACATGTATCTTAATCACACTTTACAATAAAAAAACACACTAAGGTGTAAAAGGGTTGAGCAGCAAGGTGGATGAAAACATTGGCAACCTGCCGCTAGCTATGCTGCTATTGCTAGCTTGTACATAAATAGGAACAGTTGACTTTTGTCGTTTTTCATCTCTAATTGTGCAACATTTTTCTTAGCTTTTTCATTACCAAAATGTTGTGTCCTGCACTGATGACGTAATTTAAAAACCATTATTATTGAAACTCAACCATATCAGTTATATATATGCAAGATGTAAAATGTTGGTAAATATCACAATGAACGTGTTACATGCACTAAATAAACACATACTTTACAACACAGTTTAAATTTTTTTTTTTCCAATTTGCCTTAATTGTGACCATTGTTTCCAGATATTGGGGCTTCCATGCAGATACTGGAAAAGCATCTCAGCCACATGATTTTATTAAAAAACTTTAATCTTGCATTTTCCTGCCTTCATTGATATTTTGTGACTTTCCCTACATTACGCTATTTAGAACTTTTTGTCTTTTGCAGAAACTAGTAGGGCTGAAAAAAAATGGAGGTTAATAATTAAAAATTAATTTCCTCTTTGCTACTGAGTTTCTGCAACAAGATTCATAAATATTGCTGACCGTGTGTCTGCTTGTGCCTTTTGCTGTTTTTTTTTTCTTAGGTTTCCTTCATCGTCCAGTCTGTTTCCCCTTTTTTCTATCTGCCTCTCACCCTGCTTCTCCATCTGTCAGCTTATCCGGAAACTGCTTTACTGTCTGCCGTGATAGTTTCCAGCCTTATTTTCAAGCCACCTGGCTCTTTAATTTAATGACTGCAGTCCTGTTATATAACAAGCCCACCTACAATCATCACAGTTTCATCTGGTCTTGTTTTTTTTGTGTGTGTTTCTTTTGGACCTAGTCCCACTGTATATTGTTATGGTGTACATTTATGCATTCATGTGTCTTTGCTCTTTCGGAAGGAAGTGAACAGGCAAGCTAACATCCCATTAGCCAAACGCCCACACATGCGCCGACCCCAAATAATCGGAAATGTTACCAAGTCAGATAGGAATCTCAGCGACTGCAGCAGATATTTTAGAGGAATTTGAGATCAGGAACATTTCTTCTTGTCTGTGGAAACATTTGTTAGTATTTATAGCTTATCTGGCTTTTGCATTAAACTCAACCCGTGGATTATTTCAGAAGATGTTTTTCTTAAGGGTTGTAATGTAGATCTAAGTCTTTTTATTGTTGATGTAGCCTTTTAAAACACAGAAGTGCTAAGAGAAATGTCATTATTTTTGCACTGATCAGAACGTGCAAATGCCAATGCAATGTGCAAATAAAAAAAAAATGTGTTTGGTGGTCTGAAATGTTTAGGTGTGACAAAACATTTCAAGCAAAACAGATCCATCAGGGAGCAAACATAATCATTTGTAGAAATAATTTAAGAGAACAGTTGTTCACCTGTTATAAAATGTACCCCCTTTTTCTTGGAACGTCATAAAATTCAGTAACTGGTGTTTCAACTGCTCTCTCAACTCTGTGCAAAGATCCAGTAACTTGATTCAAACTGTGAGATGCAGCAGCCAGCACACTCTGTTTTCATGTGAACATGATTTAAAGGTTATTAGGAAAAACCCAGATTTGTTCCATCAACAAAACAATTGGTATAATAAATAATTTTAAAAACAAAACGTGGATACCTCATCCACACAACAAACACTATGGGTTGAGCGGACATAAAATCAAAGTCAGTTGACTGTCAACAAGTATTGAGTTGAGTTTATTAATGGACTTCTAAGTGAATTATTTAAAAAAGCCTTGACTGGGAACCCATATTTGGAATGTGATCACAGCTTCCCTAATCTAAATGCATTTTTCATGAACTGCTTTCTTTTCTAACAATTTATATCTAATATATCTATTACCAATACGACATGATGTTCGTACATTTGGTGTCTGGGTCATGGAGTCCTGGACTTCTCGCTCATTGTACTTTTATGCAGTAAAATGAATTATATTGTCCACCATATTACACTCAAGATTGGACTCATTTTCCTTCCATTCATCATATTTGACATGTTCTTTTGCCGTAGCACGTCTTCTCTCTCCGGCTCTCAGCATTACAGGACTCCGCTGTACGGCAATCGTTTTAATGTTCTAGGATGTTCCCTAATAGTACATTAAATTGTTAGAAATATAGCAGCGAGAACACTAATAATCTCTCCGCTCACACACACACCAACCATCTGGCAAACTGCTTCCAGACTCCGCACATCTCTAATGCTTCCTGTTTGCCTTTAATCAGAGCTCAGGTTTCAGGAAGACAGGATACATTAGACACAGGAGATGGCTTGAATGGACAGGTTATTGACTAGAGGATGGAAACTACCAGCATGTATTTCTCTTCTGGACATTTCCAGGTTCGACAGAGGGAGACAGACAAATAACTTTGGACAATTAATGTCTATTTTCAGATTTATTTATTTATTTACTTTTGGCACATTCTGTAACTCACCTAGCCGTTTTCTACTGGCTTTTATTAGTTAGAGAAAAACTTCCCTGAATATCTGTGAAAACTGAAATAGAAAATTCTAGAATACTCAACATTTTCTTTGAACTTTCTTGTATTCTCTGGTTTTCTTCAGGAATGCAGGCCAGGAGCATTTGCTGTGTTCTTTTGGCCGTGGGCCCAGAAGCTGCATTGGTTCGACCCTTACTGAGATCTTTATTAAGGTGAGCTCAAAACCTTCAGCCACATCCTTAGTTTTAATATGACTGCTTTTCATTAAAGGTCCTATTAAAGTTGTCTTGTGTAGTTCTTGATGAGTGATAAACCTATTTGTAAAAAAAAAAAAAAGTACAAACAACAACAAAAACAAGAAAATAGGTAGAACAAAGAAGTGAGAAGTTATAAAACTGAAAAATATGCAATTTAATTCATTTAGAAATTTTTTATTGCTTTTTTGTTCGTTAAAACATCTATATGAGCAGACAGGTAGCTGATCCTGGATCTTTGCACATCGGTAAACATTAGATGTTTACTAATGTGTCTTACTAATTTGTTTTGCTATTCTAACTAGCTCACCAACACAGATGATGAGGTTCCATGTCTTAAAGGTGGTTTATCGTGTGTTTCTCATTTCATTACATTGGGACACACAAAAAGGGTTTCTAGGTACACAAACCAACAAAAATAAACATCACAGTAGCTTGAATTTGAATTGGACCAATAGGAGTAGCTTATTCTATTCTGTGTATATTTAGGTTTTACCCCATTTAATTGAAGAAATTATATTTAAGTTTTTGTGCAGCTAATAATGTGTTGGTATTTTTGTAATTCCCTCGTTAGACATTTTGTCTAACGAGGGAATTACAAAAATGCACATATTAAGACGGAACCTCCCTGTTGTCAGGAAGGTTCTGTGCAACATTAAAACCTCCACCAGTCATCCTGTAAACGGATCAATGGTCATGGGAATACCTGGCTGCTTGTTCGATTTACCTAAAGAACGCAGAGCCGTAACCACGGCAGCCCAGCCGCCAAAGCAGCACTCACCATAGCCACAAAGCTCACACGTACACGCACACAGTCAGGCTGGGGAGCGTTCAAGAGCAGGAATTGTATGCGACGTTTATTTTCTTAGACAAGTCATCTCTTCTGCTGTATTGCTGTTTTAATCCGTTGTTTATTCATACGATCAACCAGTTTTGCAATGAGTGAGTGAAAGTAACCGCAACAAACACACAAAGACAATAACTTCTAGCACATCAGTCCTTCTTTACTGCAATCTGTATAGGATTAACTAGAAAATTAAATTCATACAGCTTGACTTGTGCTTATGACCAAACTAAAATGTTTTGCAGGTGCTGAAATGCACATCTAATGTATATAATTTTTAACTAATACAATTAAAGCGTGTTATTTAACGTGCATAGGTAGATTATATTTACCTTGACAGCACTGACATGTCCTACATTAAAAACTGCAACTCGCTGGTGGGTGGTATCTCAAGCTGTCTGAAATGCAGCTCCAAGAAGTGACTCAACACACCTACACCCTGCACACACATATATATCACATATGAGTCAATCAAGCCGGATATAGGGATGTCCACATAGAGAATTTTTCCCCCCCAAAATCAGTTTTAGTCTTTGAGTCGAGATAAAACTTCTGGTAAAAAAACCTCATGCTTTATTGTTTTCTTTTACAACTTGTCAATACATCAACATGGCAGCAGTAAACTCAAGCTTCTCATCTATTGGCTGGCTTAAGATGATGATGTCATTACCAGAGATTTCTTCTCACTGAACAGAAATCAAACAAATGTTAGCCATTTGTCATTTCATTTCTGTTTTGGTAATTTGTTAGTTTTCCTTATTCGTCATGAAGCATAAGTAAGAGGAAAAGGTGTATGTTAAAGTAATGTCTGTTTCACCTGCCATTTATCCATTCATTTCTTGAAACTGGTCCCAGGTTGACAGAAAAACCTGAACACCTTTATAAGTTTATAATATGTGTATTCTTGTACATTTGGATCAAATGATGAAGAACAAAAAGAACAACAACAAAACATTGTTATTGAAATGTATTTATTTTCCTTTTATAGGACTTACTTAATTTACAAATTATTAAAATTATTGAATTAATTTGTACATTAATTGCACAAATTAACTTATGCAATTTAAACACACCTTTTTTGTTAGTTTTTTTTTTAGATGTATATAATTTTTGCTTTCACAAACATGCGATTTCCTCTGAAGTCATACGGTTTTTTTCAGATTTGGAAAAATATTTGGACAGCTTGGAAGTATATAATTTAATTTTAAACACTATTTAAGCAACAAGCACGTATGCCAATCCTGAAACCCTAAACATATTTATGTGAATGAATAATATTTTTAGTTGGAGCAGGATAACCTGCTTTCTGAACATTTTTGTCCCCATTAAGAAAATTGGGTCTGAACTCATAAGTTTTCACAGACAAGCTTATAATCCCAAAAGGGGACTAAAAGTAGTTGTTTCAATAATCAAAATTGCTACATTTATTGACACTTTGCTGGAAATAATATGAAAAATGTTCCTTTAGCAGAAGTTAGAGAGACCTTTGACCTTTTCTGTTTAAACAGTCTCTGTTGATCCTTTGGAGCTCTCTCCTGGGTCTCCTCATGCGTTCTGACTTCACAGGTTTTCTATACGGTTTAGATCTGGTTACCTTTCCATGTTGACTTTTTTCATAGAAATTGCCTTCATATTCATGTTGCCATGCACAGGCCCACAGCATCACCGATCCTCCACCATACCCGACAGAGGACATGTATTGCTTTTTCACATCATTCATTTTTTTGTTTCATGCCAAACCTTCCTGCAATGTTTATGATCCGAACAAATAGTTTCTATTAAAGATCTGTAACAAGCAAGACAAGTTCACAGTGAAGTAAATAAATATTCTACCCCCAGTTCTGCAGTAAAAGAATGACTAATTTTAAGACTGTTTACAGATCTGTTACAGAGGAGCCAATAACTGTGGAGGTTCTGCTGCAGGCAACACCCAGAAACTTATTCAGTTTAGCTCAAGAGAAAAGCAACAATTTTGTTTTATTAAGAATGCAGATCCGACTGGTAATCCGTTGCATTTGACTGGTTTTTAACAGGATGACCATTTTCTGCTCACACAATGAGGAGGATATAATCAGAGTAACAAGGAGTCTGTGGGGATCTAGGTCAGAGATGTGACTCATCGCTCTTTTTCCTTCATCCTTCCCCCCTGCGTTCCTCCTGCCCCCCCTCCCCGCCCTCAGCATCTTTCCTCGGCTCCCTCATCGCTTTCCTCCCCATTCATTCATCCTGCTCCTCCCCCAACATCAGGAAAATCCTCATTCATAAAGTGAAGGGTAGGGGAGACGCGATTGGTTGGCTCAGCAGCCGCAGGATAAGCCAATGAGAAATGCTGGGAATGACATCAGGATCTTAAGAGGAGGCTTGAAAACTAAAGTAGATGTGGAAATATTGGTCTGAATTCAAATGTGAGACTTGTTGCTACCTTCTCAGTCCAAAACAGTTGACGTCGTGTTAAAGCGTGGCAGCTAAAAGGGGCCGCTTTGCTATTTCAGA
Organism: Poecilia formosa; assembly: GCF_000485575.1. Taxonomy (NCBI): domain Eukaryota; kingdom Metazoa; phylum Chordata; class Actinopteri; order Cyprinodontiformes; family Poeciliidae; genus Poecilia; species Poecilia formosa. Next base: position 1,245,412 of record NW_006800085.1, read on the forward strand.
CTTGGAATCAAAGTATTGTGGGGGCTGTTGTTTTGCACGTCGAAAACTAAAAAGCTTTGGCTCGGTTAAACACTTTGTTTTCGCTCAGCAGTAAACACACACTGAAAATAGAAAACACTCTCCGCTTTTATATTTCAGGAAGCTTCCAGATACTTGCTAAAGAACTACGACTGGTGTTTGGATCCTCCGTCGCAGGACCTTCAATACAAATGGCTGCCTGTGTCCCGCCCCGCCAACCTTCCCACTGTGTCCTTCACCCGGTTGGATCAAAACGTATCAGAATGAGATTACGCCGGGGACACGTAGCCTCCGGCTGTGTTTTATTGAACAAACATGTGTGCCTTGCATGCTGGGGGAATGTCTGGAGATGTGAAGGAGGGATGCCGGCAAACTGCGAGGCTTTCCCCCTCCTGTGCATAACCTTGTAATCGTGCCAGGGAAAGCTGAGGGGGGCGCTGGTTGTGCTTTATCTGTTCCTCTGCCAGATATTCTGCAGTGTTCCTTGATTGCTCTGCAAGCGAAGGCAGGACAGATGAGTCATTCTTCTATTGTGGAATCTGAAACAGACTCAGAAATGTTTTATATATATATATATATTTTTTTTTTTTAACTAAGAATTCATTCACATGCAAGTCTTGTTTTTAAAAACTGCAATCTGTCTCGATTGCAGTTCGGTTTGGGATAAGCCTTGATGTTTCTGAGTGGAGGTGTGCGTGTCTGAAGCAGAAACTCTGTAGCATTAGTATTCATGGCCCTTCATTCCAGAGGATTGCACGTCATGTGTCACACGGGAACATGGGTAAACCCTCAGATTCCATCACTGCCTGCAAACCTGAACCCACTTCTTACCCCCCCACCCCACCTAGCAACAACCACTGCTTAGCAACAGTTCGTCATACAGATCCTGTCTTGCCTCCTTTTAGTATGCATGTCTCACACAAATACACACACGCACACTATTCTTGCTTATATTTTGAGTTGTATACATCTTGCCTGAAAAAAATAAAAGAACATACTGTTTAGGCATTTCTTCTTTTCTTTTTTCTTTTTTTTTCTTTTTTTTTTTTTTGCACTTAATTGTTGCAGATCAGACTAAATTTAATAACAAATAACTTGGGTGAATAGAAAATTTAGCTCCTTAATGATTATTTTATTTATCAAATGGGGGGAAAAAAAAAAGCTATCTGAACTAACTCAACTCTATAGGAAGCATTTTTTTATCCCCTAACCCTTGGCTGTACAACACTTATCAAAAATTGATGTTTTTTTTTTTATATATTGCTTTGAAAAGATTTTGGCCCATTCTTTTATGCACAGTTGTTTTATTTCAGCCATATTTAAACGTTTTTGAGCTTCAGCAACCCACTTAATGATGTTTCACATCATCTTATTTACATTTGTCTTCAATCAGATGTTTGAGTATACCACTCTTTTGTCTTTTGTGAGTCTAGACTTAAGGTTAAGGCAGTCCAGTGATAAACAAATATTTGGTTTTGAGGTTTTTCTGGTAGAGAGCAGAATTCCTGTTTTCATTAGAGTTGATTTTCACAGCTATTCGACATAAAATGTGACCACAACTCCCTTTGATTTGCAGAAATCTGCAATTGTTAAAAATTTCCACAGTATGTCAGAAAAGCATGCAGGTTTTCATAGACTGTCCTAAATTTTGCATGAGTAAGAAGTACAATCTAGAAAAATACTAATACCATAAGTTTGATATTCCTTAAGCTATTAGATGACATGTTATTTTACAATGAAGAGCTGTAAAATAACGGTACGTTCACGTTGATCTCTGTAGGCGGTGTGATCCCTTATCGATCTCAGGAACATTTAATTTGTCACGCGATCCACCACACAACAGACCCCCTGTTCTCTCTACACCACACACACTCCACCATAAAAGACTGCATCCATGCCTGCCCTGCTCGCATCTCTGAGTTGTCAGTGTGTCTCTGTTTCTCGTGTGCACATACTCGCGGACATACATCACATAGGATCTGGCAGAAAATGGGGTTCTTGTGAACGAGGCTGGTATGACTCATTGTTCCTCCTGCACTTGGCTGTCAGCTAAAGCTTCTGTTAGCAACTGTTTGGGACAGGCAAAATGACTCATGGTGAGTCTTATGCATAGGAGCACATGGCTCTGTTTTATTTGGTTATATCCTTTTTTTTTTATTTCGCTTTTTTGCTTTCTGCAGAGAAGGAATAAGAAGAATCTGTACTCGGTAATGGCTGCAAATCATTTTTATTATTCTTGAGCCTTTTCACATAATTACACAGGAATTTAGTTGACTTGGAATGTGCATGCCAGACCACCTCTTCACATATTCAGCTGCATTTGTAAATGAGTTGCCTGTGCGGTCTTAACAATATCCTTGTGAATTTCGCATTGAGTGCATTTTAGGAATGTGCTGAGCAGAAGTGTGTGCAGACTACAATGAAATGCAACTCATTGAGAAGTACGCTAAAGCCTTAGCATTCATTATGTAGATGGGGATCCTGTAATACAATGCACTGTGTGCGTCATTCGTATGTAAGTAGTGTGTAGGAGGTTACAGCAGGAAAAAATGCATTAGGCTAAATGTGCAGAGGTAAAAACTAAGGGCTCATTGTTTTTCAGCAGCATGATTATTTATAAAATCCCACATCTCTAATTAAATGTCGGAAAAGAAGCTGAAAAAATAAGCAGAATAATGCACCAGGGGTCATTTTCTGTCCTTTATCTTTGAGAAAAACAAGAGTTTGTCAGTGAGTCTCGCACACAGGAGGACGAACGCTGGATCCAGATGGCAAAACAAAGCCTGAGGTCGGGTTTAATGAGCAAAGTTAATTACCACATGACCGCTCTGTCGGTCCACTCGCAGTGGACTGATAGGCCGTTATGGTGTGTACAACAGGAAGCGAAGGAAGTGCACCCTACCCCCTGCAAGTGCGACACATGTTTGGACAGAAAAACAGCAGGTTTACCTGTTCAGCTAACAAACTCCAACATGCAGCCAAGGTAAACGAGGCCCTCAAAACAGACGGAGTATTCACAACAGGAGGTGCAGCAGAGAGATGCGCCTTCCCTGTATCAATTGATGCATATTTCTGTACAATTACAGATGCAGAAATATGCTGTCATGTTATCTAAGCTGTGTTGAGTTTAAATAACATAAAGAAATCCAGACTCTTTAATCTTTACAACTTAAAGAGGCATTTTACTCTTACAAAGGTCAAAACTCATTTAAATATCACGACTTTCTGAAAAAGAGATATTTTTAGATGAAGTGTACTCTCGCAAAATTTTTTGTAATATTTAAAGAGCCAGCCTTTTATTTCTATTATCAAGGAAAATAAATCTGTCGCAATAAGCATTATAAATTAAAATTAGCTCAATAATTCCCTTTCTGAGCTATAATATTTTTTGAAGAGCAATTGTGTTTATAGATTTCTAATTAATTTATGGTTTCAGTTCCAAGTAGCCGTTTTTGGTTTTATTTTGGATATTTAAACTCTCTCCCAGGCCCAGAGCGAAGTACTCTTTACAAAATGAAAGTTTATTAGTCTCTGAGAAGGCAAACTCGCATCATATTTTCAAGCCATTATGAAAATATGACCAGTAAACTGGTAACAGTTGGTGTTCATCAATAACTGGTGAAATGTATCATCTCTAAAAATGTGTTACTGTGACAGGCCTAGTTTAAAATAAAGCTAAAAAATAAGAGGATAATTTTTTTTAATCACATAGATATTGCAGGAAAAGAAATGGTTAAAACCTGGATTTATTATTATATCTGTACTTAAAAATGCGAACTAGTTCCTTTTAAATTTTAGCCAAAGGTAATAAGTGTCATTAGGTCCAAAGAGTCGCATGTGGAGTCGCAGGTTGGGAACCTCTGATCTGCCTAAAAAAGAAAAAAAATAATTCTTCCAATTTCAATAAGCACAATATGTTTTGATAAATTCAATAAATTAAACTGATTTTGAAAAAAAAGGTTTGAAAAGATTGTTTCCAGTATAAATTGTGCTCAAAAACTAATTTATACTGAAAGCAATAAAATAAGTAAAACATAAATAGGGGTGAGTACTTTATATAGTTTACCAGTTACTGCAGTGAGACAAGTCACAACATAAACAGCTGTTTTTCTTACTTATGTGACCTACTAACAAACAAAAGTCCCCCTGTGTATGCAATGAATTCATAAAAAAAAAAAACTCAAAGGACACAAAAATACTACTTTGCTCCTTATTTAATGTTAGTCTGTGCTCAGACAGGCAGCAAAGGAAACCATTAGTCACAGAGGTGCCATCAAGCTCTGTTTAATTGTCTCATTCATCTTCCCTGAGCTGCTGAGTCCTGCCTGCGCAGCTGCCCAGATCCACCGGGAACCCCTCAGGAGCACTCCACCAAAAAACAAGTCTACTATCACTTACGGCAGCAAGTGGTTCCATAATCTCTCTCAATCTCTCTCTCTCACTCTCTCTCTCTGTGTGTGTTAGAGGAACTCAAGAAAGGTCAGGAGTTTTCCTGTTTTACTGTAAATGAGCTTCTGGCCTCTCGTCTCCACAGAACATCAATGAACTTCCTGCAGCGGGTTCAGGAAGTTCATGCATAAATAAAGCAATTTATAAGAATCACATTTAGAACTGCTCACACACCTAAGCTGAACTGTGAAAGATTTCAGAGAGTGTGATGATTGCCCCCACGAGTTAAATCCCTTACACATTCGGCAGCCCGCTAATAAATGTGCTGTGCTTTCAGAGCTCAAGCTTATATTTCACGGTGTTGTCTAGGCGAAGCTTCAAAATATAACAACTTTATATAGTTTACCGTTTACTGCAGATGTGACCTACTAACAAAGAAAATCAGGCAATGAATTCATACACAGGCTGGAAGTAATAATATCTAATTTGAAAACAACTTTTTTTGGTTTTTGTTCCTTAAAACTGTAGTATGTGACTTTTGCAAAAATATAAATTTTTTTCCCATATGTTAAACACATATGTCAGAGTCTGGTCCGCATTGCCGGCAGTAAGTCGGGCTCGTTTCCGGTGAGAGTTGGACTCCGCCAAGGTGTTGAGGGGATCCGTTTTGGTGGTCTTAGGATTGCATCTCTGCTTTTTGCGGATGATGTGGTCGGCTTCATCAAGTCGTGATCTGCAGCTCTCGCTGGAGCGGTTCGCAGCCGAGTGTGAAGCAGCCGGGATGAGACCTAGTGCCTCTGAATCCGAGGCCGTGGTCTTGAGCCTGAAAAGGGTAGAGTGCCTTCTCCAGATCAGGGGGGTTGTCCTGCCTCAAGTGGAGCGGGAGATTGACAGGCGGATTGGGGCAGTGTCTGCCGTACCGATCTGTCGTGGTGAAGAGAGAGCTGAGTCAAAAAGCGAAGCTCTCGATCTACCGGTCGATCTGTGTTCCCACCCTCATCTATGGTCATGAGGTTTGGGTCATGACCGAAAGAACGAGATCACGGATACAAGCGGCCGAAATGGGTTTCCTCCGCAGGGTGGCTGGGCTCTCCCTTAGAGATAGGGTGAGAAGCTCGGTCATCCAGGAGGGACTCAGAGTAGAGTTACTGCTCCTCCACGTCGAGAGGAGCCAGTTGAGGTGGCTCGGGCTTCTGGTAAGGATGCCTCCTGGACGTTTCCCTGGTGAGGTGTTACTGGCACGTCCCACCGGGAGGAGGCCTCGGGGAAGACCCAGGACACGCTGGAGGGACTATGTCTCTCGGCTGGCCTGGGAACGCCTTGGGGTTCCCCCGGAGGAGCTGGAAGAAGTGGCTGGGTAGAGGGAAGTCTGGGCCTCCCTTCTGAAGCTGCTGCCCCACGACCCGACCCCGGATAAGTGGCAGAAAATGGATGGATGGATGGATGGATGTTAAACACTATGCCTCCTACTGCCTGCAAAAATGCACCGCTCTGTCACAACCAACTAATCAGAGCCAAAGGTAGGGTCTTAGCGTTATCGATCATGCTTGTGTATATGCTTCTAAATGTGGAGAAACAATTCACCATTATAGGAAAACTGTTCATCAGCTGTCATTGGTGGCCGAGCTAAATAGCCTTAGCATGATGAGAAGCCAACAATAGATGGTGCATACATGATGGTTATCAACAGCGCTAAGAACCTCCTCCTGGCTCTGATTGGTTTTTTGACTGAGCAGTTAGCAGAAAAGACAGAGAGGAGCTCATTTTTAAAAAAAAATTAATTATTTTTTTCACAGGTTATATGTCTTATACTGTCATGGCATAATGGCAATTTTAACAAATATGTAAGAAACATATTTTTCATTTTATAAAAGTGACATACTGATCTTCCCTACCACCCTACCTGTGCCCTCAATGATCATTGGATAATCCGGCCTTGATAGGACGAGCCGCATGGTTCTTCTAATTGTTTTATTGAGCATTTCATAAGTTGTTAGTGATTAACCAATTTCTAATGAGATTACCACATTTACTTTTTCTTACATCTTTTCTCTAATTTGTTTAAAAGGACATTATTTCTACTTAGTTCCTTTGTGTTTTTTTTCTTTCCTTTTTTTTTAGCAATAACCTTTTCAGTGAAAGCTTATTACATAACACACTCCCACTAAAAATAAACCAGTGGGATTCATTATGATTACATTAATGAAATGATGAGGGCCCCCTTTTAGTTCTCTTTAATGCTTCCACCCTGACCCGAGCGATCCTCAACGCTGAAATAACGCCACAAATAACTACCCACAAAGACTATTTTAGGGAGTAGCCATCATCCTCTTGTGGTTTTATTGTAATTTCAAAATTCAGCACAAGTATCGTTCCATAATGGTGCAGATGTGATTTCAGAAGCAGCGTGGGAGGGATGGAGAGGAAATAAGTGGTTTGCGGCAGAGCTGGATAAAACGCGCCGCTCTTCAAACTCGTCTCACTTTGTCTCTCAAACAATGTGAACCACCCTGACTCCTCCCGTTTCCCATGATGCTCGTTCTCTCATGCTCCCCTTCTCTCCTGAGGGCTGAGGTTAACGATTTCAACATCACGGAACAACACTTGACCTGTTTTTAGCTGCCGGGGTGATGGCTTTGCCCCCCCCCAGTGACGTTCAGTTTGGAGGAAGTAGAGGAGGTGGAGTGTTGCACGACGGAACGAGCGAAAGGGAACAAACAAAACATGTTGGCAAGCAGCACTGTTGCATGGGCCTCGTCTGTGCCTGTTTACAAACTGTGTAAGTTCACATCATGTCGTATTGTGCACAGTAGATAATAACATAATCAGGTTTTGTTGAATTCTATAGGATATACTGCACAACGTATGCAAAAAGAAATGGTTTGAAATGATTTATTACAGCCCCATTTACGCTCATGAGAGCGACTAAGTCACCGATAGAAGTAGTCTTGCTCCGTCTTCAGGCTGAACGCCAGTGGAAGACATGTTTGTTTTTACGCAATTAGTGATGATACCGGCGCTTGCAACATTGTAAGTGCCAGCAAAAGTCCTCTCTCTCAATTGCGCAAAGCTCAAACGTATTTTTAGACACTGCAACGAGGGCTCTGTGTTTTGGCTTCAGTGAATGTACTGAGTAGGAGTTGGGCTGCGAGCTCCAGCAAACTTTCACTTCGTCCTTCTCTTGGGGTTTGCTTGGCTCCAACCGTTGAAGATGTAACAAGCTGCCCAGAATAGTGCCTGTCTTTAATGTGATGAACATGACTCTTTAAAAGAACAGGAAACACAGTGTTCAATCAAAAGAGTCATATTCTCTAAATGTTATAAAGTGTTTCCTGGTTAGCTTAGAATTTAAAATTATAAATGTTTGACAGGCTGAAAGCAGCCGAATATTTTGTGTGTATATATATATATATATATATATATATATATATATATATATATATATATATATATGTAATGTGATGTTCAGCCATTTTTTAAAAACATAAATAGTCTACTAAACCATATTTTGTGACCATAATTGGGTCTGGGCTATCTTAAAATGATATAACATTCTGTAGATAGAAGTGAAAGAATTGAGTTTAACCAAAATGCCAGCTAAAATGGACAGCGTCTCAAAGCAAAGGGCATGAGCCTCCCAGCAATAAGAGACAATTAGTATCCATGACAAAGTCAAAGAGGATACTCCAGAGTGCATTAAAAAAAAGGCAAAATATCGTGTCATGTCAGCCAAAATGCAATGAGACTAGTTGAGAGGTCCAGTAAATGCGGCTTGACCCTTTTTACCCAACAAGTAATTCTATGTAGCAGCTCACCTGAGTAGATGAGATACACAGATGCAGATTTGAGCATGAAAACATTCAATCAAACATGGTCAGGTTTTATGTAATACATTTGTTTACTTATCAGCTTTCTTTTTCTTTCTTTTTTTTATTTTTTTATTTTTTGTGAATGTATATTTATGTGTAGCTGTGTGGGAGCCTCCCTATAAACAGTTTTCAATCTGCTGATTTAAAGTGTAGGTGAGGTTGCCCTCTGCTCTACTGTGGCTTCTTAAGGCAGTACAAAAATGAACCATCGATTTTAGAAAGAATTAGAAATAAAGCGCTCACACTGGAGTCAAGACTGCGCCGCCTTTGGCTCCATCCTTGTAGTAATTTTAGCTTTTCGTGGATTTAAGCTGGTGATCTGCCAGATACACGTTCAATTCGCCGGTCTGCCTTCTGTTCCCGTGAGGTAAGACCAGATACGATGCAGAAAGTGTTCGTCTCAGTGTGTAGGGTCACATTCACACTGTGTTAGAAATGGACGTCTGAAGAACCCAAAAGTTTAACAGCAAAGTTATTACACAGAATTTGACAGAGATAAATGTTTATATTTAGAATTAATTGCACTTTTTTCTGTGTTTTCTGATTCGCTTAAATTTTTGGTTTTCCTCCATAAACACAGCTGTGAGAAAGAACTACAACCTGCAGTGTCTTTAAAAAAGTATTCGTAATAATTGAGCTGTTTATTGTTTTTCACTTTATAATATTTTTTGGAATTTTACATGACAGACCAGCACACAGCTGCAAAAGCATAACTGAGCAAATTTCTTTTGTTTAAAGCTTCGAAGTGGACTCGGGGTTAAAGTTTGGTAATAGTCTGCTCAATCTTGACCTTTCACAACTGAGCCGGATCTTTCAAAAGAATCCAAGCAAGAGGCATGAGCTTGTCAAATGGTGGTGACACACAGCGTGATTCAGCCGTGTCACATTGAAACCCACTGAGATAACGCCAGGAGGAGGCGAGTCTTAGTTGTGCTTCCGGCTGCTTCCCTCGAGGGGGGGGGAAGTGTTTTAAGTGTGTGTTTTGTGACTCTGGTAATCATGTTGGCTGTCAAGCAATTGGGCAATTGACTAGCTGCGCTCCTAAGCAAACACACACACACACACACACACACACACACCCGCACGCACTTAGTTACAGGAAGTTCAGTCTCTTAAATGTGACTGTCACATTAGCAAGGACATTACGCTTCCTCTCGATCATCCTCCAGGACTCTTGTCCTCCCTTCCTCTTCCTCTCCTCAGTTTTTGCTCTCATGATTGGTTTTTGTTCCTTCATGTTCACTTATCAATGATAAAAGAAAGAAGGACACATTATTATTATTACCCCTTCCCAATCTGACCATACTTTATAAAACTGAAGGTCCACCATTCTGTAGTGAGAAAGACAACAATCCTCTTAGACAGTGGCATTTCTTAAGAACTGGAGATGGCTCACTGCTCAGGGCAGCATCTATTTAGGGTCAGCACAAGATGTAACAAAAAAAAAACATGTCTGTCTCCACAGACAACAAAAATATGTCTTCCAAAATGACTGAAAATGTTCTTGTATAGAGACTTGTCAGTCCCTCTTCTGATGTATTGGCTTAAAGGAAGGTCAAGATTTGGGTAAATATTAGTGAACGTCCCAGCAAGTTTGACCTTAGAAAAACAAAAGCAAGTTGTAGAAGCACCATCTTAGACTCAACAGTCCCTGGTTGGTACATTAAATGATAACCTTAATGTCAGCAAAAAAAGAATTAGAACAAATGGGTCATGTTTAGAAATTATTGCAAGGATAAAAGGAAATGGCAACCCAGTCCAGGTTTGTCAAATTGTATCTGAGGCAACGAAAGAAAACTCTCTGTCCTTTTAGACCGATTAGACCGAAGAGCAAGAAGTCTGGAGATAATGAGCAGTTCTCCTCTGTGTGAAAAAGAATTGAAGGAAATCGAAATGATTTTGAGCTGTGATGGCTTTTTGTGGAATAACTCCAGATTATAAAATGGAGCATTTTTTTTTCCTATTCTGTTTTTATTCGGTTTTAAAATCAAGAGGGTGTCCATACACGTTTATTATCGATCTGTAGCTGCCGTTTTTTTGTGTTGTGCTTGGTTTGCTTGTTGCTTCACGTCAGATTACCTTTGCCCCTCTACAGTGGAAAGAGCGTTGGGTTGTGTTACAATGAAATGTAACTTTAAATTGTTTGATTTAAGAATAACAGTGAATGTCCTACATATATAGCAACTGTAAATGTGAGTGGATTTGTTTGCAGATGAGGGAAAAGACTCAAAGCTGCCTGTTTCCTGTCTTTAATCCTTGTGTCTGTTCTGCTTACGCTGCATCATGTCACCCAGACACACGCACGCACGCACACACACACAAGTTGTGCTCTAGTCCTGGCATGATTTGACCTAGAGCTAATCCTCCTCACAGTCTTCATTCACTCATTTGTCCATTTACAGACACTCTAAGATGGTTGGAGGGAAAACCACGGCCGACTGAATAAACAGATGAACCAAGAATTCTAAAAGTGGCAGCCCAAAAACGAACAAAAACGTACATATTGAAAGACGATAAAAGGGTCTCCAAGGTTAATCCCTAAATCCGGTCTTGTCCCTCCTAACATGGATGATAAAAGGCAAAACAAAGTTTTATTTCCTGTGCAGAACCAGCTTTGTGGATGTTTTTCACAGGAAACAGTGCAGCTCAGAGACAAACTGGAGAAAAAAAAAAAACATGCGCCCTGACCCACACGAGAAGTTCTCGTAGCCAAGAGTAATTTAGAGAGATCAGCTAACCGAACACGCATGTGTTTTGAACATGATGAGATTATGCAAACTCCATGTAGCAAAGAAAGACCCCTGACTAGAACATGAACCTAGAAACGTCTTGCAACAGTGCAAATTAATGCCATTTACCCAAAATCAATGGTTATGCTTGTTAAGTGTGGCGTATATTTAAATTCAGCCATCCTGAGTTTATAATTTATAGAAACACACATCTGGACTTTAACTGGGACATTTAATCTCTGATCTAAACTATCATTGCATTGTGCTGCTGAAGGGTCAACCTCTCTTCCCGTCTCAGATCTTTTGCAGCTTCTCACAGCTTTTATTCCGCCATTGCTATGTGTTTCGCTTCGTCTTCCAATCAGCTCTGAGCAGCTTCCCTTTTTCCTGACATGGATGACACGTTCAGAGCGAGATGCAGTCTTCGTTTTCCGCCACAGACGGTGTTTTGCATGTGGTGTCGGGATCCCTGCGCTGTGGGGAGAGTGTGTGTGGATGCATTCTCCTTCATGGTGTGACGGGCGACACCGGTCCCAGCTGGAGCTCATCGGGTTCAATCAGGAGCTGCATTTAGATGAGCGGTTTCCCTCAGGCAGACACAGACGATTCCAACTGGTTCCACTGGGTTTTATTAGATGGTATCAGAATAAAAGGCGGTGAATCCACACCATTCGGAATTTAAGCTGTAAATAATTTTGTCACTTTTTGTTGTTGTTTCTATGGTTATGCGCTGCTTTGTGTGAATCTATGGCATAAATTGATATTAAGGTTTTCTGTTGTTAAAATGTCCAACGGGTTCAAGATCTATAATTATGGTACGGTATCATACTGAGTATTGTCCAATGCAATAGATTCATATTTGGACACAGACAGAAACTAACAGTTACTGTTAGTCATAAAGGTATCACTGACGGTAATAATACCACCTAATTTGCATGTTTTAACAAACCTTTGATAGGTTTTGTTCACTAATGTGTTTAAAAACACACACACACACACACACACACACAATTCCTTTTTTAAACATTTCCAAAACCAAAAATAGTCATAATTGCCTTAATCTCTAAATTGCAACAATTTGTTTGGCCAAAATGATCTTGGTCTTTGTTAAGAGAAATTAGATAATTTCAGGATTTTTCTCTCTTACAGAAAGGTAGATGAGGAGAATTAGTGGAGATGTAGTTAAGAAAACTTATGGATAAGTGTTCAACACAACTGCATTTCCAAAGAAAAACCCCCCAAAAATATCTGTTCACTTAGACGTAAAGCTTTCCTGTGAGCCAGACATGATGTTGAAGTTTTGACTCATTTTGGCGCGTCACCTTTGTGTAAACATCTTTCTAAGCACCAGCCTGTGATATTATCCAGCGATGAGCTCATGCCCAATTTGCAAGACAGTATTTATAAGCGGAGGGCATTAAAACATTTCACTTCCTTCTGGTTATGATCATAAGTTTCCTGCTTGTTCTCGGAAGCTAAACATTTGTATTTTGCTTGAAAATGAGATTTGTGTGTCGTAAAAAAAAAAAAAAAAAAGACAATGTGCTTGCAGAAGTGTATGTTTGGGCAAAATAGCTTTGGATGTGATCTACTGATTTCATCCTGAACTGCTTTGAATATTCAGAACATGAAAAGAGATTTGAATAGTGGAGGTTTTTTTTTGTTGTTGTTGCATGTGAGTGAGACTGAATTAGGTGATATCTGGTTTGGCTTGGGTTTTATTTTTTTGTTTTGTTTTGTTTTGTTTTGCTTGCAAGCTAAAACAGTACAATGAAAGAAGATATTATCTAAATGCAGAACTTCTGTTAAGGACCAACTTTCACCCTAAAAATGATTGCATATTTTGCCTATTTGCTCTTTATTGATCTTCTCAGTCAAATACAACTTTAACCTGAAAAATAAACAAAACATTTCTTCAAACGGCAGCTACACTATGATGACCTTAGCCACCTTTAAAAAAAATGCTACGCTGCAGAGGAAAAAAAGACGACCAGTAAGGGTTCATAGTAAGTAGGCAGGAGTGTGTTGCATTGAAATTAGGGTAAATACTTTGTGACCTTTTGAGCAAATTACTTATTAACTCTCACAGTTGCCACAGACTGCTTTGGGCAAACAGGATGAAAAACAAGCCAGCAGAGTTTTCGCCTTAAACTCTGCTGTGGAAGCTCTCTGAAATGTCCTTCACAGAAAGATAAATCGCAGAACAATGACATATATATTTTTTTGTAGACATAATATTAGAAGAACAGCACAATAATATTCCAACCAGTGAATTTACTGAACGTTCTCTCGTATATATTTTAAAATGACCCTGATTGGACCCTAACTTCTGTGGATTACTTTCTTAAAACATCCGTTTATTAGCAGGCTCAAATAGTAGCATACTAGCGAAATACCACAGAAAAAAATACTATTATTTCGGAGGAAATTATACTTTAAGGTTTCATCAGCTCTACTCAGTAGGTGAAACAGCTATGAAAACTCATCTCGGTGCTGCAGCAGCATCAACGTGTCTCCAAGAGAAAATATAGATCAGATCCAAACAGAGTAACAGCCCCCACCATGCCACTTCTCGCCCACTTCCGCTGCTGAGCTCATCCCGTTTCTCTCTCCGCTGCCCTCTTTCCATAACAACCGTTTTCTGTCCTTTATTTTTAATGCAGCTCTCATCTTTTGTTTTCACTTGGACTCTTTCTGCCTGTCTGACAATAAACACAAACACGTGACAAAACGATACGAACTGATTCATGAAAACGCAGCAGTCAGTCAGTCAAAGCTTAATCGTGGATTATGGGATTAGACAGAGGGAGAAATTCAGGATGTGTGTACGTAGATGGTGCAGAGATACAAGTGGATGCTGGTGTGTTGTTTGTATTGACACGTTAGGCTAGCTTGTCTTTACTGATTTGGATTTGAAAACACCAACCTGCTAACTGTTCTATTGATTACTCAGAGTTCATTAGCTGGGCCTGCAGACAATTAGTGGCTTTTATTAGACGCTTCTGTTACCATCAAAGGAATAGGTCAGTTCAGGTCATTTCTCATCAGGCTGCAGGACTTACAGCAAAACCTAAATAAAAGATTAACGCAGCCACCAGGCTTGAAACAACCACAGAGCCTTAAAGGGTTAGGGCAGTTCATCACTTTTTGATGTTAGGGGTTAATCAATTAATATATAACTTGCAGAAGATGCATCTTTTGTTTCCCTTTTGTTGCTGTTGTTGCTACAAATCCAGATTAGTTGAACCTACTGGTTCAAAACCAGTACAAATTTCCTTTAAACAGCCTGAAAACAGTCTCAAAAACATCAGAATGGTGTAAGTAAAGGAAATATTCAACCAAACATGATTAGTTTATCCTGTGTGAAACACATTCGTGAGGATTTCTTCCCCGCCCCTCGCAGACTGAAGTGCAGTACTTCAAATCCCCTTTTATTGATTACAAAGCAGCATTTACTTCAATGCATATTTGATTTGCATGGAGTTTTATTTTCCCGTCGGATGCTGGTTCTGACTGGAGACACTTTAAGTGTTTTGTTCTCAGTACCATGTTTTGCCCAGGAGGGTAAATGATGGCGCACCGCCTCCCACCTCCTTTTCCAGTGGAAATCAGAATAGCTTCTGAGTGAGTAACTATTCAGTGGCATTAACCCGCAAGATGTATTATTGCAGGAACCGGTCTGAGTACTAGGAGCAAATCTGTGTTGTATGTCTCGCTCAAGGACAAGAGGACATAAGGATGACAGAAATTAACGTTTGATAGAGGAAGTGCTCCGCCAGCTGTGGCACAGCTGTAAATTGTTACATTCTCCAATAACTTCGGGCTGCTTTAGGTATATGAGCTGTTTTTTTGTTTTTTTCCACCTGTGCTGTGAAATAAAACCAAATGGAAGTGACACGTTTTGTGTCACACTGTCATTAGACCTCTCCTATAAAGATTTCTGCTTCAAGGTCAAATTCTACATTGCACAATATCACGAGAAGAATCCCGGATGCTGTTTGGTTGCATGCTAAACTGTGTTCCGCTATTTACTGAGAGGATGAAAACGGAGCAGATACGAGAGGAGGAGGATGATAGCTGTTTACCCCGTCCTCTCCCTCCTGTCCTCTGTATTGACGGATGACGGAGTGCAGATGGGGGATGTGATGCGAGGGGATGAATGGATGGACACCACAGGGCAGCAGGAGGGAGAGAGCGATGACATCACCGCAGAGTCTCTTTCCAGCCAATCCCCTCAGAGTCCTTCCCCGCCCCAGCTCCCTTCGCTCTCCACCCTCCCACACCTCTTTGTTGTTGCTACGGCAGCAGCACCATCCCGCCTGGTTAAGGCATTGTTTGGGGTTGATAGTAATGCAGCATGGTGTACATGTGATCCGTTGGTATCTGCAGTCCAGCAGAAGAAGTCGTCTCCTGTCTTTTCTGATCATTTTCTATCGGATCCAGTCATCCATCTCTACCTACGACTCCTTTGCTTCGACTCCTCTCCCTGCACCGTTCTGCCTCTCCATCTTACCATGTCAGAGTAATTTTTTTTTTACCCTGTATTGTTGTTTCTATTGCATGTAAAAATTAAAATAACAAAATCAGTTATTGGCGCAAATTAGGACACACACAGAAAGGACAAACTGGGGATCAAATCCGAATAAATTTTGTTATGTTAAATTGTGTTATGTTTTGTGTTTTTACAACCTTGACAAAGAAAAACAACTGCATTCGTGACAGGCTGCTGGCAGTGAGACTGGCTTCTTTCTGAGCTGTAAAAACACAACAATAGTTCATCTCTTGAGTAATTCATAGGTTAAAGCTTCTCATGACAAGAAGCATTAGAGCCACTGAGACCTTTCTATTGTAGCAAATTATGTTTGTTTGTATCTAATTCTGTAGAAAAACAGAATTTTGAGGTTTTACAAACGTAGTTTAAGCATATCATATATATGCCACTGCCATAAGCTTCTGCCGAGTTTTCCTTGCATTTGTTGTTTTTTATTTTTTATTTGCATCTGACATTAAGACATGACAATTAGATGGGAGAATTTGTTATATAAACTAGTGATTACATGAGGTATACCTCTAAATATTTCAAACTCGATTAGACTGTGAACATTTCAAAGCTTCTAACACAGATTTGTATCTGCATATAAATCATAAATCAAATACATTTGCATATTTACCCACCCATATTTGTCCCTCCACCTGCTTTCTCTCTCTCTCTCTTCCAGGTTGAGCTTGTTTTGCTTTCCGTCTGTTTTCGTCTGAATTCTCTTCCTGTCATCTGCTGCCTCGCTGCTCTCGTTCCCCTGTAACCATGGAAATGAGATCAACATGCAAATACCTGAGCACGCTCTGAGGCTTGTGTGATGGGAGATGCAAATTGCATCCGCTTGTAGGATTACACACCCACACACACGCAGATGCGCGCTCAGACTTATGCACACACACGCACATGCATGCAGGGACGTAAGCACACCCACCTGCGGTCCCGTAGCGCCAAGAACAGACAGAACCGGTGTTATAGGTGAGCTTTAAATACTGCAAGATTAGATAAAGTGTTGGGGAATGTAATAAAACTAAGCACACAGCAATGACTGTAATGATCTAAGCATTTTTCCCTAATCTAAAGCAATTTATACGTAACTTCATGCAACACAAATAATATTAATGCTTAGGTTTTTAAATAAGAACAATATGAAATACCTGAAGTTCATGTCTAGTGCATGCAGGAACATCTTACCGCTTATGAGTCAAGCCTGTAGACGGGTTGAAGTTTGGTGAGTCAGTTTCGGTTCTTAATTATGCTCTGTTCTAGGGTTCATCATACTTTTTTTTTAACAAACGGCACAATGGCGAACAGGGAACACAGTAGAAAGGTCAGGAATAAAGTTGTGGTAAAGGCTAAAATCAGGGTTAGAAATTTAAGGAAGATGGATGGAGCTAAATACATTGCAATCCTGGAAGAAAACCTGTTAAAGACCCTATAAACACCATTGCATTAGATCAAAATATGTTCCTAGTTAAAACTACCCAGTCATATCCATGATGCATCAGTCCAAATCAGAATATGTAGAATGATTTGAAAGCTATTCTTCACAGAGATCTCTGTCATGTATGATTGAGTTCAGACTATTTTGCAAAGAGGAATGGATAAACACAGGGATCTAGGTGTGAGAAGCAAAATGGAGGCAAAGTATTGACTCTGCTGGTCTGAAAACAAATGCATGGTGCACTTGCTAGATGTTTGTGTATTAAAACAAGTTTTAAAAAGTAAAGTTTTAAAAAAGTAAATTCTTCTGGGTTTTTTTGTTTGTTTGTTTTGTTTTATCTTCAATTTCATAAAATGTAGTATGGTGACGCATATGGGAAGGTTCTTAATTTAATGTTTTCAGGCTACATAAGATTTTTTTTTCTTTCCCCAAACCTAAGTTTTATTTTTGGCCAAGAAAATTAGATCATTAAATTTTCCTTTGATGAGTCTGTGAAAAATAATATTGAATTAAGTTGTTTTGACATTTGGGATTGAGGGATAAACAAGTTTATCAGCTGATTTCCATTTAGTGCTTTTTCCAGAGTTTAAGAGCTGTTGACTTCTGGTGTTTCATTGTCGCCTTCAGTTTCATTGATGTCTTTTGCTTTTTCTCTTTTTTTCAATGAATAAACGAAAGCTCTGTGATTGGCTGCTGCTGGTTGACGTCACCTCCGCCGTGACGCGATGTACCCATTCATAAAAAAAGAAAAAAAGAATAACAAGAAAGGAGAGTTCTTAGGATAGACACACAGAGAGGAGGAAACAAGAAGCTGAATGGATACGGTGATGCGCAGATAGAAGAGAGGCGCGAGGGGGGAATCCACCACAGGATCCGAGCGCGAGCTTTCTTCAGCTTCGGCAGGCGAAGAGATAAACACCAGTGAAACCCCCCATACCCTAATACACACACAATCTGCATCGAGGTGCCATGGAAGACCTGGGCGAGATGGACTGCACGGTGCTGAAGCGGCTCCTGAAGGACGACGGCGGCCGGTGCTTGGTGCTGGACTGCCGCTCCTTCCTCGCCTTCAGCGCCGGGCACATCCGAGGCTCCGTCAACGCGCGCTGCAACACCATCGTCCGAAGGAGGGCGAAGGGCTCCGTGCTGAGCCTGGACCAGGTCCTGGCCGGGGACGAGGAGGTGCGGGGCCGCCTGCGCTCCGGGATGTACTCCGTCGTGGTGCTGTACGACGAAAGGACGCCGGACTCGGACTCAGTGAAGGAAGACAGCACGGTGACCCTGGTGCTCAACGCGCTGTTCAGGGACTCCCAAGGAACACTGGTGTACCTGCTCAAAGGTAAAATACCTCCCATTTAGACCACCTTCACTCATTCACTTGGGGCTGACTACTATAAATTAATAAATAATGATGATAATAATAATAATAATAATAATAATAATAATAATAATAATAATGTTCACAGTTATCGCAATTATTTGACATTATAATCGATTAACTGATATCGGATGATGACAGGTGATATGTATATATTTATATAGTCAATCTCTCACATCCACACTCATCCACATCCACGCGTTCATAGCTCAGTGGCTGAGTGGATGAGGTAATGCTGATGCGTTGAAGCCACATGAAAACATCGGTGACACTCAGCACAGCCTGTATTATTTCACAAGGATTCCTCCGTACGGAGTGAAAAGGGACAAACTGAAATGCATAACAATGATTTAAACAAAAAACAAAAAAAGTGGAAAATTGGAAAGTCAGGTTGTCAGTTTTAGATTCTGAAAGCAGAAGTTGCTGCAAGCCGTGGCGCATCCCCCTTTTTTTCTGTGTGTGCGTCTGTGCCTGCATCCTAATGATGCAGACGGCTTGAAGCACAAGAGTCTGAGCGGCTGGTAAACATGACACATCATGGTTAATACGGTTTGACACAAGCCGCTGTGGTCAGACTGCAGTTGATTATTCCCTTTTGAAGGATATGTTTTAAATATATTGAAAGATGCTGGGAGATCCTGCTGCACATTCAGTTTGCATAACTTTATTATGATTATCTGTAAATGTGTTCATAAGACATTGTTATGTTTGTTAATATTTTTTTTCTTGTTCGTTTCTAGGGGGATATGACAGATTTTACGCAGAGTATCCCGAGTTTTGCTTAAAAAACAAATCATTGCCGTCCTTCACCAGCCAGTCCAGCATCGACTCCTGCTCATCGTGTGGGACGCCACACAACGACCAGGTAAAACCGTCACCCTCTGCTTCATTGCTTTTCCTGCATTAAGAAAATAATAATAATAAAAAAACGTAATCCAGTCAACATTAAAAATATTTACTTTTGTAAGGCATCATTGTGATATTTCCTCAAATATTTAAAAATCAGAAATGTATAACATGACCTAATGTGTGTCTGCGTTTCAAACCAAAAACTAACAAGATCTGCTGAAATAATGTAACATATTTATCATTTAGAAGAAAACTGAAAACATTTCATGGTTGCTCTGCTTTTAGTTTAGGTGAGCTCATATAATATTCGTCATCAGTTATCACATTCTTATCAATTTGGCTGTAATATTTACACATTTTGATTTGATTTTCTATACTGTTACAATCACCAGTTTCATATTCACTTTATTTGCTTGATTTCTTTTGTCTTGCAACATTTTTTCAACGTTTTAACATCCTAACAATAGATACGGTTACGCTTGTTTTTATGAAAACTGACTACTTGGAAAATGTAATAACGTTTTCAGCTGGTTATTGTGCTAAATATGTATTTTTTTTCTTTTCGCTGTTCTGCTCCTTATGGTGAATTTGCTCTTCAATAGCCTGCTTTCAGCTCATAAACAGACATAACCTCCATAAGAGTGATTAGGTTCCAGCCCATAACTGTATTTGTTTTACGTGACCGGAAATATTGATAAAGAGCTATGTTTGTCTTTCACCAACGCAAGAGATAAGTCTTGTCGCCTAATTTTAACATGTAGGAACATACGTTGTTCTTACACAGTTTTCTGGAATCATCCAACCTGAAAGTTTAATGTCATCATTCCATATTTAATAAAAAAAAATTCAGGTTATTCTACAGTGAGAGTGTCAGACAGGCCCATGCCTTCTTTCAGACAGATCCCAGGGTTATGAGTGCTTTATTGAAGGACTCATGTTACATACTAACTTCCAGTCTTGAGGCTACTTTAAATTGATTAAAATGCTTAAAATAAGTTCCCCTAATGGAGTGGGCTGAAAGTTCGGCATCGATTCAGCTCTCGACAACTTCCTGTGACCTAACTGGCCTTGATTTTTTGTCGGACAGTGATCTGTTTGTTTGAGCCTGCGGATTTTACGCAACTCTCGGAGTCACATGTGCTTTGGGTTTAATTCCTCTGGAATTCACGAGGCCAAGAGACTTAGACAACCCAGCTTCTGTTTGCATGTCTGTGTTTCTCCAAGAAAATCGCTTCATTGTCCTGTCAGGTGCATTTTTTTTTATTAGTTTAAGAGAAGGATGCAACTTCCTGTGGCAAGTATGATGGAGTGACTGGCCGAGAGCGATGCAGCCCACTCTGCCCCTCCCTGCTCGGCATCTCTTAGCCATATTGATCATTTCCTGACTCTGTGTCAGGACCGAATTCGTCAGCGGCAGTGACATAAACAGACAGAGCTTTTTGTCAATAAGGGACGGCTGCTGACCCGTCGACCTCTCAGGTCCGGTAAACGGGGGGGAGGCTCAATGTTCATTAAGCAATGTGCTCACAAGGGCCTCGGAAATAAAACTCAAAGTGAGATAGAGGTTTTCATATAGATATTAGCCAACATCACATTTAATGTCTGATCAACAAGTCATATTTTTCAAACAAGTCAAAAACAAAACAACCTTTATGTTGCTGTTGATTTTTTTTTTTCCATTCTCAAGGAAGTTTCATGATTAGTCATAATATGTATGCCAGCTCCTTGCCTGGGCACTGAGATGCTTTTGCTTACAGAGGAGCAGCTGCAAACACGGTCTGCTCAGAGCAGCAAAGTGCTGTGAAACCACATGAAAAACACGCCGGTATTTCAGCTGAATTATGTGGCTTCGTCAGGGGATCGACGTGACCCATAAATATACAACCCAAACAGTTCGACTGTGTTTCTCACACAAATAATAAACCCATTTCTATCTAATAAGAAGCTTTGTTAATGCGATTTAGACATTATGAAGCTGCAGTCAAGCCACCGGGCCTCTGTGCTCCGTTCTGTCCGACATGAGCCATTTATTACTAATTCAGGGACGGTTAGTGAAGATCTTCCTCCTGTTGGTGTCTCTCCAGGGTGGCCCCGTCGAGATCCTGCCCTTCCTCTACCTTGGCAGCGCCCTTCACGCCTCCAAGAAGGAGGTCCTGGACAGCGTCGGAATCTCCGCCCTGCTGAACGTGTCGGCCGACTGTCCCAACCACTTCGAGGGCACTTACCAGTACAAGTGCATCCCGGTGGAGGACAACCACAAAGAAGACATCAGCTGCTGGTTCCTGGAGGCCATCGAGTTCATAGGTCAGTGTCTGACGGGAGTGTGCTCGCAAAATGTGACGGGCTGCAGTGTTTATGTTTTGCTTTGTGCTGTGTGGATTCCGCACGGCGTGATGAGAATAGCAATTTCCATCAATGCTGAGGAATTGTTGAATTAAAACAACATCCTACATCTTCCTAATGATAAGTTATTTTTTTCAGGTGCACTAAAATATCTGCACTGCAAACTAGAACAAACACACTTGGTAAAATGTTGTTTTTGCCGCGCTTGTAACTCATTTTTGTTGTTGTTTTTGAGTGCATTATGTATTCAAGTGCGATTTTATTTTACGTATTGGTGCTGTGCAGTACAAGTTAGTGTTAGCATGGGCTCTGATGTCTATGCGTGTGTGTGCAGGTGAAGGTTGCTGGTATGCGTCATAGTTAGCTGCTGTGGGACTAGAGTCTGACTCATCCGGTGTTACCGAGTGAGCAAACGCGATGCTGGGGTTAGCTTTCAATCTGTTTGTATGAGAGTGTCTCTTTAAAAGGGAAAACTATTAAAGATTAGTGAATTTCAGTGACTGTATACCTCTCGTCTAATTTGTCTGTAAAAAAATGGAGAAAATTCTTTAGCAGTACTGCAAAAATAAAACCCACCCTCACACTTTAAGGTTCAGACTTGGTGCATTCAGCCACACAAGCTGAAAAATCTAGTTCTTGTAAATGCTGTAATCAAACCATTACCTAAATCAGGTTGTTGTTTTTTGTTTTTTTTTCATGAGAAAGTTAAGAGCGTGTGTGCACACTGAGACGGAGCCATAAATAGGCCAGAGGAGGAAGTGTGAAGAAGAGAATGATTCAAATTTCGCACTTGTGTGTTTCAGTTACTGTAAATGTGATTTGCAGCGTTCTCACTTTGAGGTTAGTTATCGGTTTGAGAGCGCAGAGAGGCACGAAAGTGCGTAGGAGAGAAAAACGAAAGCGGTTTTTAGGCGAGGCGTCACTGTGCATCTGGTGTGATAGAAGCTACTTGCTGGGTGCAAAAATAATGCGCATAAGGGTGAGGAAAGGGCTAGAGGTTTTAAAGTATGACTTATTTTAATACACAACAAACATTTACTAAGAGATTTATTCAGTGGAAAAATGCATTGAAAAAGAAGAGACATTAGATAATTAAAGGAGCCAGTTATAATAACACTAGGGTTGAGTTGGAAATCTTTTTCCCTTAAAAACTAAACAAAAATAATTTTCAACTTCGTTATCCTTCTGATATTAAAATCAGTTCGATGTTGTTAAACAACTAATTAAGCATGAGAAAATTGCAAAACAAAGAAGTAAGAGTGGGCAATACTTATATTGTTTACCGTGATAAATTTCATATAGTGGTAAGAATTTTGATTTATCGTTATCGTGATAAATTCGAGTGTGATAAATTTGTGTTTAAAATCCCCTCAAAACTATACTTGTTAGGATTGACCGTTTTACCATTTGTTCAAAGAAAACATCAATAAATCCTTATAAATTTGAAAATACAGTTACAGTATGTAGTTTAGTGATATAAATTATACTTATTAATGTGATTTGTATCCTAAAGAAGTGCATTGCCAACTGGACTGATTTTCAAGAGCATTATTTGTGTTTGTATAATTGCTGTGACACCCAGTCATAGTAGTTACCTAAAAATACATAATAAATAGTTATTATTGTCACTTTTATCGTTATCACAATAGTATCACAAAATATCGTGATAAACCTTTAAATCCATATCGCCCACCCTTCCCAAGATAAGATCTGTACTTTTCCAAAGAACTGTATTTCAAAACAGGAAAGAAACCTGGGCCTTCTGTCAACAAGCATTTTGGTTGGAGATTTGATTGCTTTTATTGTCAGCAGTCGTCTCTGAACTGTGATCCATCTCTTTCCCCAGATTCAGTACGAGACTCAAGCGGACGAGTGCTGGTCCATTGTCAAGCGGGCATCTCCCGCTCTGCCACCATCTGCCTGGCGTACCTGATGAAGAGGAAGCGGGTGCGTCTGGACGAAGCCTTCGAGTTCGTGCGCCGCCGCCGCAGCATCATCTCGCCCAACTTCAGCTTCATGGGCCAGCTGCTGCAGTTCGAGTCCCAGGTCCTCGCCACATCCTGCGCCGCCGAAGCCGCGGCCACGGCGAGCCCGTTGCTCGGACCCAAGTCCACGGTGGCCAACAGCTCGACGGCCGTCACGCCCACGTCTCCGTTCATCTTCAACTTCCCGGTGTCGGTGGTGAACCCGGCCTACCTGCACCACAGCCCCATCACGACCTCACCCGGCTGCTAATGGACAGCGTTACCCCCATATCCTGACTCAAAGCGAGAGCGGACTGGGCTGGAGGAGCTCTCGGTGTCACTGACCTCTGAGGTGTGTCCGTACTTCCACGACACGGAGGCGAGAAGCGTCACGGTGCCTGAAAAGGACCTTTTTTTTTCTTCTTCTTCGTCTTTTTTAATTTCACAAACCAGCCAACACTCAGTCAGTTTTCACGAGAGATTTATTCCAGTTGACCAAAAACGAAATGTCTTTTCTGGACTTGTTCGTCATTCACACGGAGTGTTGGACTGACATTAACGCGGACACACTTTTCTTCCAACATGCACAGAGACACACTGACACACACACACACAGAAACCTAACACGGTGAGGCCTGAGCAGCAGCGAACCTATCTTCCCCTCTCTCCCACGCACACGTTCATGCCTGCCGACTGAATAAGCTCAGTATGAAGATAGCTTGTTTCTATGGAGACGAGGTCTTTAGGAGAGGAGATGGACACAGGAAGGAAGGGGGGAATTTTAAGCACTCCCTCTTTCCTCCTCGGGTGTCCCTCCTGTCGCCGGACAAAGGAGATGGATGGAGAAGGAAAGAGGGAGGGGAAAAAAAACGAGGGTGACAGAAAGCAGGAGCCTCTTCAGTGACAGGTGTTCTGCCGGGGATCCGACCGGAGCTTCCTGCCCTTCACACGTCCTCTTCCTCTCCTCTCATCTCCCTTTTCATCCCTTTATGCTTCCTCCCTCCTCCTCATCCTCTCATCTCTGCCTCTCATGTCAGACTTGTCCCCCCCCCCCCTTTTTTTTTTCTTCTCTGCTCTTCGTCTTCTCACTGAGGATGTTAAAAATAAATAGAACTAGATGCCAAATAAAAAGACTGGGGCCCCTTGTAAATGGACTGGGAAACCCCTGACACCACAGAAAAGCCCTTCTGCATCGTATATAAATATTTTTAGGCAAAAAGGGCCGAAACTTCTGGAAATAGGAGGTGTTTTCTGATGGGAAGAGTGAAAAGATTTTGGGGATATTTTGCAGAAAAGTTGGGTTTCTCTTTTTAGATTAAACTCCCTGGAAGACAGTCTGTTTAAGTACCATTCCTTTTAAACGTGTGTGGTAAACTATTCATTTTTTTTTTTTTAGTTAAAACAAACTGGGTTTCACTTCTTCTCAGCAATGTTTTATCTCTTTACAGTGATTTGACATGAAGAACAAAGTGGCTCCTGCTTGGTGCCTTGAAAAAGATTTTTTCAGATAAAAAGCAAAAATAAGCATCAGTGTCAGTGGATGGTCCATTAAGATGTTTGTGCCTTGTTCATTAAGGTATCCCCCAGTAAGTTGTTCTTTTTTTGGCATTTATTTTCTGTTTTGTAACTGCAAGACAGTAGACTGATGGATGTTTGGCAGACCCCTGAGAATCCTCAATAGGCATGGGCCGGTAGGAAATTCTCACAGTCAAGGTTTTGTGGTAGACTATCCCAAAAAAAATAAAAAAAATTAAAATAGTGTTAAAGTGCAAGTAAATATCCAGAATAAACACCTGCACAATTTTCTTGTTTTTCGTACTACTTTTATTAGACCTCATAGATGATTAAACAAATTAATTCACTTGCAAACTAGCTAACCAAGAACCAGAGCTAGAGTCAACAAGCTAATTTGTGTGGATTTACTAAATGTTGTTTTAAAGATAAAGTTGGAGTAAACTTCAGGATTTAAACTTTTGATGTTTGTAAAAATGCTTAGTTTAGTTTTAAAGTCTAATTTCAACAGCAAAATAACAGCTAGCCTACTAAAAGCGTGCTAGCCTGCTCCCAAATAGGCCCAGCTAGCACGTTGCCTTAAATTTCAATTCATCTTCACTAAACAAGTGGTACAATTCTTACACAAGTTTAATGACACAAAGCACAGAAAGAGACCATAAGACAATTTATCTTTATAAAATATTAGCTTTTGATTCTTAATAAATTATGGGTGGTGTTCCTTCAAAACAGAGGAGTTTAGCTTTCTTGCAAATCTTCACAGGAAGTGAACAGAAACAGGTTGGGGATGGACACTGGTGCGTCACTACTCTTTCCCTTTTTTATTGGCATCTCTCAATAAATACTTTAACCCCTAGGAATTATATGGAAACTATTTTACAAGTTTTTAAATTGTATCTTTGTCATCCCTTAAAATTGGTACCCGACCCATGCCTATTTCTCATCAACATAGTAAATTAGTAATTATTGGTTATTAATGGTATTAAATCACCCAAACGAGCACTTTTATATACATAGAAAAACACAATCAGGAATTGACTGTTGTACTTCAAAACCAGTCAAGCACAAAAAATATATACATTATTACATCACAATTCGTGGGCACTCCTGCATTACTAAAGTTTCAGGCTAAGATGAACACTGTGTTAGACCAATAAAGGCAAAAAAGTTCATTTTTATACTAGACTCAAAGCTGAACGCCCATACAGACTCACACACACGTTTAAGGTTTCTACACTTTTTTTTTTTAAAGATCGTCAGCACCTCTTTCTCTCTGTGTAGCACTTTGAAGTGATGCAATACTGTATTTGTAATTTTATTGGTTGATTTGCACATCGTTGGTGATTCCGGACCGAGTCGATCTTTGTACTGAGAGATGGACAAAAAAAGGGGGCCAGTGGATGAAAAATGCAATACTTTATACAGATCTGTGTAGTTTGTATCTGTACGTCTTAATATGCCTCTCTGTGTTCAGTCCCATCTGCATCTCTCTCTCCGGTTCACCATGGCAATATCGACCCTTCAAATGGAAACATGTTTCCCCTCAGTTTCATTGTGGAATGAATGACCTGTGCATTTATTTATTACTGGAGATCTACTGTTGAATAAATAATGTTCTTACATAACTTGAAAGTGAATGTTTTGTTTTATTCCATTTTTTTTTATTTTGGCATCACTAAATGATGGCATTTAAAAGTGATATAAATGCAGCAAATAGTTTATCAGTCATATAAGCATTCAGGCAAACAAACGATAACTATACCAGCTGATTTATTTACACATATTTTTCTTGCTACTTACATAACTTCCAGTCATTTCATTTTGGATTAAAATTGTGATATTTTAACAGAGACAATAAGGTACAGATTTATATCACTTTCCACAACTATTAGAAGTCTTAAGTCTGAAATTGATTATCGATAAAATTAAAACGGCAAA
The DNA here is from genome assembly GCF_000485575.1 of Poecilia formosa. Taxonomy (NCBI): domain Eukaryota; kingdom Metazoa; phylum Chordata; class Actinopteri; order Cyprinodontiformes; family Poeciliidae; genus Poecilia; species Poecilia formosa. The sequence goes on from NW_006800085.1 coordinate 1,272,382, forward strand.
TGTTAAAAGGAAAACATTTTAACATGAAAAATGATTCCCTTTGAAAAACTGGTAATATTTGACATTATTTTTGAGACCTGAATGATTGTGGAGTAATTGTTAGTTAGCAGCGCCACCCACTGGCAAGAACATGTAACTGTAATAACTTCAGCCTGTTATAAGATGGCAAAGGAACAAAAAGATTTTCATGTTGTTAGGTTAAATGTTGCAACTTGTCTAAAAGTTTTGATCACAGCTTAAATCATGTTAAATTCAACGTATTTATATTGCAAACATTTTCCTAAAGATTATTTTCAAGACTAAAATCTTGACTCATCTAATTATATACTCTAACCTGCCACTTTATTAGGTACAGCTGTAGTTCCAACAAATGTTTTTCCTTAATTATCAACTGCTTTGTGTATAAAAAAAAGAAAAAAAAAAAAGAAGAGAGAAACCTCCACTGTGAAATAAAGTTAAAATTATTTTTTATTAAGGATTTTCTTCTGTACAGGAGTTTTTGTGTTTCACGTTAGATCTGTACAACCATTTGTACAACAGCAGGTCGGACATAACGGATAAGGAAACGCGTCATTTCATCTGATGCTTTGGGCAGCCAGAAAGTGAACACAGATTTATTTCACAAACACAAACACACACACACACACACACACAAACACACACACACACACACACACACACACACACACGCACACACACACACACACACAGTCCCTCCAGTATATACACAAAAACATGGCTGACAGAGACAAAATCAGCAAGAGACAGACCATTTAAACTGAACAGGAATTAGGCATAAAAACAGACAAATCATCCATTAAAAGGCCCATCTGGAGTTTTACCAATTTTTAATGAAACAATGCTCATCTTAATAATGTCATTAAAAATTCTGTATGAACCAAAAACTAATTAAATTTTAGACCGACATCATGGCGGTACACAAAAGATTTGTTTACACAGCCTTCTTCTTCTCTTAATGTGAGCAGCGTTCATCAGATGGACATTTCCATGCCAACCTAATTTCATGCTTATCAGTTTTTCCCCATTTTCTCCTGCGGTAATTTATTCTGTCCACAGGTTGATTAACGTTCTGGTATTTTCCGTAATGAACTGAATTCTTATTTTGTCACATCGTCTCACTGCTCACTGGATTTATGTCGTAAAGGAAAACCGTCTGATTTTCCCCAAGAGTTGGAATGGCAAATAACGAAGTGAGAACTTTACTTTCTAAAAAAATAAAATAAAATAAGATAAAATAAAATAAAAGAATAAAACATACACACACAAATAGTATAAACATGAATGAAATCCTATTGGAGCAAAGAAACTTTTCAGTTATTTTTTTTTAACAAAAAAATATGTGAAACCAGCAATCACAAATCAGGACCAGCATCATGTTGGAATTCCAGACTTTTTTTTATTTAAAAAAAATTGTGGCAGGCTCTTCATATGAAACCTTGAAAAATAAAAAGTGGACAAAGATAAAGGAAGAACATAACACAGGTTGGATGAAAGGGAGGGCCAATGGTATAGAAAATAAAATCTGTGTTTTTTCCACAGCTGGAAAATGCTGAAGTCAAATTATGTTTTTTTTTTCTTTCTAAACTGTGCAGGAATAATCAGAGTCTGGTTTAGCTTTACAATTGCCTTAATGTGGTCCCACCTAATGTAAAGTGTCATTATTAGAAAACAGCCAACGATCAACAGTAGAATATGGTCAGAAAATAAAAATAAGCAGTATGTATTGTCTACACCTGGTAAAAAACGCTGGAAAACTCTCTCTGCTTCACGTTATTGAGAACTTGTGGCATAAACAAACACCGGCGATCTGTTCAGTCTGTGATCTGAATGGCTCAGTGAAATACAGCGAGAAAACGTCACTATTTACAACTAACCCACCACCCCACAACTTTACAGTAATGCCCTCCTGAATTGTACAACTGAAAATAAAAGCGTACCCTTTCGCTCGTTAGCACAAGCGGGCAGTTACACTGTTCGGCCACCGGGGGGCGGCAACAGATAACAGCCAGAGAGGAAAGGGACGAGAAGGCAGCAGGTTCATGTAAACAAACACACCTTTTCAAACATCTCGGAGACAATACGTGATACAGAATAATAATAATAATAATAATAATAATAATAATAATACAAAACTTGCTTTACATGTGAATTTAAATGAGTAACTGAGGAGAGGCACCTTTTATCTTCCATCTTTAAATCCGGTACATTCAGTTTCTTCATCTCGATCTTAAACTTTTTTCTTTTAAAAAGTTAAGATCCATTCAAGAAAGGATTACACTTAATTGAAATGTCACCTCTGGGTTTTGGGTGTTTCTGGCATTTTACAGCAAATTTGAGCATTTGTAGTGACTAAACTTGGAGCTGGTTTAAGTCGCTACTGCAGTTTAAACACTTACTGGTGGAAGATGCAGATTTAGGATGTCGGAGTGGTTTACACTGAAATGAATTGCGAATGTTAAAGTGATTGCACTGAAAGCTTAAAAAGTGAAGTTTTTTTTTTTTTTAAATCAGTCCTTCTCAGTAGTGTCTTTAATTTGTGCCAAATAAAACTGTGTGTAGGTGCTTGTGTGCAAATATTAGTTATGGTCTGGAAAGGCAGCAGTAAGTGTATTTTTATTTTTACGATTCTAAACATTCTTATTGATAAAGTTGGAACTATTTTAGGTGATTCTAAGAGCAGAGAGGAGAGATTTACTAAACACCTCAAAAATCTCATGTTCTCTCAAATTAAGACCAGAAATTGAGCAGTAACACAATAAGAACACACAGTACGCAGCAAAAGTCTTCAAACCAGTCGAATTTTCTTGCATCACAAATCGTACAGCTACAAATTCCAATGAATTTCAAAAGAGATTTCCGTGACACTCCAACTGTGTAATAGCGGATAACAGTTTGGCAGACGGAAGAATAATCAACATTTTCTGTCCTCGAAAACTTCTAAGTTTTAAAGGTTTTCCACAAATAGAAATCTGAAAAGTGTGGCATTCATTTGCATTTAGCCCTCTTTACCCTGATGCTTCAAAATAAAATCAAATGCAAGCAACTCTCTTCATGTGGAGAGAGCTGTGCATGAAGGCCTTGAATGTTTATTGGGGAACATCAGAGAACAGACAGACCGAGTAACGTACCCTTCCACTTTAAAATAACGTACTACTTCCTGTTGGTCTATAAAATAAAATCCCAATTAAATACATTGAGGGTTGTGGTTATAATGTGGAATTGCAAAAAAAGCTCAGTGGTTCTGGATACTTTTGCAAAAGTACTGTGTGTATTGTTATTATTTTTGTTATTAGCGTCCATATTTTTGGGTTCAATGTTTTCCGGCTGCTCTGTAAATGAGCTGATTTATCCCAAAACTGGCTGCAAAGCGAAGCTGGTCCCTTTAACAGAGTGCAGCGGAACGTCTGCAGCGTTGGATTGTGGTCCGACTGCGTCCCATTAGCCTTTGGTTTTTTCGCCTCCGGGGTGTAATTTGTCTACAGTGCTCTTGTTATTTCTGTTTAGACTCATTTCACGCTGTCTTCTTCTGTCTTGTTCAGCCCCACAGGGTGGAAATGTTAGATTAAACGCTCAGAATTTCTTTTCTCTCGGCGTGACCGCTGCTAAATTTCTCATTGTGAATGATTCAAAGCAGCAAAAGAGGGACCGGCTGTCAAAACAAACCATTAAGATGTGAGGACAGAACGGACGAGCAGCACACAGGTACCAAAACAGCAAAGAGTCTGTGGCTTTTGTGACTGAGCCTCTAAACGGCTGAACAACCTGCGTCTCCTCCATATCATCACACTAAATAAGAATGGATTTCTGCCGTCTGCTGACTTTGGACTGAACTTACAGGTTACAGTCTGCTCTTTTAGCATATTTCAGCATCTTTCGAGGGATTATTTCACATCAACACCCTCGGACTCGGCTCCAGAGACTTCACGTCAGAGGTGTGGACTGTTTCCCCCCCCCCCTCCTTCGCTTACGGTCCGTTAAGGAAATTGTTCTGGTCATCTTCAGTTCTAGCTGTGACGGTCCTTTAGGACTTCTGCTCAGCAGTGGCAGCGGGCGCAGCCAGACTCTCTGGCTTCATAATCTGATAGGTGATCAAGTACTCTGGGTAAGCCTGAAGAACACAGAAACATGAATGTGGATCTTAGCTGCGTTATTTCAGCACAAACCGAATCTGTTCCAGATGTAGAAGTGAAAATTAATGAAAACATTTTAAGCACTAAAATGTTTGTGTCATAGTTAAAAAAGGAGATGAAGTATTTGTTCATTTACGTCTCTTAATGCATTACTGATACTACGTAGAAAAGCTTAAATGGTTAAACGAAACGGAATAATTGATTACTAACATAATTGTGAATTACATTACTAGTACAAACAATATAACAGCTGAAAGTCCAACAAAAAGTATTTAATCTGAATCCCTTTTCAGTTTTGAATTTTTTAAAAAACCTGACAGTTTGTGCACTGACCTGCTCCCCTCTGTAGATGACGTACTCTGCGTACGCCAGCCCGTTGACGCTGGGTCGCCCTATGACCGAGTGGTGACCCGGGGGGGCGTGCGCCATCTTCATGGCGCTGAACTGGAGGAACGACTTGCCGAGAGTCACCCGGCAGAACAGCATCTGTCTGCAGAAGGAAAAAACATATTCCCCATCCAGTGTGCTTCAGTCTTCAGCTCACTAATTAAAAGTTGAAGTCCAGAGGAGTGGCTGACCTGTGACACACGTAGCAGGAGCGGTCTTTGTGAGTGGGACACCCCGTCCCTCCACCGATCCCGTAGACGTACTGGTTGCTTTTAGAGGAGTTCTCTGCAAAGTAGATCCCCGCCCCGAACATGCCGCCGATGTAGGCGTGTCGCTCGTCAAAACCCTTGTGGATGATCGCGTTGATGAAGGGGGAACCTGGGGAAGTGAGAAACTCATTGTTGAACCGGTACATCCTCTCGATTTATCTCCTCATGGACATTTTTTTTATTTATTTTTTTTATTTTCCACAGCAAATCTGTTTAAATGTCATTTTCTGCTTTAGTCAGAAGCTTCAACACAAGTTGCTCTGACTGCCTCGGTAAATGACGTGAAGGATCGCCCTCTGATTCACGAAGTATGAAAGACGCGGCGCATCAGGGGGTGTTTTTCCTGGGAAATATACAATCTGAGAAGGATCTAAGATGACTGGAGCCAGACAGGCCATTTCAGGCATCAGAGAAGCCAGATTATTTTCTGGGATTTCAAGCTCTGCAGCGCGCCGCCTTAAAGGAACTGCACTGCGCCACGGCCCTGAGGGCGCCGTCCCCAGTAAGCCGTGTGGTCGAAAGGGGAAGGGTGATAAGCGAGATCCGCTCAAGCTTCCAGTCAAGCTGGAAGAAAGAAAACGTCGGCGTACAAAGTTAATCTTCCAGAGCACGAATGGCTGAACCTTGGCCAAACTGCGTTTTGTATCTGTCAAACAGGAGAAAGTCACTACAAACTCCCGGGAATCTCCAACATGGGTGGGAAAATTCTGCCTCGTTTTGTTTCTTTTTCCCCTCAAATAGTGAGAAGTTTGTAGCTTGCAACAAATTTTGAGGTTGAACTTGTTTTACGGTTGTGGATCAAATCAGAAAAAACTAATTATATTTTAGAACCTTGAAGTGTATAGTAACCATTTCCTACCTTCACTTTACTGTAGTGTAGAGTAAAAATCACTCGTACAAAAAAAAAAAAAAAAACTGGCCAAAATCTGGCATTGTTAAATTTACCTCACTTAAATATAAACAAATAATTGAGCCACAAGGAAATCCAAACATTTGCACATAACTGTCAATTTTGACCAAACAATTGACATTTATGTCAAAGATCTAAATACANGCCACCATCTGCCTGGCGTACCTGATGAAGAGGAAGCGGGTGCGTCTGGACGAAGCCTTCGAGTTCGTGCGCCGCCGCCGCAGCATCATCTCGCCCAACTTCAGCTTCATGGGCCAGCTGCTGCAGTTCGAGTCCCAGGTCCTCGCCACATCCTGCGCCGCCGAAGCCGCGGCCACGGCGAGCCCGTTGCTCGGACCCAAGTCCACGGTGGCCAACAGCTCGACGGCCGTCACGCCCACGTCTCCGTTCATCTTCAACTTCCCGGTGTCGGTGGTGAACCCGGCCTACCTGCACCACAGCCCCATCACGACCTCACCCGGCTGCTAATGGACAGCGTTACCCCCATATCCTGACTCAAAGCGAGAGCGGACTGGGCTGGAGGAGCTCTCGGTGTCACTGACCTCTGCAGTGTGTCCGTACTTCCACGACACGGAGGCGAGAAGCGTCACGGTGCCTGAAAAGGACCTTTTTTTTTCTTCTTCTTCGTCTTTTTTAATTTCACAAACCAGCCAACACTCAGTCAGTTTTCACGAGAGATTTATTCCAGTTGACCAAAAACGAAATGTCTTTTCTGGACTTGTTCGTCATTCACACGGAGTGTTGGACTGACATTAACGCGGACACACTTTTCTTCCAACATGCACAGAGACACACTGACACACACACACACAGAAACCTAACACGGTGAGGCCTGAGCAGCAGCGAACCTATCTTCCCCTCTCTCCCACGCACACGTTCATGCCTGCCGACTGAATAAGCTCAGTATGAAGATAGCTTGTTTCTATGGAGACGAGGTCTTTAGGAGAGGAGATGGACACAGGAAGGAAGGGGGGAATTTTAAGCACTCCCTCTTTCCTCCTCGGGTGTCCCTCCTGTCGCCGGACAAAGGAGATGGATGGAGAAGGAAAGAGGGAGGGGAAAAAAGCGAGGGTGACAGAAAGCAGGAGCCTCTTCAGTGACAGGTGTTCTGCCGGGGATCCGACCGGAGCTTCCTGCCCTTCACACGTCCTCTTCCTCTCCTCTCATCTCCCTTTTCATCCCTTTATGCTTCCTCCCTCCTCCTCATCCTCTCATCTCTGCCTCTCATGTCAGACTTGTCCCCCCTCCCTCTTTTTTTTTTCTTCTCTGCTCTTCGTCTTCTCACTGAGGATGTTAAAAATAAATAGAACTAGATGCCAAATAAAAAGACTGGGGCCCCTTGTAAATGGACTGGGAAACCCCTGACACCACAGAAAAGCCCTTCTGCATCGTATATAAATATTTTTAGGCAAAAAGGGCCGAAACTTCTGGAAATAGGAGGTGTTTTCTGATGGGAAGAGTGAAAAGATTTTGGGGATATTTTGCAGAAAAGTTGGGTTTCTCTTTTTAGATTAAACTCCCTGGAAGACAGTCTGTTTAAGTACCATTCCTTTTAAACGTGTGTGGTAAACTATTCATTTTTTTTTTTTTAGTTAAAACAAACTGGGTTTCACTTCTTCTCAGCGATGTTTTATCTCTTTACAGTGATTTGACATGAAGAACAAAGTGGCTCCTGCTTGGTGCCTTGAAAAAGATTTTTTCAGATAAAAAGCAAAAATAAGCATCGGTGTCAGTGGATGGTCCATTAAGATGTTTGTGCCTTGTTCATTAAGGTATCCCCCAGTAAGTTGTTCTTTTTTTGGCATTTATTTTCTGTTTTGTAACTGCAAGACAGTAGACTGATGGATGTTTGGCAGACCCCTGAGAATCCTCAATAGGCATGGGCCGGTAGGAAATTCTCACAGTCAAGGTTTTGTGGTAGACTATCCCAAAAAAAATAAAAAAAATTAAAATAGTGTTAAAGTGCAAGTAAATATCCAGAATAAACACCTGCACAATTTTCTTGTTTTTCGTACTACTTTTATTAGACCTCATAGATGATTAAACAAATTAATTCACTTGCAAACTAGCTAACCAAGAACCAGAGCTAGAGTCAACAAGCTAATTTGTGTGGATTTACTAAATGTTGTTTTAAAGATAAAGTTGGAGTAAACTTCAGGATTTAAACTTTTGATGTTTGTAAAAATGCTTAGTTTAGTTTTAAAGTCTAATTTCAACAGCAAAATAACAGCTAGCCTACTAAAAGCGTGCTAGCCTGCTCCCAAATAGGCCCAGCTAGCATGTTGCTTTAAATTTCAATTCATCTTCGCTAAACAAGTGGTACAATTCTTACACAAGTTTAATGGCACAAAGCACAGAAAGAGACCATAAGACAATTTATCTTTATAAAATATAAGCTTTTGATTCTTAATAAATTATGGGTGGTGTTCCTTCAAAACAGAGGAGTTTAGCTTTCTTGCAAATCTTCACAGGAAGTGAACAGAAACAGGTTGGGGATGGACACTGGTGCGTCACTACTCTTTCCCTTTTTTATTGGCATCTCTCAATAAATACTTTAACCCCTAGGAATTATATGGAAACTATTTTACAAGTTTTTAAATTGTATCTTTGTCATCCTTTAAAATTGGTATCCATGCCTATTTCTCATCAACATAGTAAATTAGTAATTATTGGTTATTAATGGTATTAAATCACCCAAACGAGCACTTTTATATACATAGAAAAACACAATCAGGAATTGACTGTTGTACTTCAAAACCAGTCAAGCACAAAAAAATATATACATCATTACATCACAATTTGTGGGCACTCCTGCATTACTAAAGTTTCAGGCTAAGATGAACACTGTGTTAGACCAATAAAGGCAAAAAAGTTCATTTTTATACTAGACTCAAAGCTGAACGCCCATACAGACTCACACACACGTTTAAGGTTTCTACACTTTTTTTTTTTAAAGATCGTCAGCACCTCTTTCTCTCTGTGTAGCACTTTGAAGTGATGCAATACTGTATTTGTAATTTTATTGGTTGATTTGCACATCGTTGGTGATTCCGGACCGAGTCGATCTTTGTACTGAGAGATGGACAAAAAAAGGGGGCCAGTGGATGAAAAATGCAATACTTTGTACAGATGTGTGTAGTTTGTATCTGTACGTCTTAATATGCCTCTCTGTGTTCAGTCCCATCTGCATCTCTCTCTCCGGTTCACCATGGCAATATCGACCCTTCAAATGGAAACATGTTTCCCCTCAGTTTCATTGTGGAATGAATGACCTGTGCATTTATTTATTACTGGAGATCTACTGTTGAATAAATAATGTTCTTACATAACTTGAAAGTGAATGTTTTGTTTTATTCCATTTTTTTTTATTTTGGCATCACTAAATGATGGCATTTAAAAGTGATATAAATGCAGCAAATAGTTTATCAGTCATATAAGCATTCAGGCAAACAAACGATAACTATACCAGCTGATTTATTTACACATATTTTTCTTGCTACTTACATAACTTCCAGTCATTTCATTTTGGATTAAAATTGTGATATTTTAACAGAGACAATAAGGTACAGATTTATATCACTTTCCACAACTATTAGAAGTCTTAAGTCTGAAATGGCTTATCGATAAGAAAATAAATAAAAAAAGCAAATGATAAAAGGAAAACATTTTAACATGAAAAATGATTCCCTTTGAAAAACTGGTAATATTAGCCATTATTTTTGAGACCTGAATGATTGTGGAGTAATTGTTAGTTAGCAGCGCCACCCACTGGCAAGAACATGTAACTGTAATAACTTCAGCCTGTTATAAGATGGCAAAGGAACAAAAAGCTTTTCATGATGCTGTTAGGTTAAATGTTGCAACTTGTCTAAAAGTTTTGATCACAGCTTAAATCATGTTAAATTCAACGTATTTATATTGCAAACATTTTCCTAAAGATTATTTTCAAGACTAAAATCTTGACTCATCTAATTATATACTCTAACCTGCCACTTTATTAGGTACAGCTGTAGTTCCAACAAATGTTTTTCCTTAATTATCAACTGTTTTGTGTATAAAAAAGGTGTAATAAAAAAAGAAGAGAGAAACCTCCACTGTGAAATAAAGTTAAAATTATTTTTTATTAAGGATTTTCTTCTGTACAGGAGTTTTTGTGTTTCACGTTAGATCTGTACAACCATTTGTACAACAGCAGGTCGGACATAACGGATAAGGAAACGCGTCATTTCATCTGATGCTTTGGGCAGCCAGAAAGTGAACACAGATTTATTTCACAAACACAAACACACACACACACACACACACAAACACACACACACACACACACACACACACACACACGCACACACACACACACACACAGTCCCTCCAGTATATACACAAAAACATGGCTGACAGAGACAAAATCAGCAAGAGACAGACCATTTAAACTGAACAGGAATTAGGCATAAAAACAGACAAATCATCCATTAAAAGGCCCATCTGGAGTTTTAGCAATTTTTAATGAAACAATGCTCATCTTAATAATGTCATTAAAAATTCTGTATGAACCAAAAACTAATTAAATTTTAGACCGACATCATGGCGGTACACAAAAGATTTGTTTACACAGCCTTCTTCTTCTCTTAATGTGAGCAGCGTTCATCAGATGGACATTTCCATGCCAACCTAATTTCATGCTTATCAGTTTTTCCCCATTTTCTCCTGCGGTAATTTATTCTGTCCACAGGTTGATTAACGTTCTGGTATTTTCCGTAATGAACTGAATTTTTATTTTGTCACATCGTCTCACTGCTCACTGGATTTATGTCGTAAAGGAAAACCGTCTGATTTTCCCAAAGAGTTGGAATGGCAAATAACGAAGTGAGAACTTTACTTTCTAAAAAAATAAAATAAAATAAGATAAAATAAAATAAAAGAATAAAACATACACACACAAATAGTATAAACATGAATGAAATCCTATTGGAGCAAAGAAACTTTTCAGTTATTTTTTTTTAACAAAAAAATATGTGAAACCAGCAATCACAAATCAGGACCAGCATCATGTTGGAATTCCAGACTTTTTTTTATTAAAAAAAAAAAAAATTGTGCCAGGCTCTTCATATGAAACCTTGAAAATTAAAAAGTGGAAAAAGATAAAGGAAGAACATAACACAGGGAGGATGAAAGGGAGGGCCAATGGTATAGAAAATAAAATCTGTGTTTTTTCCACAGCTGGAAAATGCTGAAGTCAAATTATGTTGTTTTTTTTTCTAAACTGTGCAGGAATAAACATAGTCTGGTTTAACTTTACAATTGCCTTAATGTGGTCCCATCTAATGTAAAGTGTCATTATTAGAAAACAGCCAACGATCAACAGTAGAATATGGTCAGAAAATAAAAATAAGCAGTATGTATTGTCTACACCTGGTAAAAAACGCTGGAAAACTCTCTCTGCGTCGGCCTCTGCTTCACGTTATTGAGAACTTGTGGCATAAACAAACACCAGCAATCTGTTCAGTCTGTGATCTGAATGGCTCAGTGAAATACAGCGAGAAAACGTCACTATTTACAACTAACCCACCACCCCACAGCTTTACAGTAATGCCCTCCTGAATTGTACAACTGAAAATAAAAGCGTACCCTTTCGCTCGTTAGCACAAGCGGGCAGTTACACTGTTCGGCCACCGGGGGGCGGCAACAGATAACAGCCAGAGAGGAAAGGGACGAGAAGGCAGCAGGTTCATGTAAACAAACACACCTTTTCAAACATCTCGGAGACAATACGTGATACAGAATAATAATAATAATAATAATAATAATAATAATAATAATAATAATAATAATAAAAAAAAACTAGCTTTACATGTGAATTTAAATGAGTAACTGAGGAGAGGCACCTTTTATCTTCCATCTTTAAATCCGGTACATTCAGTTTCTTCATCTCGATCTTAAACTTTTTTCTTTTAAAAAGTTAAGATCCATTCAAGAAAGGATTACACTTAATTGAAATGTCACCTCTGGGTTTTGGGTGTTTCTGGCATTTTACAGCAAATTTGAGCATTTGTAGTGATTAAACTTGGAGCTGGTTTAAGTCGCTACTGCAGTTTAAACACTTACTGGTGGAAGATGCACATTTAGGATGTCAGAGTGGTTTACACTGAAATGAATTGCGAATGTTAAAGTGATTGCACTGAAAGCTTAAAAAGTGAAGTTTTTTTTTGTTTTTTTTTAACCAATCCTTCACAGTAGTGTCTTTAATTTGTGCCAAATAAAACTGTGTGTAGGTGCTTGTGTGCAAATATTAGTTATGGTCTGGAAAGGCAGCAGTAAGTGTATTTTTTTTTTACGATTTTAAACATTCTTATTGATAAAGTTGGAACTATTTTAGGTGATTCTAAGAGCAGAGAGGAGAGATTTACTAAACACCTCAAAAATCTCATGTTCTCTCAAATTAAGACCAGAAATTGAGCAGTAACACAATAAGAACACACAGTACGCAGCAAAAGTCTTCAAACCAGTCGAACTTTCTTACACCACAAATCGTACAGCTACAAATTCCAATGAATTTCAAAAGAGATTTCCGTGACACTCCAACTGTGTAATAGCGGATAACAGTTTGGCAGACGGAAGAATAATCAACATTTTCTGTCCTCGAAAACTTCTAAGTTTTAAAGGTTTTCCACAAATAGAAATCTGAAAAGTGTGGCATTCATTTGCATTTAGCCCTCTTTACCCTGATGCTTCAAAATAAAATCAAATGCAAGCAACTCTCTTCATGTGGAGAGAGCTGTGCATGAAGGCCTTGAATGTTTATTGGGGAACATCAGAGAACAGACAGACCGAGTAACGTACCCTTCCACTTTAAAATAACGTACTACTTCCTGTTGGTCTATAAAATAAAATCCCAATTAAATACATTGAGGGTTGTGGTTATAATGTGGAATTGCAAAAAAAGCTCAGCGGCTCTGGATACTTTTGCAAAAGTACTGTGTGTATTGTTATTATTTTTGTTATTAGCGTCCATATTTTTGGGTTCAATGTTTTCCGGCTGCTCTGTAAATGAGCTGATTTATCCCAAAACTGGCTGCAAAGCGAAGCTGGTCCCTTTAACAGAGTGCAGCGGAACGTCTGCAGCGTTGGATTGTGGTCCGACTGCGTCCCATTAGCCTTTGGTTTTTTCGCCTCCGGGGTGTAATTTGTCTACAGTGCTCGTTATTTCTGTTTAGACTCATTTCACGCTGTCTTCTTCTGTCTTGTTCAGCCCCACAGGGTGGAAATGTTAGATTAAACGCTCAGAATTTCTTTTCTCTCGGCGTGACCGTTGCTAAATTTCTCATTGTGAATGATTCAAAGCAGCAAAAGAGGGACCGGCTGTCAAAACAAACCATTAAGATGTGAGGACAGAACGGACGAGCGGCACACAGGTACCAAAACAGCAAAGAGTCTGTGGCTTTTGTGACTGAGCCTCTAAACGGCTGAACAACCTGCGTCTCCTCCATATCATCACACTAAATAAGAATGGATTTCTGCCGTCTGCTGACTTTGGACTGAACTTACAGGTTAAGCCCGACTCAGTCTGCTCTTTTAGCATATTTCAGCATCTTTCGAGGGATTATTTCACATCAACCCCCTCGGACTCGGCTCCAGAGACTTCACGTCAGAGGTGTGGACTGTTTTTTTCCCCCCCTCCTTCGCTTACGGTCCGTTAAGGAAATTGTTCTGGTCATCTTCAGTTCCAGCTGTGACGGTCCTTTAGGACTTCTGCTCAGCAGTGGCAGCGGGCGCAGCCAGAGTCTCTGGCTTCATAATCTGATAGGTGATCAAGTACTCTGGGTAAGCCTGAAGAACACAGAAACATGAATGTGGATCTTAGCTGCGTTATTTCAGCACAAACCGAATCTGTTCCAGATGTAGAAGTGAAAATTAATGAAAACATTTTAAGCACTAAAATGTTTGTGCTCATAGTTAAAAAAGGAGATGAAGAATTTGTTCATTTACGTCTCTTAATGCATTACTGATACTACGTAGAAAAGCTTAAATGGTTAAACGAAACGGAATAATTGATTACTAACATAATTGTGAATTACATTACTAGTACAAACAATATAACAGCTGAAAGTCCAACAAAAAGTATTTAATCTGAATCCCTGACCTGCTCCCCTCTGTAGATGACGTACTCTGCGTACGCCAGCCCGTTGACGCTGGGTCGCCCTATGACCGAGTGGTGACCCGGGGGGGCGTGCGCCATCTTCATGGCGCTGAACTGGAGGAACGACTTGCCGAGAGTCACCCGGCAGAACAGCATCTGTCTGCAGAAGGAAAAAACATATTCCCCATCCAGTGTGCTTCAGTCTTCAGCTCACTAATTAAAAGTTGAAGTCCAGAGGAGTGGCTGACCTGTGACACACGTAGCAGGAGCGGTCTTTGTGAGTGGGACACCCCGTCCCTCCACCGATCCCGTAGACGTACTGGTTGCTTTTAGAGGAGTTCTCTGCAAAGTAGATCCCCGCCCCGAACATGCCGCCGATGTAGGCGTGTCGCTCGTCAAAACCCTTGTGGATGATCGCGTTGATGAAGGGGGAACCTGGGGAAGTGAGAAACTCATTGTTGAACCGGTACATCCTCTCGATTTATCTCCTCATGGACATTTTTTTTATTTATTTTTTTTATTTTCCACAGCAAATCTGTTTAAATGTCATTTTCTGCTTTAGTCAGAAGCTTCAACACAAGTTGCTCTGACTGCCTCGGTAAATGACGTGAAGGATCGCCCTCTGATTCACGAAGTATGAAAGACGCGGCGCATCAGGGGCTGTTTTTCCTGGGAAATATACAATCTGAGAAGGATCTAAGACGACTGGAGCCAGACAGGCCATTTCAGGCATCAGAGAAGCCAGATTATTTTCTGGGATTTCAAGCTCTGCAGCGCGCCGCCTTAAAGGAACTGCACTGCGCCGCGGTCCTGAGGGCGCCGTCCCCAGTAAGCCGTGTGGTCGAAAGGGGAAGGGTGATAAGCGAGATCCGCTCAAGCTTCCAGTCAAGCTGGAAGAAAGAAAACGTCGGCGTACAAAGTTAATCTTCCAGAGCACGAATGGCTGAACCTTGGCCAAACTGCGTTTTGTATCTGTCAAACAGGAGAAAGTCACTACAAACTCCCGGGAATCTCCAACATGGGTGGGAAAATTCTGCCTCGTTTTGTTGCTTTTTCCCCTCAAATAGTGAGAAGTTTGTAGCTTGCAACAAATTTTGAGGTTGAACTTGTTTTACGGTTGTGGATCAAATCAGAAAAAACTAATTATATTTTAGAACCTTGAAGTGTATAGTAACCATTTCCTACCTTCACTTTACTGTAGTGTAGAGTAAAAATCACTCGTACCAAAAAAAAAAAAAACATGGCCAAAAACTGGCATTGTTAAATTTACTTCACTTAAATATAAACAAATAATTGAGCCACAAGGAAATCCAAACATTTGCACATAACTGTCAATTTTGACCAAACAATTGACATTTATGTCAAAGATCTAAATACACCTAAATTTATTTAGATTTTTTTTTTATTGGAAAACTTAAATGTAGCCATAAAATGCTATGTGATAATATTTAAATTAAATTGTTTTTATAAAGCATTAATATGTTTTCTATTAATACAAAATGTTACCACATAACTTAAATAGATTTTTAATTAAATACATAATTATTTTCATTTTTTTTTTTTTTTTTTTTTTTTACCATGAAACAGCATTCGCTCATTGTGGTGGTTGTGATTCTCATCGGCGATTTCCTTCTGTCGGTGTGCGTATCTCTCACGCAGCTTCTTGTTCACAACCTTCTGAATCTGCAGAGAGGAAGAAAGTTAGCGGGGAAAGTTGGCAGAAAGTTTGTGCAGAAGTTTAAAAATCTGAGTAAATCTTAAGCTTTAAACAGTAAACCGGTAAAAAAAAAAAAGTGATGGCACTTTATGTGCGAGTGCAGGCTGAGTGTGAGCGCGCTTTCCAGTCTGCACCTTAATGATGTTGTACCGGCTGAAGACTCCGCCTGCGTTGCCTCCGTCGCGGTGCTCTCTGATGGTGCTCTGCAGCTGAGGGCGACATCAACAAGCGGCGGCGCATTAAAAACCAAGAACAAAGCAGGCGGGAAACGTGCTGCTTATCTGCCATCTCAGCTGCTACAGAATCCATATATTTACGGCGGATGTGGAGCAGTAACTCATTAAACCAAATACCTGGATGGGACTCGAGGGAAATTAAGAGGCATTTCAGCTGCAGAGGTGAAGCCTCAGCAGGAATGCGAGAACTGTGCTGCGCAGACTTACAAAAGTAAGGAAAGTGAGGATGGAAACGGAGCCGTAATGAGAGAATCACAAACTAGAGTCGAGTCATTTTACGTGGAAAATTACCTGTGAAATTCCAGTTAACATCTGTCACTTCTCATTAATTTAGGCCCGTTTACACAGACATCTGCTGTCTCCTTCAATCACTTCTTCTCCGTTGCCGGAGTAATTCAGTCACTGATACTCTGATCGGCTGCGACGCCGTTTTGTTTTTTATGCGTCTCGTCTACTCGCTCGAGTGTTTTCCGAGGTATAAGCTAAACGCATATTCATACCTGAAATCAAAACAGGCAGGCGGGTGGTGAAGTGAGATGTGAGGACGTGCTTACTTCCTCTTCCACAGATTGGAACTCCTTGTCGTCCGGCGCCAGGTCGATCAGCACCGTGCCCTGGCTGGAGCAGTGGAACGTCAGGTACGGGTTTCCACCTGAACGCACCGTTTAGAAAACACAAGTTAGAACTCAAATGGGGCAAATGGAAAAAAAAAATCTGAGCATAGAATTAGAGATTACATAAAGGATTCTGTTGCACTCTTAAGACTCAAATGCTTCATCTTTTAGCTTAAGAGCTAAAAAAGCTAAAGTGAGGGCAAAGTTGTGTGGATTTCTCCAATTTTATTTTTTTTGTCATTTTTTCCCCACACTGGGAATAAAATTTGTTGAAAAATTAATTTGACCTTTAAGGCTTCAAACACAGCAAACCATAAAAAACTTTATCAAACATAAACTGACACTTTAAGATTCAGATGATGCTGCAATCTGTCACTGTTCCAACATTTACCAGGAACATGAGCTTATATAAGCAGTAATTAAGCAATGTGTGTGTGTTGGTGTATTTTCCTGACCCTGCTGGCCGCCCAGCAGCCGCTCGATGCCCTTAATGAGTTTGTGTCTGTGGCCGTAAGCGTTTATGCCGATCTCCTTCAGCTCCTCATGGCCCATGTCTGCCAGAACATCCAGCGAAATCTGCCCGGAGACAAACGACACGCCTCGTCAGATTTATGCTACCGAGAGAACGCAAAGTGGGAAATAACACACTGTGATGGACCCGCCACACCCACGGTGGCTGTACGTTTGACAAACACATGCGTGCGCGTCATTTTAAACCGATCGTAAAAAAGCAGCACTCATTAATAATGACAGCCAGAGAGATCCGTGACATATCGGAGGAAATAGGGCTGACAAATATTCATGAAAAGGGAAGGAGGGAGGATGAAAAGGTCACCGAACGGTTGGCGGTAAGCACAGAATTGGTATGCAAATAAATTACGGCGGACTTTTTTTCCTTCCTGCTCCGCAAATTTGTCCGCGGAGATCAGATGGGAGATACGGCTCCTCGCTGATAACGGGAGTAAATCAGCTCTTCCTGAACGACGTTCGTGGGGAATCTACTCTGGCGCTCGGCCCGGTCTTTTCTTCCTGTGGAAAAACGGTCGTCTTCCTCTCCTCCTGTTCGTTTTTCTCCATCTGTCTCCTTCCCGTCTCTCCTATCTAGAATCTTCTAATTAGGACTAAAAACAAATTACAGATGAGGCAGATGGGAATGCCACGAGGTTTGCAGATGCGTGCCCACAAAAACAAACCGTAGTAAATAATAAATGCAGAAGACTCATTAAAATGTTTATAGCCCCAGAATAAAAAGTTACAAGATAACCACTGTCTTCAGGTTTGTGGGATTTAAAATGTTTTTTTTTTCCTTTTAATCCCAGAGGAAAGAGTCAGTCCCTGTAATTAACAACAAATATGAGCAATGTAAAATGGAAGCAAAACAAATGAAGTTGGAGAAGTGAATGAGTTGGATGAGGATGTTTCCCAGGGTACCTGCTCTCTCTGGAAGATGTCCCGCAGGTGTTCCAGTCCCAGACTCTTCAGGAACTGGTTGATGGTCATGTCGAGCAGAGCTGCACAGACAGACACGTCAGTAGGTTCACCAGAGGCTGCTGCTCATGTGAAAACAGCGGAAAACAGCATTTACACACAACAACAAGGGAGAAGAAGAGAAGACGACCTTTCCAGCAACTTTTACAGGATTTTGACCCAAAAAATAAGCCTGACCCATTTACATGATTTCAATCTGCATTGATTTACAGATTTACTACATGTTTAGTTTATTACTGAGTTGATTAAAATAGAAAAAAAGTCATAATTAATAATTTTTTATATTTTTTTATATTAAACAGAATCAAGATGATTTTGGACTTTTGGCAAAAGGTTTGGACGCCACATGTGTTCACATTTAGTCCATTTAATTCTTAAATAAACATCTGTTGGTCAAATAAGTAAATCAACACAACTGAGACTTTTGAAACTGAAACCGCTGGCGTACATTCGCCCTCCTTCCTGTCGGACCCCGAAGCTCCGTCCGCGACGCCCGTCGCCCCCGCTGCGGCGATGTCGCCGAGGGGCGCGGTCAGGTTGTCGATGCTGCTGGCCGCCGACAGGCAGGACGGAGACGGAGACGGCGAGATGACCACGCCGCCGGCTGCGCCTGAACTCACCACTCCTGCGCTCACCTGCGTGAGAAAAGTGGAGATTCGGTTGTTTTCGCCGAAGCTGGAAGTTGAAATTGACAGAGAAACTTCGCATGCACCAAGTAGTTTGACGCTCCGGCTGGAGTTTGTGCAGCTTTCATGTCCTGCTGCCGAGCTGCCAGTTTGACTGACGGCTCCGCTGCTTTCATCTCTCCCGCTTCTGCGCGTTTCACACGTCCGATTAGTTTTTAGTTTACATCTTTTGCTCCCGACTAAACTGTCTGTAGAGTTCAAGCTCAAGTCTGAAATCCTTTCAGATATTACGCTGGCGCTGACTCTTCTTTTTCGTTTTTCTTTTTTTTTTTTGTGCTTTAGCTCAAAGTTTGCCTCCTAAAGACGGCTGCACATGCTGAGATCTAACCGCCTGCTTTCAGAAGCCTTCGCTTAAACACCGCTGATGGGAACTCACCACAGTGGCCTGCGGTTTCAAACAGCTCGGCAGGGCGTCTGGTGGCATGGCGTCAATCAGCAGCGCTCTAATGTCATCCGCCTGCAGCGGCAAGAAAGGAAAAGTGTGAGGACTTGGAAACTTATAAAGACACAGATTCCATCTTTGACTTTTATGCAAGTCAGATAAACTAGATGCAGTTGTTTAAAAAAACCTGAGTTCATGTTTAAACTGTAGGTTTCTATGTATTTTATTGGTGTTTCGTGGAACAGATTAACCCAAAGTAGCTCAGGAGGAAAATTATTCAAAGAGGAATCCGATATTTGTATTGGGCCCCATTACGCAGGTCAGGGACAACGAGAACTTTAAAGCAGAGATGAATCATAAAACAATGTGAATAAGCTTTGAAGATATCACAGAGGACCGATTAATTCAGATAGAAACAAATCTAAACCACCACTTTCAGACTTTTAAATAAAAAAAACTGTTAACAAACCTGTATCAATGACCTTCTTTTGCGTCATATCTACATTTTATAGATCTAGCTCAGAGGTCAGCAACTTTTTCCATTCAAATGCCACTTTTGTCCCTGGTGCTACAAAATAAAGCTCGACTAGAGTGCCAAAAATCAGTTTTCTAAATATGTACTACATAAAATGCTTTATGAAAAAAAATTAAGCTAAGATTTTAGACCAAAATGCAATCCTCCATTACCAGAATGACAACTATTTTTCTATAAATATGGAAAATAAAGAAAGCTAGGTAGCTTAGTTTGGAGCTAGTTACTTCTAAAAGTCTGTTGTTGAACAAGAATTTACAGAAAAACTCCTAAAGATGATGTAAGAGCCACAGCAGAGGCACCCAAAGAGCCACACGTGGCTCAGGAGCCGCAGGTTGTCGTAAAATCCCAATAAAACATATTGCTGTTTGTGGAAAACAAATGCAAAAAAAAAAAAAAAAAGTTAAAGGGCTATGCATGTTTTTTACGAAGTGCTGTAATTAGGGAACACTTCACACCCACGGATGTCAGCAGCAAAAGTTTTCTGTCCGAGACGAGCTGCAGCTCCTCAAATCAAACATGGAGTCAAGGTAGGGAGCCTCATTAGTGGAAAAAGTACAATCCTTACTCTTACGCGCTCTTCTCCTGGTGCTCCGCTGGTAAAAATAGTGAGCTGTAATCACTTGGAGACGGATACATTTTCACACAGG
Source organism: Poecilia formosa (assembly GCF_000485575.1). Taxonomy (NCBI): domain Eukaryota; kingdom Metazoa; phylum Chordata; class Actinopteri; order Cyprinodontiformes; family Poeciliidae; genus Poecilia; species Poecilia formosa. The sequence goes on from NW_006800085.1 coordinate 1,292,541, forward strand.
AGACGTTTGGACGGCCTGCCGTTACCGTGGCGAGATCCAGCGGCGTCTGTCCCTCCTGGTTCTTCATGGTGGGGTCGGCTCCGTGGGCCAGCAGCAGGGCGCAGAGCTGGGTGCGGCCTTTCTGCGCCGCTTCATGGAGGGGCGTGAAAGCCCACTTGTCGGTGGCGTTCACACACGTGTTGTACTTGATGAGCAGGGCGGCGATGTCCACGTGCTGGACGGAGAACCGGAAGAGGGACGAAAAGAGAGAGGGGAGCGAGACAGATGGAAAACAAAGAAAGGATCAGAGTCGTCTGGTAACTGTGACGTCTGATGTTATGCCGAACAAAAAAAATAACAAAAAGGAAAAATGGTCAGGATTCTTGTTTTACTATGTGGCTTCCCTCTGTTGTTTGTCCTCGATTTCCTTCCTCTGCATCAAACGCACTGTAACGTGTTTGTGAGGAACAGTGGGGGGGATGCCCTAGTGGGTTTACGTTTGTGTTCTACTACGCAGAGCTCATAAAGCTTTCATGCAAACATGTGCTTCATAAGTTTTTTAGTAGCGCCGTGCTGACTAAATAGGAGAACTGTTCCGCTCCAAAACCTCGTGGGAATCCAGATGAAGGGGAAAAAAAAAGACTAAATCACGCATCTTTTCTAGAGGATCTACACATAATAGCACTGATTCATTCAGGGGACAATTAAAGAAGAAATAACCAAATTCGTTACTATATTTATCACATTACACCATTTTATGTTAAAGACCAAAAAATTTAGTGAATAGTTGTGACAAGGGAGAAAACTTACACACCAGATTTTTGCTTATAATTCAACCCGATGAACATACTTCAATTAAAAACTTTGTTGCTTTTCCAAGGACTCCAGTAAAATAAAGTTGATTTACCCTTAAGGTTTACAGCAGCAAAGCAATTTTCACAACGGATAAAGCTAATTTGTTACCAAGTCTTAAGTCACAGGTCAAAGTTCATGATGCTAATTTTCTCCTTTGGGTTTGAGCAGCTCAAACAGATGAACTGATTAGCGTAGTTTGTAGAAGGATCAGGGAGAACGTGTCGATAACTTTTATCCCTGATCTCACAGAAACGCTACGTGAAGCGTCTCGTTGAGTCTCACCCCGTACGAAGCCGCGTTGTGCAGAGGAATCAACCCTCCTTTGTCCTGAGCGTTCACGTCGGCTCCGTGCTCCAGCAGATACTCGGCCACCTCCAGGTTGTTGTAGCCGGCTGGAAATCAGCAAACAGCAGACAAGAGAGAAGAAGCAACACTGTGACGTTAGAGGCGAGGAAGCTGGATCAAATCTGTGTGAACTGAAAAAGCAACAGAACATTTAATGTTTTTTTTTGTTTTGTTTTCCTTTACAGGAAAGCGCATTGAGGCAGAAAGTGTGTCGGTGTTTTAAGATCTGCTGAATGTATGAATGATTGATTGCAGAAACTATGGATGCACCGAATGCTCAGACAGAGAATTGGTCTGATTTTCAGCTTGACCAACTAGTTAGTCTGATCTGATGCTCTGCTACGCTGTGGAAGTTATTCCTGAGCGAAAATAAAAAATAAAAAAACTCGTAAAGGTCAGAATGAAGTCGGGGGAAGCATATCACGTGGATTTTAAAAGTAAAAAAACAAAAAAATAAATCAACATGTCTACATTTATTTATATTCTTCTTAACAATTGACACTATAATCCCTGTTAGAATTACAACATTAAAACCCTTAAAATTGCCGATCAGCTTTTTGCATGATTCAGGTGATATTTTGATCATTTTTTCTTCTGGTGATGTATTCCAAGTCTTTAGGTCTAAAACCTGAATTTGCCAGGGTTAGGAATAATTCTGAACAATACTAAGTGTAAGGTAAACTGAGGTTATCAAACAGTTAAAATCTCATATGTTGACAGAAAATACAATTTGATGGAAATCTTAAAAACTAGAGAGAAAAAAAAGGTTTTGAAGGACCTTAAACACTCTGGGTCATAAACTTTGGAAACGTTTTCCTAAGACAATTTCTTCTTCTAAAAAAAAAAAAAAAAACTCAACCAAGCAATTAAATTGGATGCTCATTTCGAGAGAAGCTCTATAGAAGTAAAAACAAGAAAAAAATAAAAATGTGGAAAGAAAAAACGCAGTTTAGTTTTCAAAAGTGTTTTTTCTTTTGTTCATTTTTTATTCATGCTGTTCGTCGGTGTTTGCATCAAACCTGTTTACAGCACAGATTGTTATGCCAGAGTTTGGCGCTAAAAGCCACTTAATGCTGACAAAAAGAGCAATAAAGCCAGTTAAAGGCCAAACAAACCCTTTCTGATTTTATACGTCTATAATTTCTATTATAAGAAACGAAAGCCTTCTCTGGTTTGCACAGACGGATGTTCACTTAGGTATGAATCTCATTAAGCCGCTGCTTGTGCCTGTTGGAGTCTGAGAGGTGTCTTTGGTAGAACAAACAGATTTGTTATCGCTCTAACTGATGACACGATGATTACAGATGCTGAATATATAAATAACAATGAGGCTTGTTGAGCCTCGGGGCCAAAATAACATTATTTCTGGCTGGTGAGACTATTTGAGGTCGCCTCGCCTTATTTGTAAGCACAACAAAAATGTAAATCTTTAAACATTTGGTTAAATGGAGCACAATTTTTAAATAAATACTTACATTTATAGCTGATATTTGAGATAAAAATTGTACAAGATGCCCTCAACCAGCTGTGTCCGAATGATATCAGCAAGCAGGAACTAAAAGAACATCAGCTTTCAGACAAACAGGTAAAGACTCCACTTTTAGCTTCATTTTCGCTGCTAGAAAATTTATAGCACCACAAAAGACATTTAGTGTCAAATTTGGTAAAACTCTGATCTAGATGCAATTGCATAACTGAGCCTGCTGGCCGGTAGAACGACTCCATCCTGAAGGCTGCAGTTGCGTGGTTGTGTTTACTTCCTCGCTGTTGGCAAGACGCAGCGCCAGAAAACAAAGGGCGGCTTTGACAGACAAACTGGAGGAGACTGAGGGAGCGATTGGCACCAAAAACATACTTACTTTCACTTTCTGACACGTTAAAGGAAACACATTCTTGGCTGCAGTCTAAGACGAGGTGACCTACATTTCCATCTACATGCTGCAGCGTTCTCGGCCCTTTTTAGATGTTTCCATTTGGTTGGATGTCGAAGCTTCACTGGACAAACCAAACACCTTCTGCAGAAATCTTCTACATTCAGACGAAGCAGCAAATGAGCTTTTTGGGCTCGGTGACGAAAAGCCTGTTTTTAGGAATCGACGTGAGGATTTTAAATTCAAGACTGCCTTCTGGCAGCAGAAGGAACTATTTTGCTGCCTGTAATGATGGAGCATCGCACAAAGTGTAATAACTAATGTCAAAATCCTTAAAAATACATCATTAAAAGACAAAATAATAACTTTAAAGCAATTTGACTGCATTGTGTTTGTATATAAAAAAGGTGTCTACATTAATCATTTATGGAGACGGCAGACTTTCCAAGACGTTGCAGTAATTTTATAATATCGTTAGGCTGCTATTGATACACTGCAGTAAGTGGACAGTATTGTTGAATTTCAACAACAATATGTTTGAAACTTGGAGATGAACTGGGTGTTCCAACAGGAAAAAGATTTCAAACACACCTTGAAGTCATTTTAAATAGAAAAAGCCTGTTAAAATTATATTTCTACACTAATATTGTGTGTGTGCGTGCGTGCGTGCGCGCGTGCATGCCTGTAAATAATTTCACCTTGCAGGACTATAAACAGCAGAATTTACTGAAATCTGTGTTTCCAGTTCTTAAAATTCACTGCCAACGTATTTTACATAAGCAACATCACACCACCAAAAAATATCATGAACTCATTAAAAACTCCAAAAACACAGAAATAATTTTAAATCTGAAGTTTATCTAAACTTCTGACTGCAACTGCATGCCTTGTTCAGCACTGCAGTCTGCCTGATGAATATTTATAAAAGCTGTTCCATAGTGAATATCCCTGATTTATGTAAACATTTCTGAAATTAATGTGCATGAGTAGCTTTGATAATATTGACAGTTTGGAGAACTATCATTGTGAAGTATATATATATATATATATATATAAACACACACACAAAATGCTTAATTTTATACTTATTATTTTCCAATCCATCTTTTCAAAAGGCAATAATGTTCCATGTATCTTCATATATCATTTATAACCTGATTTTACCGACAAGATGAAATCTGAATATTTCAGGACTTTAACGGGTCTTTCTGATCTACGGTGCATTGGAAACCTATGTGATGCTCATTCGACTGGAACATTGTATTTTCACCCACTAACGGGGATACGTGTGTGTGTGCTTGTGCGTTTGAGAACACACTACCTGCCAGGTGCAGCGGCGTCGAGTTGCGACCCTGCGTGTCCCGACAGTTGATGTTGTCCGGGCTGCACAGCTTCTGCACCCGAGCCAGGCAGCCTTTCTTGGCGGCGTCCAGCAGCGCAGCATCTCCCCGCAGCAGGTCCTGGATGTCCGTGTCGCCGTCCTTCACCAGGTCCAGGGGCGTGTTCCCGTCTCGGTTCTTTTTGGTGGGATCTGCGCCGTGCTAATGGTGGGGAAATTACAAAAAAAAACAAAAAACACATTCAGCTAACAAAAGTTGGAAAATGCTCCAAAATTATTCATCGTCAGAAAGAAACACAAAGCCAGTTCAAATGCCAGAGCCCTGATGCCAATAAGAATAAGAGGATGACATTTGATGAGTAAGATGAAGACCTTGGACGGTCCTCAAGGAGTCGGTGAGATGGAGAAATGGTAATACGAGACGCTAAGTGAAGCAGAAACCGCATGGGAAGAAGGCAAAGCAGACACTCTCATTGCTCAGCGTCCTCACGGGTTACAGTTTCTACTTGTCACTTCAATGGACAATTTAAAATGTCCTCATTAGGACTGGATGTTGTGGGACCGCTCCACTGGGTGTCCACCAGTGTCCTGGAACTGTCCACTACCCCACTGCTGGTTTTAAACCCGTTTGGATCCTAAAGTCTAGTGGGAGTTTTATTCCCTACTTTCTGATTTCATTCTGACAAAGTAATTTATCACCTGTCCAGGAAAACAACAGCAGGAAAATCATTAGAAAATGACAAAGAAAAGATGAAATTTTAAATACTGAAATTTAAATGTGTAGAAAATAAAAAAAAAAAAAATCTCTACTTGATTCAGTCTGGCAGCAAAAACATATGTTCTTCAGAAAACATCAAACATGTCCAACAACACAGATTGATCTTTAGTTTCGCCTAATTTCATGATGCTTTATCAGGGTTATCTACAGGTTCAAGATTCAAATTCGAGACAAATTTCAAACTTTTTATAACCTTTGTAACAACAGCTAAGCTAAAATTTAAGACAGAAAAAAAACTATAAATATATGGGATGCTTGGGGTGTCATTCAGCCATCTGGTGATAACTAGTTAGCTGCCAAAGCTATATTAGCAACTGGTGACAAACCAAATTTAAGACCTGGGACTGGTGAATTTAAAGCCAACTTACATTTTTTTAAACGACTATGTAGACTTGGCAGCTTCTGCATAATAAATATCCTAAAACAACTGTGAAAGAGCAGCAATTCAACAAGATCGACTGAGGCTTTCCTGTAAATGTCTGCCTCTTATTTGAAATCAAAGAGAGCATTTCAGTAGTTCAACCAGAAAACAGTCTTAACGTGCAACTTGATTTTTAATAAGCAGAATAAAACATCATCAGATGTGATTAAGAGTGGTAGTTTAATTCACAGCTTTGACAGCAGCTCTCACTAGACTCTCGCCGTGTCGACTTGTGTGGACGTGTCAGGGAAAAAGGAAGCAGTTATTCCAATTAGAGTTACTTTTAGTCTGATTTAATTGGTCTTCAGTCCGGTCAAGAAAATGACTTATTTAGTGATTTCGCTGGCAAACATTCCACTAATGCTGAACAATGAATAATTGATTGCTTTATCAATATAAGGCAGGAGATGTTGTTGAATTTCAGTAAGCGTGCTTGTGCTTCAAAGTCACTTTGATTTAGTTTCCAAAGACACAGGTTTGCATGCGATTGTTAAAAGATCTGAATTGTATTTGACGGACAAGGATTTTTTTTGAGCCCAACCTTTAACAGCAGCTTGCAGATCTCATATTTCCCCTTTGCTGCAGCTTCGTGAAGCGGCGTGAACTTCCACAAGTCGGCGACGTTAACCGAGGCGCCGTGCCGGACGAGCAGCTCGGCCACCTCGTAGTGACCGTAGGAACAGGCGTTGTGAAGAGGAACCAGGCCGCTGTCGGTGGGGTGCAGAGTCAAAAATAAAACTTGCTTTGCTAAAACTATGTATGAAAAAAAAAAAGTAATGAGTCGAATGTTTCTCTTATTTTCACACACCCTTTATCCTTAGCGTGCACGTCGGCCCCGTGGTGCAGCAGGTACTCCACCACTGACACTCTGTTGTAGCCGGCAGCGAAGTGGAGAGGAGTGGAGTGCCGTCCTTCTAGATCCCTACAGTTCACATTCTGAGCTGTGCACAGCGACTGCAGAGAAACAAGGAGTAAAGAATCCTCAATCAGCATCCACGCCGAACTGAACGCGCACAAATGCTTAGAAAACGATTGCACTAACTCAGTTCTTTGTTTCAGAGAAACATTTTGAACTTAAACTTAAAAGATGACAAGGATCCCGTACCTTCAACGTGAAATAACATTTTACGTTAAAGTTTTCAAGAGATCATTTATTTTGAAATAAATTTTAAATATTAAAGCAAAAGCTTACCAGGACGGCAAATATTTTTTTTACAGTGGTTTAAAGATCAGTTTAGCTCACTGGATACGTTTAAAGATGAAGAGAGAGATTTTAAACAGACAGAAAAGCAGATGAATTGGCAGCAAGATATTCATTTATTTCATTAATATTTCAATGTAGTGATTTTTTTTTTATCTGTGCAAGTTGCTTTGTAAATAAAACTTAACTGAATGAATACATTTAGCTTTTAGACAATACACAAATAAAAATCAAAAACTGAAATGTTCGACTTTTCCTTTTATGTACTTATCTAAACCTGAAAAACATTTCACTTAAATTTATACTTTTCCGAGCAACAGTAATCTTGGCTGAGCTGCGTCCCACTTGTATCTCTTTAGTCTAAATCTCTCTGAACGAGTGTCATCAAACAGGTTGATCATTAATGGAAGCATCAACAGCAGCTTTGTAAACATAAACACAGGATTATATTTTTTTCTGCATCTGAGCTCAGAAAAACGTACAGTGGGTGACAAAAAAAAAAAGACAAATAAATAAATAAATAAATAAATAAAGGGGATCTCGTCTCCTCCTCTGCTAATCTGTCAAATCGTCATCCGTTCTGGGCTCAGAGCCTCTTTTTGACCCATTTAACAACTAATGTCTAAAAACGAACATGGAAACAAGCCAGGCATCAGTCTTCTGTCTCCCCGGAGCGACTCTTACCTTCCTCTGGTATTTCGTTCATTACTGGAAAAACAAAACATGAACTGCAGCATGGTTCACTCAATCATGAGAATAAAAGGTTTTATTATTCTTAAAATCAAAAAAGGGCAACAATAAACTAGCTCAGATTGAACAATAATCAGCTGACATTTAACCGAGCAGAAGGAACAGCTGTAAAGGTCAGGGCATTTTTATTTAAAATCGAACAAGAGAAACCACTGGCTCTACTGTAACCGAAGGTTCACAAACCAGTTTATATCAAACTGTTTACAGCTGGGCACACACAAGAGTATCACACCGGGTGTACATGATTAGAACATCATTACTCAGTCTCATTACTGAACGAACACAATAATGAGACTGAGAGCGATGTCTGGAGCCTGCAGAAAGAAGACAGGAGCAGCTCGTGAGAGATTAATAGAGGACATTTAAAATATTTCTAAGTCTGGCAGATGAAGGCCGCAAGATGCTAAAAGAAATGACCAAGAGGCCTGAACGATCCTGGATCAAGCTCCACCAGGTTCCTGCTAATGTGGATATGAGAGAGTAAGACTGTACAGCCAGAAAGAGGCCGCACTGGTTTGACTTCCTTTAGAGATGGACAAGGAGGAAACCTTTCCTCTCTAAGAAAAACATAAAAACCAGATCGATGTAAACTTCTGGAATGGGGTTCTTTGGACAGACGAGTCGAAAACTGAATAATATGGATGTGTTTGACGTAAAGCAAATACGTAAATCTAGAAAGAAAAGAAAAAAAACACACCAACTGTGATGCTCAGAGAAGCTAAAAAAAACAAAAAACTTTCCCATTGCTTCAATTTTTTTGCAGGATTTAGTTAACATGTTAGTAAGAGATTGGAAAAGTGTTTCTTGTTTGGAACGGTTCTAGAATCATGGCAGTGGGGTAGAAAAGTTGCCCCAGAATTAACAATGTCGATCTCAGAGGTAAAACCGAAGAGCCGTCCTGCAGAAAATCATAAACAGCAGCCTACTTTCAAACACAGTATTGTTTTGCAGATTAGCTAGCCTTAACATCTGGCATTTATCAAGTCAGTAATGACTATTAAAGTGCCGATCTGACTGGGACGTTAACAAGAAAATGAGCCTAAACTCAGGAGCAAATCTACACCTGTTTAAAAAAAAAAAACAGAAAATCACGGGATTATAATTGCTCAATCTAAGTTAACACCTTTCACTTAACCTTTATTTATACATGTGAGTTATTAAGAACACACTTTTATTTTTAGAACGCATAATAAGAACAATACAATAAATACCAAATATTAGCAACACTGCTGAAGTCATAAAAGAAATACTGAGACAAAGACATAGGATAAAATTCATGTTACAGTTTAGCTGAAACATGCAGGTTTCAGTAAGCATCTACTTTAGAAAACCTTCAAGTGTTTTTAATTACTATTTAACAACTTAACTGTGCAAAAACAAATGTCTGCAAACTTCAGTAGATTAAACCAATGCTGCAAATGACTAAAATTCCTCAACATGAGAGACAGAGCAAGTTAGTGTGTTATAGCTGCTAATTTTGACTATGCTAAGTCAAGATGTGTATTTATATTTCCCTTTTTATGAACCTTATGTCTTGTGTACCACATCTATTTGTCCCTTTATGCTTTTGAGGTAAATATTTACTTAATTTCAGAAGTTAGACTGAGTGAAGTCATCCGTCATTTAACAGAAATGCGTCATGAAATAAATAAACTACCTTGACGGTATCCAGGTCTCCAGCTTTGGCAGCTTCCAGAAGTCTGTAGTCCACATCAGAGTTTCTGACCGGGACGTTCTCTGTAGAGAAGAAGATCAATGGAGGCGTCAGAGCCTGAATATGCTTTGGACAAACATCAGTGGGAAGAAAAAAAAAAAATAACCTGAAACTCTGAGCTGCCTGTTTTAGGAAGTGAAGAAGGAAGGCATTTGGATTCTCTTCACATGTACACAGAGATACGAGCGAAACAATTTATACATGGGCGATGATCCACTATAGAGGATAAATTGCCTTTTTTCTGTAATGCTCATAAAGTAATGTAAAAACATGAGGGGTTTAGATGAGGATAAATACATTTTGATGTAATTCATTCATTAAAAAAAAAAGAACATTATACTCAGAAAATCCTGTGAGAACTTGTAACACCAAGTCTCTTCAATCCCTAGTCGGCTCACTCAAAGCCTGCTTACCTCCCTGCTCTTTCACAGCGAAAATATCAATATCGACCTTTCAGAACAATTCCCGGATAATCCTCCAATCTGCAGCTGATGCTTAGCAACCAAACCCCAGCACGACCTACACATGTGCTCTTCCTGCTACCCCGCCGCCCCCGCCCACACAAAGCGCAGCATACCATTGAGAATTTGCTGCACGGCTTCGTTTCCCATCTGAGCGGCGGTGAAGCCCTGCAGGGACACCAGCGTGGCGTCCGCCCCGTATCCTAACAACAGCCTGCAGGTCTGCAGGTGGCCTGCCAGCGCCGCGCGGTGCAACGCCGTCTGGCCCAGCGTGTCCAGGGCGTTTACCTGAACACACAAACATCTCACCGTTAGGACTCTCCAAGGAGCTGCTGCACTTTATGTACTTAAAATACACTGAAATGTTCCCATTGTTAATGACTTACATCTATTTTGGCAAAAAAAAAAAAAAGATTTGCATGTGTGCTGGGGAAATGATTTCTGGGTAAATTAGAGGTGGGAGTATGATGATCAACCACACTATATTACAAAAATATGATGTTTGATCTAAGAAGATATTTAAGATCAGTAAAATGTTTCTTTTTTGGTTTGTCAAACTTATAATGTTGAATAAGTAGCTAAATTTAGAGATTTGTGAGAAAAAACGGGTTTAAAAAGCAAAGGTTAAATTATGAGTCTGTCTTTGACTCAGTGTAACAAATATATTTATTGTATTGTAAATCTGCTGAGGTTTTAGCTAATTTTACAGCAGAAATATAAATTTCCCCTTTAATAACAATTTTAAGAAACCATCACAGGTAGTAGTATAGAATAAAACTTTTCAAAAAGATGATTCAACAGCAAAATAAGGGTCAAACTTATTTGAAACAGAAGAGATTTAGGATCTCTTTCTGTTGATATGAACATGGCATAAAACCCTGCAGTTTATCAATTAAAAAAATAGATAAGGAAAATGCATTTAAAATGACTCGTTTACCTTTGCTCCATGTTTCTGAAGCACCTCCATGATGTCGTTATGAGCCCGCTCTGCTGCTACATGAAGAGGCGTCATGAAACTGGAACCAGAGAGAAGAAAATATGGCAAGTTTAACACCAACTGTTCGCCTCCCAGAAACTTTGTTTGATTTCCTTTAAACAGCATCATCACAGATTTAAATACAGATAAAATATCTCTGTTGTTGAGGGAAGCCTCGTGGCGGGTTGCCATGCTGTATGTCTTTGTCTGTTCTTTACGTTTGCTCAGTCACTCCAGAGTAAACGCTCAAAGTGTGTGTAATCACAGTTTGCAAAGGGAAAACGAGCTTGACTGAAATGCAGACATTTAAATATGGATTTTGAGGACAAAGAACCATGAATTTGAAGCAGACGAGCCAAGTGTTGCAGCTTTTTATCTAAAAACAGCATGGCTGACTTTCCTATCCATTTTTTTTAACAACCCAGATCTATTTCAGGAAACATTTTTTTTAAAGAACTGTGCTTGCAGCAACAGGGTGAGGAGGGGTTGTCTTTGGTAAATCCTTAAAAAAAAAAAAGGGCTTAACTTGAGAGGTTATGTGGTTTTGAAAGCTTCACGTTTCTTTAAAACTGTGGCGTACCTAGAAACTAGACCACCATTTTCAACCCAGCCTGTGACCCACAGGGTGATACATCCTCGTAAAACAAGTCAAAACAAATTTTACGGCTTCAAACTGAATTCAGGCCTGGCTTACAGTCTTGGTACCAAAATTAATCTTGGACCGGCATCACACTTTCCTGATTAATTCCTTGAAGACACTCGGGAACAAACTCTCCTTTGATTATTCGCGTCAGAAAAGCAACTTGTCATCTTCACCTCTGAAATAAATCAGCGTCGGGGCGCGTCTGAAATAACCTCTCGGTGTTTGCGAACGGCGCAAGAAGCTGAAAAGAGCACTCACTCCTTGTTCTTCTCATTAACGTTGGCACCTTTCCTCAGCAGCAGCTCTGTGACCTGTTTCCGTTTGGGGTGTGGAGACGCCACCGCGCAATGCTAACACAAGCACACGCAAGAGAGTGTTAGACAAATCAGGTGCCTTCAGTGTGTAAAAAAAAAGCATGTGAGCAGCACAGGTGCTGATCTCACCAGCGCCGTTTCATGCGTGTGAGGGTGTTTGAAGTTGATGATCTCCAGAGCGAGGGTCTTCTTGGCTTTGGTCATGTCTGCTTCTCGAGCCGCTTGAAGCAGCGAGTGGCCCTTAAACTCGTCTGAAGGAAGAAAGAGAAGTAACAACTATAAATATGCTTAAAAAATTTAACAATTTGTCGGTTTTAGTGCCTATTTGAGACGTCCAACGTGAGAAACGCTCGTTTCTCCAGCGTCACATTCAGCCATGCTCACATGTGAGTCTCTCCTTCAGCTCGGGAGTGGGCGCCATGTCCACAGAGCTTTTGCTGTGGCAGTTCAGCAGGGTGGGGTCAGCGCCGTGGCTCAGCAGGAGAGAGCAGACCTCCACCCGGTTTTTGGAAGCCGCTTCGTGCAGAGGCGTAAACTGCCACAGATCCATGGCGTTCACGCAAGCTCCGTGCTGAACGCAAAGCGAAAAAACGACCCGATATGAGAGAACATGTAAAAAAGAATGGAGAGCAATTTGATCCTTTGAGGCTTTAATGAACAATTTAGGCAAGGACTGAAAGGATTAATCAGATTAATCGACTAATTTAATAGTCGATTAATTGTTAAATGGAGCACACACACTCAAAATAAAGTCATTTGCTCAAAAAACATCATAATTAGAGCAGTAATTAAGGCAAATATGTTTACATTTTGAATTTAAGGGAAAAAAAACACATTTATCTGTAAATATGTTTTACCCAAATTTCCTCAAGCAAAGTTTTATATCCATGTGGTTCAAATTCAAAGGAATGCTATGTTATTGCATTTTAAGCACCAACATGTTTGTTTTCTTATTTAAAAAAATTAATTGATTTGTTTATTTGCATCTTTTAATGTATTTTAATATTGAGTAAAAAGGCTTAAGTGGTTAAATGCAAGATCTGAAGAATATGCCAATCCCTGATTAATAATCAAAATAACCAATTAATAATCAAATATTAAAAATAATAATTACTTACAGCCTTAATTTAGATATGATTTTTCTATTTACAAACAATATCAATTCAGCTGCATGTCATCTGTTAGGAAACCTTTAAAAAAATAGCCAGTTTGTGTGTTTATTTGTACCTTTAGCAGCAGCTCAGTAACTTCATAGTGTCCATAAGAGCAGGCGTTGTGTAGAGGCACCAGTCCACTGGAAGGGGCAAAACACAAAGAGTGTGTACGAGTGACACCTCATTCTAAATTCGTATGGTGATGTATTCTACTAAATATGTTTATGTGTAATTCTGACCCATTCTGCTGTAAGAGCATTGGTGAGGTCAGACACCGATATTGGATGAGAAGGTCTGGCTCGACGCTCTAAAGTGAAGGTTTTCTACTTTGCTGCCCTGCGTTGTTTCAGTCGGTTGGACAGGAAGTGACCATCCCCAAACTGACCCCACAAAGTTGGGAGAATGAACTTGTCCATTTGCTGAGGCATTAAGAGTTCCTTTCTAAGTTCAGACCCAAACCATAATCCCCTCCGCACCAAGCAACGCAACTAAACATATTACAGTCAGGACAAATGCCGTAGCCCTAGCAACTGCCAAACCCAGACTTGTTCATTAAAACGTCAGAAAGGCATGACTCATTACGCCCGAGAACACATCTCTAATGCTCTTGAGTTCATCGGCGGTGTACTTTACACCACTGCATCCGACACTTTGCTTTGTACCAGCTGATGTAATGCTTGGACGCCATGAAAACCAATCCTATAAAGCTCTCTACAGTTAAGATAGCGGGAAGGCCACATGAAGTTTGGAGGTTTGCAGACCTCACTCTGTCACGGCCCGGCACTTTGTGTCTGACCTTCTGTTGTTCTCAATGACTTCCACTTTGTTATATCACCACTAACGGTTGTTGGTGGGATATTTAGTAGGGTAGTAATTTCTTACGATTGAACCTAATACTTAGGGCACTTTAGTTTATGTGAGGTAGAATGATGGCTAAGGAAATAAAAAATCTTAAACTTCAGATATTAGAGAAACTTTAGAGGCTATCTGGTGTTAAAGTAACAGGTGTTACTTTAAAGTTCATGTGCATTAAATGCTGCTTGGAAAAACAAATTTATTCTCACATCAGATGTTTTGATTCTTAAAAAAAAAGAAAGAAAAAAACCCATCTTTTTTGCACAACTGCTGGGAGCATCTCTAGGAATGTTTTCCGTCTTTACCCTCAACTGGATTTAAACAGCTTTTGTCATACGTACCCCTTGTCCTTGGCGTGGACGTCGGCTCCATGCTGCAGTAACAACTGAACTATCCTCACCCTGTTGTATCCTGCTGCCAGGTGGAGAGGAGTGGACTGGAGAGACAGAGACAGAGAGGACAGGAGGAGTAAGAGTGTGCAGGAAAACAGCAGAAAATGGAGAATAAATGTCAGCCAATAGGTTTGTTCTACAGAGTGTGCTGATAAAATGCTAATTTAGAGTCAGTGAGCTTCTGCAAGAGCGAACAGGTCTTTATCCCAATCCTATCTACAGCCCGTAACTCTGAGAATAATTTCCTATAAAAGTAAATGAAAAGCCGAACCTCTCAATACATTAAGATAAGACGGATGAAATACTTTCAGCTCCATGTGCTGCATTTCCTTCATTTGCTCCTTTAAAGGCCAGACTTCCTCAGAGCAGGAGCAACACCCAGCCTGAAGGGAAAACCTACAGCGGTGGGAAGGTTCCAGTCAAACAGCCACCAAGTCTCAGCTTTTCGCAGAACGGCATGAACTAAAGAACCAACTGTGAACAGGACTTGGTTTAAATCTGAAACACGCAGCAGGTAGTGGGGAATATTAAATCAATAAAAGAAACAGAATCAGTTTATGGGAGATCCATGTAGAAGCTTGAACGTAAAGCTCTTTCATGCATAGTACAGTATTTGGGCAGCAAATCAGCCAACTGCTTTATGCCAAGTGACGTTATGAGGAAAAGATTTCCTTGAACTTCAAGGGGGCCTTTTCCCCTTAAAAAAAGCAGTTTTAAGGTTGGATATTTAACAATTTTACAACCTTACCAATAAAAAAAAATCAATTAAACATCATTCACCTTGTGATATGTTAAAGCTTATCTAAAAATTCAGCTTTTATTGGAGTACCATAATCAGACACAAGAAAAAGATATATTTATCTTGTTATGCAATAAGTCCTTTTTACAAAATCACAGGTACCCAGATTATTTTCAGAGCTAAATACACATAGAAAAGACATTTTATATTTTACTTTTAAAGTTGATCTGAGGGTGTTGGAACTTTTAATTCCCGTTTACAATGGCTCTGCAATTAAACAGGAAAATATTAATAGACTTGCTTAATATGGATGACTATTACTGAATTGAAACACGTAGTTTCAATGTTGCAAAGATATAAAGGCTTTTTTTGGCTTTCATACAGATAACTCTAACGGAGGTTGTTTTGTGTCATTTTATTTTACTTTTGCTGCAAAGAAATAATAGATTCCTATCGCTGTGGCATGCCGTTATGAGCAAACACAGAAACAACGCAGTCTGAGTTATTAGGAATCATAAACATAGGAACCGCAGTGTCGTAAAACACCCAGATCAGATGTGACCAAACTAATTTAAACTTTCTTCCCCAAATAATGACCGAACAACTTCTTGGTAGATTTTATGCGCATCTGAATCAAGACTGACGTGAAACACAAACACGCTTGAAAATGCTCAGCCAGATAAATCTACGGGAACACATGAGCGCGTCTCCACTTTTAGCGCTGTCCCGCTGATAATCAAATAAACGGAGCGCGGCATATGCACTCCTTGGTGGAGATAATACAGCGTGTAAAATCTGAATGAACATGTTTGTTGATTTACTCACACTGAGCGCGGCAAAACAACTCTGTATGGCGCCGCAACAAGACGACACATTTATTCAAATTTAGATATCACAAAGCTAGCACAATGTCCTAGCTTGTTTGCTGTTTACTTTTTAGATTTAAAAGGTGCATAAGCCGGTCTAAATCTCAGTGCAGTCGCATCATCCCCCCGACTCACTCTGCTTGTGTTTGTTCCACAGCTGCCTCCAGGAAGGAATCAGTTGGGACCATGAAAACACAGTTGCAAAGATCACAATATCAGTCAACCGCAATCTGTGAAGGCATGAACTGAAGCGGCTGAGTTTGGAGTAAATAATCCACTGGACTCAGGTGCATGCCTTCAGAAAAGGTCAAAGGTTTATCTCCACAGACACTTAATCAGGGTCATAATTCCACAGTTTTCTGCACTCAAATTAAAAGGAAGAAACTTGGGGTGATGAGATAAAAACCGCAGGAGTGAAACATCTATCAGTTTTACTGGTGCGTCTTAGAAATAACTACACTACTGGATAGTTGGTTAACTTAAGCCATTCGGTTCAAAAACTCCTTTTACACATTTGCAGTTGGAAAAAAAATAACTAAAATATAATTCTGACACAAAATTGTCTCTGGTATCCCTCATCTTCCATCTCCCATGTACAGATTTTCTGTTTGGTTTACCTCTGAGAAATCAGTCGACCATCAAGCGAATCGATATACCCTGGTCGTTAAATCCAGCATTAGTCGTTTTGGAGGTGTGAGCAGGTTCCACGTTCTGTAACTTAGCATCTCTGTCAGAGCAAAAATTTATTTGGAGCCCTCTGTGCCGACTTTGGAAATGATAAAACAGCGGATCAACCCAATCATCTCTAGCAACAAACGCCTCACCCTGGACCTCGAGCCGTTAGAATTCTGTGTCTCTTCTTCCTAATTCAATTAAATTGTGCTTCAGTTTCCAAATAAAATGCTAAACTTGGTGTTATATATATATACAAAAGAGGATTTTGCAGCAACAGTCCAATTCAGTATCTTCTCAGATCATGTGGGAAACTTCTGACATTGTCACTGGTTCAGGAGTGTCACTGTGAATCTCTCTTAAATTTTTTAATGCTCTTTGACTCCCAATCCACTCAATATTGCAGTTATCCCTTTTGGCTTTGCGCCTTTTTAAAACGCACATTTTCCTTCCACTTAACTTTCCATGCATATGTTCGATACTGCAAATCCTGCCTCAGCAGCAGTCTTGTGTGGCTGCTCTCCTTGTGCATGAGCTGCTAATGGCCGGCTGTAATGTAACATTTCTGAATTAAAAATCCTCTTACTGGTCTTATGTAACAGCCTGTTACTGAAGGCTTTCAGTAGCTTTCAGCTTACAGCAAAATTAACAGAAACATGCAATTTAAAAAAAAATAAACATGACTATGTAATAAATCTATAGTATCTATGAGTTTCATATTTTGACTTGGAACAGTTTGGGGAAAAAAAAAAAAAAGCTGTTACATGACATTCCAATTTGCTGAGATTTGCCGGCACGTTTCCAACACTGGTGAACTCTTAATGCCCAACGAGCTTCAGAGAAAAACACTAGAAAATAAATAATGTTCAGCGATCTCTGCTGCCAGCTCAGGAGTTCATCCGAGAAGCAGCGACAGCCAGCAGGAACGAGGCATTGCTGCAGGGACAGATGGCGGAGACGTATTTACAGGATGTGACAGCGGCATTTGGAAGCAGGACACAGCAAGTGCTTACTCACCATCCTCATCTCTGCTGCAGAGTCTCTCTCAGCAGAGATGAGAGAGACTCTCTCTCTATGCCTGTACCTTAGCACTTGTTATTTCAAATAGCTTGAAAAAAATACATAAACAGAAGTAAACTGAAAGAAAAAAAACCTGCATTTTAGTCCGTCTTAAAGCATGAGCCCTGAGTTGCATCACAATGCTGGGGTTGCCAGGGTCAGACTGAGTAATTTCAGCTCCGCCTCTTCAATCTGGCAACCATGTATGAGCCGCTACATACGTGTGCGAGCTCGAGCCTGCTGCCTCTTTATAAAAATCACAACTGGTTTAAGTGATCTTGTTTTATATTAAGGAAGCCAAGATGTTTGTCATTTAAAGCTACAGGCAGGTATTACCGAACATGAAAGATGGCAGAAGAAAAAGAAGATAATTTTTTTTTTTTGTTCCTAAATTAAAGCTTTCAGAGGAAATTGGGCAGAAGCCATGCTGCGAGAGCATAAAAAAAGAAAAAAGAAAAAGCAGCTTTTACTGCCTCTGTGTTTACATAAGCACATAAATTCTGCCGGTGCCAATATCGCCAGAAGATCAGATTAGGCCGTTTGCACAATTGCCTGAAATGAATATTTCTCTAAATATTACATCTTACGTAAGAGATGTGTGTGTTAAAATCCTGAGGGATGCGACAGGTGAGTATTCAGCCCGACACACTGAAAGTACGGCAAACTTTTGTTTGGTTTTCACTTCTATCATTCAAAAGGAGAACACAGACACAGAATGCTCTAAAAGCAAATAATTCAGCAACCTTAATGTAATAATGTATTTCCAAAACAGTTTTGTTTTCAAAACATTCAGAGCTTTATGGTGGATATTTCTACAGTCAGACTTTAGCTACATACTTCGCAAAACAAAATATTAAAGAGAACAACACATGCATGAAGAGATATATGTACTGACTGACTATTATTATTATAACTATTATTAACTGTAATTTCACCGAGAAAATCCAATTGAGTCTAAAAATCTCTTTTAAGAGAAAATCCAGGCCCAGACTGGCAGCAGCACACAGTTTGCAGAACTTTCAGAGGAAAACAGAAAAAGTTAACGCCATCATAAATAAATTAAGGATTCCTGAGTTAAAACATTTACAGACTGATGAAAACAGCAGCTTTGGGTTTCTGCGTTTCTGCAACTGGTTCAAAGAAGATGGAGCAGAAAATATTTGACCGAAGGACGTAAGGATGGACGGAAATGTCCCGATGGCTGAAATGACGATAGGGAAGAATGGATGCATTGACTGAAGAAAGAATGGATAAAAACAAACGGATGGATAAACTAATCGATGGATGAATAATCAAAACAATTGCTGAACTAATGAGGCGACAGAACAAAAGATCAATAAATGAGTTAATGCATAGATGGACAAACAGACTGATAAACTGATAAATTGCTCGATGAACAGTTGGTTGTTGGAACCAAAAGATGGATGGAAGGAGAAAAGACTGATGAACAGCAAGGATGGCTAAACTGATGGATCAATAGACGTGAAAGATTCATGGATGGATGTTCACCTTTTATATTTACCA
Organism: Poecilia formosa; assembly: GCF_000485575.1. NCBI lineage: Eukaryota > Metazoa > Chordata > Actinopteri > Cyprinodontiformes > Poeciliidae > Poecilia > Poecilia formosa. Next base: position 1,311,449 of record NW_006800085.1, read on the forward strand.
TGCAGACATCTTTATGTTTGTGTTTTTATCCGTAAAAAAAATAAATAAATAAGACTGACACCACACTATCCAGAGCTGAAAACGACCGATTCCAGATGTTTCCAGATCGTGTCGTAACCCTGCATAACATTCTTCTGCACTCCAAAAGTGCTGTGTTTCCACTGTGAAATGAAAATTAGTATGACATGTTTCAGTGGAACCAAGAGTTACAGTGGCCCACCCAACAATAAAAAGAGCAATCCCCCCCAAGTTTTAATCATCTAAAAGCTTTTCAGTGAAGAGGATGGCCGGAGTGGCGGAGGGGAAGAAGATGGGAAGAAAAGCCAAATTAGGGAGGAAGGAGAAGAGGACATCTTTCAGTCAGGACACTACGACTCCTAATCATTTTTGTTGGGATTTGAATTGGAATTCGTCAACACCGCCTCTGAACGCAAACCGAAAACGTAACGCTGTTTTCATCTTAAACGAGTTGCATATAAACTATTCTCAAAATAACCGGATGTTAAATCTACAGCTGTGGTCTTTCCCCTCTTTGTTTCCCATTATTCCTCATCCCTCTTTCCATCCTACCTTCTCCCTGTTTTTCCTTACGAGCCTGTCAAGCTGTTGCCATGACAACGGTGACGGCTGGCTGTCAGCAGTTGCCATAGCAATGGGAAATGATGTATTGAGGAGCGGTGGGTGGATTTGGCCCATTCTGTTTAGTGTGGTTGAAGCGCCTGCGTGTGCAGCCAGGATGCTATTCTTCAGGTCTCCCCTTTCAGATCTCGAACAGCGAATTATCGACTCGACACCAAACACAGGAACTCACTACGGAAGGAAGGTCGCACAAAAAACTGTCCCTATACTCAGGTCAGGGCTGAAGCTCATTCTTAACTGGTTCCTTAAAAAAAAACAAAAAAAAAAAACACTAAAGCAGCTAAGAAACTATTTGGTTTTTGTGCATCATGAGGCAGAAAAAAAAAACATTTCTGTGTAAATGTTTGATCTTCACACTTTTGTATTTCAAATCTGCAGGGATCACAGAGTAAGGAAATGGTTTTTCTACTGTGGGTCTCACAGGTGTACACAGCCCTGTGAAAATTACAGGATTTTCAGCCCAGGGAAATTTTGACCATGACAAGACAAATGCCACCAGAATCACAGTAAGTCATTTCCAACATTTATTCATTACATTTGGTGAAAGCACCATTCTTTGGACAATTATTCCCTCTGGTTTTGGATACTGTTCAGCTGGAAGAATTTTTACTCACCTTTTTGTTTTTATTTTCAGGCAACATGTAACATTAGCAACAAGCTGATTAGCATGTCAAACACTCAAATAAGACCTGACCTACGACTCCAAATCCCGGTAGAGTTGATGCCAAAGAACAAAACAGTGAAAGAAGGACGAAGTTCTTCTTTCACTGATCATAATCAGAAAGGATCACATACTTGACTGTAACGTCTCTCGTTTTGTTTTTCTAACGGCCAGATGGTGATCTAAAGAGGAGAATCAAAAGAAAATGAGGTGGATTAGCAGTTCATGCCAACATGTGATGATGTCACTGAGCTGATAGCATGTTGTGACAGTCGTGATGCTGTCACACAGTAAGAGTCTTCAGTCAGAGGCGTTTTTCACATCTGTTGTGACTGACTGCTACGAAAGATCCCCCCCTGCCCGCAGCATCACTGCCCACCATGACTCACTGGAGATACCTGGATGGTGTCGGTTGTGACGACATTCAATTTCCCTTTGGGACAAATGTAGAATTTTTGAGTTGTGTTGAATAAACTGGCTGCATCCTTAAACAAAAACCTTTTAATTCAATTTTTGATTCCAGCATTCAGTCGCCTTGGCAACACGACTAATCGATTAAATAGAATCCAGTGATATTTAAATCAAGTTCAACAGTCCTAGTAGGATTTTCTGGACTTTTGTTCAATTGCATCCGATGGCTAACGCCTCCGTTGCAAAGAAAAAGTTACAAATGACCAAGACAAAAGAGTGAGACTCAAAACTGTCGCACTGTCAGCAGACATCATGCTGGTGGTGAGTATTTTTTAAGACAAACTGGACAACAAATCTTCCCCCAGTGGGCGACACTAGAAGGTTCTTCTTTCCAGGCTACAGTGGGCGCATACTGCCAACTCTAAATGTAGGATGCCGACAGGTTCACAATAAAGAAAACTGAATGATGTAATGAAATGAAAAGGGGATCCAACAATGTTTGAGTTGAAGTAATGTACACACTGACTTATACTCTACAAGTACAAAGGATGTTAGTTTTTTTTTTTTTTTTTGGCTGTTTGTAAAAGCCTTTTACAATGGCATTCCTATGATCTTTACGGATACAGAGTGACTTGCTCTGTTTTTAGCAGAACGTATAACCAGCAGTCGGTGCCACTCATTTAAACAAGAAAGAAGCACAGCTGAGCAAGCAGCTTTTGCATCTGTTCCAGTTTGACGGAACGCCCTCCCTCCCCAGCTCCACACCCGAGGTGAAGTGAAATGCAGGATCATCTCAGGCATGAAATTAGAACTTTAAGAACAGAGTAGTATTCCTCTAAAGTTTGGACTTCGGCAGCATTAGTACTCAGGCCAGGGCTGGACATGAGTAGGTGGATGCGCTAACAAGATGAGTAGTGTCAGATTACTGGATCAATAAACATATTAGCAAAACTGTCTGTGCTTCCTCTGACTGACACACACACACACACACACACACACACACACACACACACACACACACACACACACGTTATAAAGCCGCTGACAGCTCTGCCCTGCCAGTATCTTGGAAGATAAATAACCCGCAGCCAGAGCTCTCATCTTATGCTCTTCTTGTGCACTCATGCAGCGGGACACAAAAGCACATGAGCTGGTGTCTAAGCCTACACCTGTCTATCTTATCTGCTCTGCCTACCACCTAGAAACGCTGCCTTTCCAAGGACATCATGAAAAAAATAGTTCAGTTCAGGTTTTTAAGAAAATCACTTTTGGAAGGCAAGAACAGCCTTTCCACCACTTAAAGTTGTTAAGTCCTTATCTACCGAAACATCGCTGTTAAAACTGTTATCCTATAATGTGCTCAATTTCCACAATTTCAGTTAAATAGCATAATTACTATGGAAACAATCCCCAGCTTGGAAATGTTAGCTATGTGCCTCCTTAATTATCTTCTGAAAAACGCCGAAACGCTACCAAACAATCTCAGCAGTGCGCTTATGCAGCGACGACGCACTCTTAGGAGGTAATTTGCTTCAGAAAACTAAAGCAGCTGTTAACTGTTATTTTTGCAGTAGAGTCACCAAATCCTGTAAAAGTTTAGCTTAGAGCAAAATGTGCAGAAAATATGAAGCTTTTCGATAACTTAGCGATTCAAAGAGAAGGTATGGCAACTAAAACGGTGTGGTGCCAGAAAATAGTAAATCTAAAGGTGTTGGTGGTGGCTAAGTGTTTGGCATTGCATGAAATTCTCCATCAGCAATCTGTGAAAGCTTGAGTGTATATTAGAAGGTAGTTTATACTGTAGGGCTTCACAGAACAGAAAAACTATATTCGAGAGCCTCTTTAGAAAATGTCAAATATCCATTGTTTTTGCGGTTAAAGTTCACCCCTAAGATCTACGTCTCTCATCAAAAAGAAATTATAAACCCTGCCAGTAAGCTTGAAGCTCTCAACGGGACTGGCCTATGATTAAAATTTAAACAGCGCTCCACTGAAAATCTTTTATTTTCTCCTTCAGATTCTTAAAATTTGCTTTTCTGTCAGCTGGCGCTTTGATATTTCCACCAGCGAGGACAGGACCGGGGTTGGCCAACGGATCAAAAGTTCACAAGATCTCTGCAAAGTCATACATCCAAAACAGACGGAGACTGACAAAAAAGAAGAAAAAAAAAACTAGAAGTGTGCTAATTAAAACAAAAAGCAGAAAATACAATCAACAACGCCGGTGACGCATTTGAGGAGCTTCAACTAAGAGGACGGTAAAAACACAAAACAGGCCCCACTGCTAGCAGTGGGAGGACAGGAAGGAGGAAGCATTTTAAAGAGCAAGCGCTGTTGGTGGTATATGAGCAGGTCTGTGTGAGCAGCAGGATCAGTGGCGGTAGGTTGATAACATTCTCCACTCAGCTGAGGTAATAATAGCGTTCTGCGATAGGTCCTCAATCATCTGAGTGCATGGTGGTAACACGCGAGCACTCAACAGGTGAAGGCTGTACTATAAAGAAATGCATTCAAAATAAAACTCATACGTCTGAGGGATAAATGTTGAAAATGTCCAGCTGCAGTCCCCGTTTTGCCCTAAACATTCGTTTCCCGTTACAAAATAAACAGGAAAAATTTGGAGCTTACATAATTTCTGAAGTGGTTGGAGAGGAATTAAGCTAATTCCTTTAAAATCACACTTTTAGAGTTGCTTCAAAGTAAAGTTATTCTTTATTTGCAACCAACAATTTTAGGATATTCTAATGTTCTACCAAGTAAAAATATGACAATAAAACAAGATGTGACATGCAATCCAACAGCACAAAACACTTTTGTTTTTACATGTCATCCATAAAAGAAATTCACTTTTATTTAGCTTCTGATTCACGGACTTCAGACAAAATTCGGAATAAAGATTCACTAAAATGTGTAAAAGTGTTTTGAATAGGACATTATACTACCAATTCATCAGCTACCTTATATTAGCTGACAAATTAGTCAGGCCATCTGTCCCAGAAGCTAAAGAACTGGAACTAATTACAATAGTGACGGGAAGTACCCCATTAGAGTCTACAGCATGATTATCAGAGTCTTTCTCACATAGAAATATTTCAAAACAGTCAATTTGCTCTTAGTGAGGGAAAAGTGTTGCAGCCTTCTTATGGGCTGATTGGCAGTTGCGAACAATATGTCAGAAAAAGCGCAACTTGACTGTCACACAAAGGTAGAAAATAATTTTCTCACTTTCTATAGCTTCTCAGTAAAAGGACTATGAATAGAATGTTTTTTTTTTCCATTTTATAACTTTTAATGTAACTTTATAAAATCCTTGATAAGCCTGTACTCCAGCAGCCAACCCATGCATATTAAAACTTATATTCAGCATGAGCCACTTTATCTTTATTTTCTAGTTTAATTAGACAATGGTGCTTACCAGACTAAATTGTCTTTGTATATACGGTACAGGAAAAAGTTAGATAAACCTTCTCTGTAAGTTTCAGCCATGTGTTCCTCAGATTTCAGTCTTCCCAGTATTTCCCATTTCTTCATTTTTAGACATTTTTTGTATGGATTTCAGGTTATATTAGGGTATCCAGTTCCGTTTTTGGTTTTACTTTCTTTAACAATGTCATATTTTACAAAAAAGCACCATTTAATAGGTAGGCTTTATGGTTGATTTTAAGGTGGTGAACTGGTCAGGTCCTAACTGCAGCCAATCCTTCTCAAACCATGACTCTTACACCTCCGTGCTCTATAGTTGGCATGGGGTTCTTTTCCTCAAATGCCGGATCTGGTTTATTCCAGAACGTCATGAAAGCCTTTTACCAAATAATCTTCTTTCTGAAAGTTTCACACAGCTTCCCATCTCACCATGGTTTTCACTCACTTCAAATCGGGAACAACTTCAATCATCCCCCATGAGTTACACTGATTACAAGTGGTAGGTAGAGGAGGCACGCAGCTTGCAGCTGAGTAGATATGCTACACATGAGCAAGTATAAAAATGGCTACCAGAAACCAATTATCTCTGCTTTGCTGTCAAAATGAACTCGGCTCCAAAGCATCAAAACTGGTCAAACAAATCACTTACCCAACAAACTGACATGAGTAAACTTAGCTGAGTTTAGACGGTATTACCCCTCTGCTCTGCACAACGTCGCCGCTCTGCTTCGCCGCACCTAATTCCAATAAATGAACCTGCTTGTTATCAGGTTCTGCAGAAGCCCACTAAAAACACATTTATTTGAATTAGCTGTGATTAAGGACTTAAATATAAGGGAAGACAGCTATCCGATTAGTCACCTGAGCATAAAGTATCCAATCAGTTTCTCGACTCCCCAAATTCTACATTTCATCACCTGAACTGGGTTTGTTTGTGCAGGAAAGCCAAAAAGATGAAAATTGAACATTAGGTGGCTCTCCACGTTTACAGCAAAGCTTCATTATAATCAATCGTTCGAATCTTGGAATGCTCTGTTGTGGCTGTGATGATTACTACTGGAGAGATTATGAGGATTTGTATGTGTCTGAATGGATCGTCTCAGAGTGGCAATTTGACCATAACTTATGGTGCCAAAACAAATCCTGTTAGGCTCCGTACAGCAGCTACTTTTAACTTGCAGCTCCAAGTGTGAGTGTGAATCAAGTCAAGTTTAACTGTACAACACATTTCAGCAACAAGGTAATACAAAATGCTATAAATCATGAAAATATATAATCATATGTTTCGCATGCCCAGATTTTGGGCCTGATCGCTAGTTTATAGATGTAAAAACTGAAGCTGTGTGCTGATCGTAGATTGTTCCTCTGTAGGTCCAAAGATAATAACTTCAGTTTTGTTTTTGTTTGCATTTGTTTGTTCTCAGCATTCAGTTCATGGATTAATTCAGAGTCACCTGGTAGAGCTATGTATCAACCGAGTAGTTATGGTGACTAATTTCTTGCTATAACCTGAAATAGTGGGAGCATGTAGATATTGAATAAGTGGGGACTGAACCTTGAGGTACCTCATATCTATTTGCTCTGGTGAGAAGTTGCCAATAAAAACAAAGAAATTTCTCTTTTTTTGTTTTTTTCAATGCAAGTTTTGAACCAACTGAGTACTGGACCAGAGAGTCCGATCTGGACCAGAGAGTCAGATCTACAATAATATGTCGTGGTCAACCGTGACGAATTACAGAAATACTGTAAAGCTATCTGTGCTTCAACAAACGAAGGTGGTAAAGGCTGTTCCGATCCAATATCAGTATCTGTCCAGCTCCTGATGTCATATCAAGCTGAAGCCCCTGATTCATCCACCACTCCAGACTCCATCCTCCTGTGCGTGCTTTGGCCCATGTTTCTCTTGAATTTTAAGCATTGTTGTACACTCAGGCACTGAAAAATACACAGCATTCTCATCCATTGCTTATAAACAGATGTTTTAAATAGATAGAACATGTGATATCCCAGGTTGCTTAAAGTTTAGAGATACAGGCAGACGTTGTCTCGCTGTCGGCAAACAGTCCGCTGCACAACTTGGCCTTTTTGAATCAGATATAAGAAGGTCATGTTGTGCATATTTTAGCATTAAGAGGGAAACAGCACCTGTTTTTTTATGTTTTGAGAGTTGCAGCTGAGGCAGAAACTCTGTTCTGCTACACTTGCTGCTCTATAGGGGACATGGAGGAGCTTTAGGAAACAACAGGACGGCTAACTGGATCACAGAATGATTCTTCTGCTGCAGTTTCTCCAAGCTTACTTCTGGCATTGTAATGGCCCCGTGTTACAAGCAGGAAAGTGATCCCAGAATGGCTTCAGGTTTTCTGTGTATTACTATTAGTTTGCCATTATTTAGATTGCCTAGCAAATGTTCACGAGACGCCATCTCAAACAAATGTGTAGGAGCTGGAGAAGATCTACTTTTCTTTAATCTAAGGATCACTGATGCAGCTGTGACCACTCCATTTCCCCCAGCCCCCGTCCCTTGCCTTTATAATGAACAAATTATTTAAGTTAAACATTTGCCCATTTAGAGTCTTAGTCTTTAAAATGAATAAAATCAGTGGCATGCATATGCTTTCAAACTTTATTGCTTTCAAGCACAGTGAAATAACTACATTTCATCAGAGTTGCACTTACTTGCTATTGATGTTCATGATGCTGCAGTTTCTCCAAGCTGTTTTCTTTTCTTTAGGTATGTTTCTCCCAGCAGGAGTTTCTGCAGGAGCTCCAACATGCTGCTCTAATATGGGTCAGAGGAGTGACTCTGGTGTTCTGATAACACACCACCTCTCACAAATTTTCTGAGATTTTGTTTCCCCATCAGTGGTTATGACATTTTAGTTTTGGTCTGATTTCTTTGATGAAATAAAAATACAGTAGTCAGCCTAAAATATAGCTTAGATAACATGTGACTGTTATAACTTACATATATTAAACAAAATCACAGACAGTACACCAAAAAACTGTGTTCTACCATCTAGTTGGTAGCAGGAGAAAATGTAATTTTGGGCTGCACGACTTCACTGATACTTGCTGAAAATTGCCACATTGACTGCGGTTACAGTGGACCTCTGCCCGTTTGCAAATTCAATAATTTGTAGATTTTTCTGTGGCAATTAACTCCCAACTATTCTCAGAAAAATTACATATTTTTTCATAGACGAAATCTAAAATACCCAAAAGAAAATTCAGCTAGGGAAGCTGAAATATTTTTGCCGCAATGCTACCTGACATGCTATTGGCTGGCATTTACAAAGCAGCGAAATCAGGGGTGCTGCTCATTTTCCTTAGAGCTGATTGGCTGAGATAAGAAAAACAATTACAAAAAAACTGTAGATATTAGCTTTTGCTGTAGTGCTAAGATTTTCTTGACAGTCCATATTAGTGTACATTAGGGTATAAAAACATGCAGTTGTGTTTTCAGAGGTGCTCTCAGTATTTGCACATTGATACTTCTCTAATATTACACAATTTATTTGTAACTCAGACAGTCCTAATCATCATTTTTCCTTTTCCATTCATCAAAAATTGACAACACACACCTGTTTGCTGCAGGTATTTGTTTTTCTTAATATTTAACGGTGCTGCTCTTTAGTTAACAGGAAGGTCGATCCCTCTGATTAGCCGCTGAAACTCCACCCTTACACTCATTCTGATCTACTGTAATTACTAATGCAGTCCAAAGTGTCAGATCTCCTAGAAACGTCCACATTACTTCAGTAAACCAAGTCAAGATGCCCAGAAAATCAATAAAGGCATAATTCAGATGCAAAGGTGAACAATTCAGTTATCAAGCATACACGAGAAAGCAATGCAAAACTGAAAGAACACGTATTAGTCCAGCTTGGTGAAGGAACGTAATAAATATATTTTCAACATGGACGCCTTATTTCTTTAACATTCGTAATTAATCTAATACTTTTACCCGCAAAGTATAACTCAGTAAATCTCTCCTCTCAGCTCCACTGCGGTTTAAATTAGCAGTAACTTCCCAGTACGCAGCGTGGATTAAACAGACTAGGCAGGAAAACATATTGCACGATGTCTTTGCGGGGCAATTAAAGAGCAGCGCAAATGAAGACTGTACAGGAGAGGTCGCTTCACTGTCTGTCAGGGGACAGTTTTTATTTTCTGGATATGGCTGCCATAATGTACTCACGCTCCATTAAATTCAAGCAATTGGAAATGATCTCATGAGCGTGTCTCCTGTATCTCAGAAGGTTTTCATATTGCACGGTTTTCCCCGGAGGCATCACCTCCCCGACAGGGCGCGCAGACCCATCGCGGCGAGGAGATGCTCTCTCACAAATGGATATGAAGGCAATATGATGAACACGAGCTGCAGCTGAGCACCATCCGAATCACTCAAGGGCCCATAATTAGAGAAAAAAGCCTCTTCTGGGCTTCTGTGGCATTTATTTGACAGCCACCAAGAGTAAAGGGTAAAACGCTCCCTTTGGGTCCCGGATTGGCCCTGCAGTTGTCTTAGCCACTATAAAACTCAGCGAGCCTCGCTTCAGTGTCCAATAAACTAGAGTGATCTTTCAAAAGAAAAGTTAGAATCTGATCGTCGAGCTGAAACTGAGCTATGACTTGCTTGAAAAAGACTGGAGTTTAACTTTGTCCACTTGAGCTTGGTTGATTTAAACGCTGTTTCAGAAAATGTTTGATAATATAAAGAGATTATGCCTGAGAGACACCAATGAGGATCCACTGGGGGATCCTAAAATTGTTTGGATAATGATCTCTGCTGAGTGGAGCCTCGTTGTCACTCTGCCGTCAAGATAAGACGAGAAGACCAGACTAACAGGGCTTTATATTTCTCTCAGCTTGGAAAGCAATGATGTGAAGGTCTAGAGGGACTTCGCCAACTAAAGCCAGAAGCCACTAAAACCAGAGAACACTCTGCTTTTCCTTCCACCCATTCATCCAGGGAACTAATCAGTCATAAGCCAGACGTGTTGCTGTAAAGCAGCAGAACTAAACCCAAAGCTCAGGGCTCCCTGCAGATGCTGGAGTCACAGGACGATAACACAAAGCTTCTCTCCAGAGGTCGGCATACTTGTGTTGTACCTAGAATTTCATTTAGCGAACCCAGATTTACCTCATGCCCTCAAGTCTAACCCCGGGATTCTTTCTGCTTCACGGCTCATCAGCAGCAAATCGAAGGCAGACTGGTTCAACTACTCGATTAAGTTAACTCCATTCGGCAAGAAACCCGTTTTAAATCTGCTTCTTTTCTAGATCTGTACTTGGAACTCATATTTAGGAAGTGAAGACGCATTAGCCAAATATGCATGGTTATGTATTTGGACACATGAAGATGTCCGCTGCAACTTACGACGAAGAATTGTTATTTCCACTGCAAACAAATAAAATCTATTGAAGATGAAGATTAGTGTGGAGCAATCAGATTCTATGCTACTGGGTAGGAGTCGTCTGTTGAGCATCTTGCAATTGGTGCAATTTCAATAAAAGTAAATCCAAAATTTATTAAAAAGAAGGGGTGCACCGGTTGCAGTTTCTGACTGATCACCAATATTTATTAAAAAGCCTGGTCTGCCGATTTCAAATTTGGATGTTACCAATTTCTTTTGTCTGAAAAATCTCTAAATCTAAAAACAAAGTCACTAAATTGGTAACAGTGAGATGACTAGTGTTAACTGTGCACGTGCAGATTTGACCTGGTGATCCGTCAGTCTCTCTATGGGGGTGGGTGATATGGATTTAGAGTTTAGTTTATGGTACTATTGTGATAATGATACAAATAATGACAAAACACTATTTATTCCTTCATTTTTAGATAACTGTATGTCTGTGAATGCATGGCAACGCATTTATAGAGGCACAAGCTTGGATATTGCTCTTGAAAAACATTCCTACATGAAATAGGCTTCATCAGGATTTTACTTAAAGAAGTTGGACTTATCAAAAGTAAGTGCAATTAATTATATTTTCAAATTTACTTACGTTACATTCGTGGAGTAAAGTAGGAAAAATAATTTAAAAATAACATTTTCAATAGAAGATTTTTGACATCATTAATTTAAATTTCATCAGGACAACAGCAAATAAAAATTCTTTTTATGAAACAATAAAATATCAGCTGATCTCCCAAAATTAAGGAATATGGGGCTGTTGCCAACACTGCCCCACTGTTGCCAACTTAGCAACTTCTTTGCTATATTTAGCAACTTTTAAGACAAAAAAAAACTGTGTCGGACAAAATCAGAATTGGCAGGTTAGGTTTTTTTTAAATATCAGTAATCAGCCAGAAAATTGGTGCACCCCTAATGGGCATGCAACATGACAACATGACAAAACTTGTCTGAAGGGGGGGGAAAATGACATCAGAAAAAGCTTATTTTTCCAGGGCTCTGGCCGTGACTCTGACAGGTTTTTGTGTGCTGTGATGCATCATTTTTGTTCAGCATGCGTGCTAATTTGTTCAGAAAAAAGTTGTGTCTCCATCTATTCATTTAAATGACTGACAGCCAAGAAAGGACACCAATGCCTGCTGGTGAGTGCTCATATTATTTAAAACAGGCTCACAGCTGTCATACCAGCATTTGTTTCTCTTGGGGAAAAAAAAAACAAACAAAAAAAACACTAGCCGACTGGCTTTGTAACCCTAATGACCGTCCAAAAATGCAGTTGCGTAGTTGACAGTGATGAGCTCGTTACAGCTTTACAGTCCCTCTGTGCGCGCACTTTGACTCTTACCTTGCGGCCATCGCTTGCGTGGCAGTTGACGTTGAGCGGCGTAAGAAGGGCCATTAGCTTCTCCTCGTTTCCACTCCTGAAAATGTGCACAAACCAAGGCAACACATTAAGTAGAACTACAACCACCGCCACAGAGGTTTAGAAAAGAAGCGAGACTGGAAGAAAAACATCAGAGGAAAATGTTAACAGAAGACTGAGACTGAAGAGACCCAGGGAAATGTTCGGGGGATGATTTGAAGGCGCTCTGTCATGCCGAAACGCCCCCGAGTATTTCGGCCTGACTAAAGAGATTTGATGTTGATCTATGTTTTTGGTTTTTAAGGTCACTGCTCTGGAACTCGATTGGCCGTCGGGAGATGCGGCCAGGACAAGTGGAGTCATGCCTCAGCCCCCAGACAGTCTTAAAGGAAGAAGGTTTCAACATGTTGGGGGAAAACAAAAAGTAGTGCAGCCTTATTATGCCATAACCATCTACTATCGTCTGTCTTCTCTACTTCTCTTTGCTTCAATAATTCTGATTACAACCACCAGCCAAATTGACATTTATATCCTCCTCTCCTCTGACTTTAAGCTCGCCAGCACTCTTCCATCTTTTTCTAACACTGGCTACCTTCCTTCTCCCTTTTCAATCAAATCTACCTCCCATCTCTCTTGCCCTTTTGCACCTCTTTCTTACTCTACCTCTTTTGATCTGCTCCCTCAATCTCTTTTCACAGCTTTCCCTGCTCAACCTTGCTTCAAATCCCAGCATCTTCCCAGTGTGACTGCAGAATTAAAAGCCAATCACAACTTTAGAGACTAGGAACCTGAGAAATCTCATTTTACATTCTTGCTGTCTCACAACTTTTACAGAAGGCCTACATCAGGACTTTCAACAAAACCTCTTTCACCCTGATATTTCTAACAATCTCTAATGCTCTTAATGTTTATGATTCTAGTTTGTTGTGAAAACTGTTCATTTAGAAGCACTCCATGTCAAACAATGCTCTTGAACTAAATGTTTTCTGCCAGTTTAGAACTCAGAAAGCTTTTGAAATGATTGTATTCTTGTGTTCGTTTCTCTTTTGAATATTACCTGATGGTAATCTGGAGCATGTAATGCACTTGTGTTTTCTATCTCCTTAAAAACCAAAAAGGTTTCAAAGCAAAGAACAGATCTTGCTGTGGTCTTCATCGAGGAATGTGCCACAAACACAATTCTCTCCTGGAGACGCCATAATGTTTAATTTTTGGGAGTCTGGGAAAGGTGAAGAAAGATTCAAAACCATAAAATGCTTTTGCTTCAATCAGATTAGATCAGTCTGTTTAAGATTAAATATAATTACTCTAACCGTAGTGTTTTTGGGCAGCTTGCGTTTTCTTTAAAATCTTCCCAAAGAAAGAAGAGCAAGATTTCTCTTTTCTGCTGCTCACGATGTGGTTTGGAAGTTCAAGGGAAACAACTGAGACATTCAGAGGTCAGTTTTAGCAGTGGTGTTCTTTTTAGAGCGATGTTCTCAGCTCAATAATAGCTGATTGTGGAAATATATTTGTAGATTTGGGAACTTTATTTTGGACCAAAGTAAGGATCCGTATCATTGCTGATGGTGGCTGACTTGGAGGTCATTCCTCTTTGCTTTCACCCAAAACCCCTTCTTTAAACTCTGTTCCAAATTACTGACAGATATGAGACTTTACAGACTACTCCAATCAAGCACCCTAATCAATTGTTGAGCAGTCCTGCTAAATATGATGTGACATTCTAGCACATTTTAGAAATAATAAAACAAGCATGTTCATATTTGATGCCTCTATGCAGCAACTACAAGATAAAACTTTTGGTGATGTTCTTGAACTCAGTCTGTTCAGTCTCTACAAAATGAGCTAAGCTTCTTCCCTCCGACTTTCATGTTATTAATGTCTTTCAAACCACCTAAGCTCTTACTTACCGACTTGAAGAAATAAAAAAAAAAATGAAAAGCACATCTAGATGTGATTATGCAGTTATTCAAACTTGAAAATATCACTAATCCTTTTGATATTTAAATCTAATGCTGCAGGAAAATCTTTTGTGCCATAAGATTACCACTTTTCTGTCTTCCTTTGCTGCATACTGTACTACAGTCCAAACTATTTTAGCTGAAAATGCATCAAGAAACCCGCTGGCGACAGAAATGTTCAACTTGACCAGCCCTGACAGGTGACAAGTTGGTTGAAAACTCAAAAATCAAATAATTTCCTGACCAGTGAATATGCCAAAAAATATGTTCTAACATGTCCCACAAACTGCGACACATTTGGTTTGGAAGCTGGAACTGAAGGAAGGAAAAAGCTTGTTTCAGTATCAGAGAGAAAGTAGGTAGGCAGAGAAGGTAGGGAACATGAAGGAGGAAGGAGTACAAACTGAAGGTATGAAAAGAAAAAAATAAAGGCAACAAGAAAAGGAGGAAGAACAGATACAAGGAGGGGAAAAAATTATAGAGGAAAAGGGAAAAATGGCTGGGAAAACAGGAAGGAAGGAATACAAATTGAAGATACAATGGAACAAAAAGGAACAACAAAAGGAAGAAAGGATGCAAGGAAGGAAATAAGATAGGACACAAGAAAGAGGGACAGGGAAAGATGAAAGAAAGAAGGAATGAAAAGAAAGAAAGGAAGACAAGCAAGGAAGGAAAAAAAGGAAGACTGGAAGGAGGGAAGGAATTGAACAAAAAGGCAAGGAACAACAAGGAATAAAGGATCCAAGGAAGGAATAAGGCAGGACACAAGAAAAAGGGATGGGGAAAGATGAAGGGAAAAAACAAGGAAGAAAAAAATGAACACAAAGAAGAGAGGATTTGGTATTTTAATAGATGAGAAAAGGAATAAAATCAGAAAAGTGTCTTATTTTTTACTTATTTACTTATTCAGACCTGGAAAATGCTGAATTAAAATTCCATACTTTTCCAGACTGCACAGAAACCTTAGCTTTCTAATCCATGCAACATTTTTCCTCCAAGCAGTGCGTGGGGCCACAGGGTTCCTCCCATGCCATGCATAACTTTGCACAAACCCTATCTGGGCCACAAATAGATACATAAATAAACTAGACGAACATCTACATTCTGCAGGCCAAACGTGGGAGTGAACTGACTGAGCATGACCCTAAAATAAGAGGAAGCTCCTCATGATGACAGGGTGATAAGGCAGTCACGGGCTCAGCTGGGAGACAACCATTCTGGATTTACACATAAACAGCCCTCTGACCCCCAATACACCGGGGTACGTCCATTCTAAACCAGATGCTTCCTTATATGTGTGTGTGCTGAGCTTGAAGAGATGGAGGGGAAGGAGGGCGAGGGAGGGGGGGGTTCTGTTGAGGCATCAAGCTCTCCACCACCCACACACAATCCCAAATCGAGAGCTACTTCATTTCCAAATGGGAGAGCCTGGCAAAAAAGGAAAAAAAAAAACAAACAAAAAAAACACACACACACACACACAGCCCACATGAACTGCCTGCAACCATAACATGCCTCGAAAACGAACAAGTGTCGCTGGCCCACAAGCACCAGGCTCTGTGGATCTGAAAATACAGAACCGGCGTGGGAGCTGAGTGTGTGCAAGTGTGTGTGCATGCACTGAGGTGGAGAAAAAAAATATAATCAAACAAGAGAAAAAGGACAAGACAGATTAAAGAGGGATGAAGATTAGGATAAAAACAAGGTTGGAAGATTTATGGATGAAAAAAGAAAAAAAAAGACGAGCAAAAGAAAACAAATATTAGCACGACTAAAAAAGGAGGAGAAAACAAAGATGAATTAAAGTATTTCAAAAAAAAAACACATTAAAAGGTTTGAAAGGAGGATAAGAGAGGAGAGAAATGAAAACAAAGAGCATGCAGAGAGACTGGTACTCACCTTGCCGCCTCCAGCAGCTCATCCTTCTTGTATTCACCTAAATGGTTACAGAAGATCATGGTGTCAGACAGTTTCCCGGTAATGCACATCAGCCACACTGAGACACACATGATTGAGCAAACAGAACCACCATGAACAAAAGCACATGCTATCTATGGGGGGGAAGACACCATCTTTCCCATTTCTATTTAAACCCCCCCGCTCCGGTTCTCCGTCTCTGCCATTCTCACTCAGTGCGCACCCCTCTGGCTACGATGTGTTGCCGGCAGCGACCACAGCACGTTCATTGTTTGGGCGACGAGCGGCGGACCGGCACGCGCGCCGTCTCCGTGAGTCCGTATGTCCGTCCGTCCCTCCCGTCTTTAACGCGTCGTTGTGGGGAGTCTCGGCCGCTGCTCATGCTGCGTCCCATTGTCCCCGGCTCTCAGTCATCCGTCTTCCCCGTCTCC
Organism: Poecilia formosa; assembly: GCF_000485575.1. NCBI lineage: Eukaryota > Metazoa > Chordata > Actinopteri > Cyprinodontiformes > Poeciliidae > Poecilia > Poecilia formosa. Next base: position 1,327,675 of record NW_006800085.1, read on the forward strand.
CTACGTCCGACTACCTTTGTTTTTTTTTGAGGGGGGCGGGGGGGTTCTCTCCAGTGGACTCTGGGGGCGCAGTTATCATTTTTTTTAAAGAAGGGAGATAAACAAACCCCTCCCCCTTATCTCCCTCGCCATGACTCCCTCTCCATCTCCTGCCTCCATGCTGCTACAGCCACAACATTTACACCTTCCCATATGCGTCTCTGCTGCCAGGGACAAGAGAGGGGGAGACATGAGCCTCATCCACAAATTATCTTTTTTATTCATCCATTTATGAAAATAATAATCAGAGAGAAAATGGAAGATTTTTTTTATTATTTCACTAGAATAAAAAAAGAAAAATGTCCTTTTAATTTCGAATTGCATTCTCTCTTTTTATTAGTTAGAAACTGCTCGTGTAAAAAGGCAAGTTAAACAAAATAACATTGGTTGAACTATTTCTTTAAAAAGTTGCTAAAATAGGAAAGAAAGACATTTCCTGAAGCACTATGGTCAAATTGCTTTCTTTTCAACTTATGTCAAGGTATGGACGGGCAATTATCATATCATTTATCATTTATCATTTATCGTGATGAAGTACTTTGATTTATTGTTGTCTCCATAAATTTATACTTGATATTAAATTTTAAAAAACTGACATCAGAAATGTTTTTACAATTTCTCCACTATTTGTTCCACAAGAGCATCAATAAAAATCAGTATGATTATATTTCACAAATTTGAGTAAGTAGCGTCATGAAGAAGCCCGTTTCAAGTGTGAATGTTTTTCTCTTACGCCATTTTGTGTTTGTGGGTTGTGAATACTGTGCCATGCATTCACACCCATACAGTTACCTAAAAAAGAATAAATAGTTTTCTGTAATCATAATTTTTATTGTTATCACAATAGTACCACAAAATATCGCGATAAAATTTTAAATTAATATCATTCACCCCTGTGTCAAGATTAATCCAACCTATTTTGATGTCAAATGGCAAAAAACATCACGCACCACGATGCGTGTACAAACTAAACTCAACTGACTCCTACCCATCATGAAACTCTGCTATGTAGTGACATTGATGTTTCTTATTCAGGTACAATGATGATGGGGAAAAAAGGGGGACAAACCATGAGAGTTTTTCAGCAGTGATGAGGAGCTTCAAGTACTGCTCAAGTTATTTATTTTTACTTGTGCAAATAAAAAAAATATTTATATATACATATATATATATATATATATATATATATATATAAAATAACACAATACACGACTTTACATGTGAATTCTCATTGAGTTAATCGTCAAGATTAAAAATTCATTAGTTGCTAAACTAACTGATTTATTTAATTGTGACACATTTGGACTTCCATAGATTTTCTGCTCATAATTTTGAAATCTATTCAGTACTATGACTGGAGACAGTACGGACTGCTTCAATGTGTTGGGGTGGACAAATTTTCCGTTATCTTGACTTTTTCTCATCGTTATTAGAACTTTGATTTATTGTGATGACAAACTGTAGAGTATGATGTTTGCAAATCATGAAAGCAATGTATTCTGGAATTTTTAAAATATTTTTCCTATTGGTTTCATAGAGCAATAATAAGCATCAATATCTTTAAAAATATACTCAAATTGAGAATATTTTGAATTGTTTGATGATAAAATTCAATATTTAATGTATCTGGTGGATACATTAAATATTGCAGTGACTGCAGTAAAATGAAACCACAACCAGGCCAATACCAAAAAAAGACTGCGGATAGTTTTTAAACATAACTTTTTAGCACAACTTTTATTGTTCTCAAAATAAACATTGTTGCTTTAAAGCACCTCCCCCCACACCACAGCTGCATGCACACAGACTTGGCAGATGTTACACCGGATGCCCTTCTTGGTGCGACCCCCTTGATTTTCCCCAGGAAAAATCTGATTAAAACCGGAAATCTTCGAGGCAGCGGCCACCTGCTCCACCACCCAAGCCACTGATGTCCCCGTCATCCCAATAAATACCATAAATACCACCTGTTATCATATATTCTCCTGAAATGTAGTTGGTATTTCTGTGCACATCTGTCGTTTTGTGGTAAAAGAAACTAAACATATACAGCACTTGTTTTTCTTTAAAATTGAAATATTTAACTACGATGCAACTTATTAATCATAGCAGAAAACTAACACTACCAAAGAAAATTACTAATTTTGCTCATATTTGGTCTCATGTACTCCAGAGAGGGACAAAAAGTGATAGCGACGATGCAAAGCTTTCCGATTTCACACCTATTAAAACTATCTCTGCTATTTTCTACAAAAAAATTAACAAGAGGGCATTTCTAAATCCAGAGCTGCTCAAGTCTCAGGAAGAGCCATAAAACAGAAATTAGAAATAGAATCAAAAATTCGAAGGGTGAGGACAAGGTGCTACGGTATGCTGGAGCTAAATGAAAGGAGGACGGAGAGGATGGGTTTAGTACGAGAAGCAGACGGAGGGGTGGAGATGTGTGACGACCGAAGAAGAGAGGAGAGGTTACCAGCGAGGGGAAAAAAGTGGGGTAGGAGGATGGAACAAAGGATTACAGATGAAAGAGAGAAGGGATGATTAGGGATCTGGAAGCTGACATGCATGGATTTGACACAGTATAATTGGTGTAACAGAAGCTGGAGCTGAACAGGGAGAGACAGAGGAAAGTGGGAGAGAGAGAGGGGGAGGAACAGACCAAACAAGAAAAAGGTCAAGACACTAAATTTGACTTCTAAGCCATTTTTAAGCTGAGAGGTTCAATTTCCCATAAGTAAACCGACAGCCTTTGAATCAAGTTGGATTGCATTTGTTATGCAAATCATTATCCACCTCACCGTCAGTGATGTTTTTTTTTCTGACATAAAACGATTGCATTTAACTTTTCTACATAATCGTATATTCACCAGTTTATTGCCAGTCAAATTGCGTTGGAAATAAAACTACAGCCTTGGAATCCAACTCCAAGGCTTGCAAATTCAGAAATAATTTTAAAAAATCCAATAGAAATTCACCTGCATTGTGTGCTTTTATGTGGCCAGCAGGGGGAAAATCTTGCTGGAAAAATAGATGTTTTGTCATTACAATAATTACAATTCTCTATTTATTTGTCACCTGAGTAAATATTTTCTTAAGTTTATGTATTGGTTTCACACCTGGTTTTTAAAAAGCTGGTGGCTCTCTCTCTATTACAAAAATTCCTTCAAAAATATTCATTAAAAAAAATCAATTACACCAACTTTTCCACTCGAGTCTCAAGAAATTACATTCTGCATTCCGATTAGAAGTATTCATATTTTTTAGAGATACTCAAAGAAGTTATTTTACCACAGATGCAAGTTTTATCAATTAATGTTAGACAGTTCTAGAAACTGTCCTTTGTGATGTTAACGTTAGTATTTTGTGGTGCGGCAGTCATTTCTTCATTTCTAGTCTTATCATACACCCACTAAACAGCAAAGAGGGGCTTGGACAGATATGCTGTTACTATCTTCCACTTTAGTCCTTCCCCACTAGACACATGGATGAAGATGAAAGTGAGTTTATAAATGAAAACACTGCGCCATCAAGTCCCCCCACCCTTTCCGATTTGCTCAACATTTAATCTTTGAGTGAAGCCAAAAAGGGAGAAAATTTATATTATTCAAAGTTGGTGAGACTCTCTGAAATGCTAACATGAAGGCAGGTTAAAAAGGCAAATTAAACATGTTACATGACATTACAAGGGTAAAAATAAAAATAAAAAGAAGCAGAGAACGATGTTAGGCTCTTGCTTCTTTAAAACCAGATAGTGTGATAAGAGCCTCTGAGTCACAAGTCATAAACCGCATGCTAAATTAAGGATATTAATTGAAATTCTAGGTGCATCACATTGAGAAGCAAATCATATGCAAGTGTTTGGTGTTCCACATCATGTAAAGCTGAATTTTAGGGGGTATGGAGGAACATGTTCCAGAGAGGTAAAGTGTGTGCATGAGGCTGACCCCAAACAGAAGACACAAGGACATGTTATAGCCCAGGACAGGCCAGCAACCCTCTGAATGATGATACTGTGTGCGAGTACTGTGTGTGGGTGTGTGTAGCTTCCTGTAGACATCAGCAACCATAATTTAAATCCCAGTTCTTGTGCAACGAAGGGCCTGATTGTGCATTTCCATATGTGAATCTGCAAAGGTGAGCTTTTGTTTTTCATTATCTTATAGGCAATAAGGGCCTAGTATACAGTGTGTGTGTGTGTGTTAAGCAGCTCCACCAGAGCAGATGATGCTCGCTGAGAAACAAGTAACTTCACGGCCCAGCTGTCTGCTTCCTTAGGTTAGTGTGTGTGTGCATGTGTGTGTGTGTCTAAATCACACATCACTTATTCTACAAGCGGTTTATCTGCTGTTACACAATGACCGGCTCTGAGTCAGGAGATGACCGATGTACTTGGAGCCGCAGCAAGGTCACAAGAGCTGACGTTGTAAAGTGGATCTGTGTGGAAGGAGACCCTTCAAAGAGAAGGAGGGAGGGAGAATAAATGGGAGGTGGACTGAAATTTGTGAAAGACTGTTGTTTCAGCACTCCCCTCTTACACCATGTGATTAATTGCTCCACAAAAGTGCACCAAGGAGAGCTGCTCTGGATTAATAATGCGTTTTCTGGTCACCACCTCCCACCTTCTCATTTGAATGTAGATGCTGGCCACTAAAAACCACCGTTGTGGGATTTATCCGAGTACAGCAGCTAAATCTCCTTAGAGAAACCTTTTGTTCAGTGCATCCAGAAGTTAGCCAGGGTGAGTTTGCTGGGTTTCCCATTTTTTTTAATCCTGAATAGACATTTCAAGGACTCAATACCTCTGTGGAAGCTTTAGTAAAGAATCATCAAACATTTCGGTAACACTTTATTTGAAGGGGGGTGAATAAGACTGACATGACACTGTCATAAAAACCTGTCATGAACATGAATAAGCCTTCATGAATATGTATGACTGTTGTCATAAAGCGTCATTCGGTAAATTATGACACTTTTAATGCAAAGTTGACATTATTCAAAATGTCTTTGATATGACAACTTGACAGTAACCAAGAAATCATTACTGATATAAATTTTTTATAAAAGTATTACTGATTGCACTTTAAAAATGAGGTAACTTTATGTTATTAAAGGTAAAGTTTAAACTGTAATGATTTCTGTGATTTGATAAATGTAAACTTTAACATAGCACAGCAGGTGTAGATATGGTCAAAGCCAAACAAAGGTGCTGTTCTGGAGAATAATCTCTGGAACAGAGCCGCGTAAAGTTACAGCGCATTAGCAGTCGGATGCGCCAACGTCTAATGTTTGTGCAGCTACGGGTAAATGGTTTTACAGGACTGAAAAAAGAAAAAGTGTATCCCAAAGGAAAAGAAGACAGAGAAGACAGTGAATGACATGTTATTCACTGTCAAGAAGAAGGACCAGAACAGAAGGTAAATTGGCTACTTAAAGTTGGACAAAAAAAGCAAAATAGTGTGCCCTGCAAATTAGGTTGAGCACATGTTCCGACGAGGTCATATAATACCACCGATTTGTTTTACCACCTCAACCAGCGGCATCTGCCAGAGCAGGCAAAATGTAAAACTTTACAACCCCAGACAAGAGCGAGCGCTAACCCCTATAAACACCCAAACACGGAGAAGCAGCAATCACTTTTTTTTCCCTCTTTTTAATCATGTAAAGCACTTTGAATTACCCATTGCTGAAATGTGCAACACAAATAAAATAACCTTGCCCAAAGGCAAGCAGATGAACATTAGACATTTCCTTTTAATTATACTACTTTCAGGATAAATGAACCACTCAATGAGAAGTAAGGCTACAAATACATTTGTCTGCTTTTGTGTGCCACAAAAGCATTGTCTCTTCTTTTGCACTGAAATAACTAAAAACAGCAATTTTTTATTTACTTTATTTTTTTGGACAGATGAGCTTGTATAAGATTAGACTATAGCCTGACTGATTCACGTAAACGAAGAGTCACACAACCGATTTCCTCCATTTGATTCATAGCAGCTTCCCAACCACACCGGGACAGCTCAACACAATGAGACTCCATAAAATCCCAATCGAACCATTAAAAATATTTATGGCACGTTTAACATAGTTCTCTTTCTACAAAAGATAGTCTCCAAATTTCATGATAATTCAATATTTCCAAATTCATCCCACTCGAATTATATTGAGGATCAATTTCAAACCTGCAGAATCTTGAACGAGGATGAGTGATGCATATGGATATGTCTTTTTATACCCACGCACTCAAGTTTCTGTCTTCATTTTCATGTAAATTCACTGAACTTTTATTTTAATTCGTTTTATTGTCAGTCTACTCTTGCATAGCGGCTGACCATCATTCATTTTGAGTTGTGGAGCTGTGTAGCGATGTGGAAAACTAGCCAATTTCAGCTGCAGGAAGAGCGCCCAAATGGGGTGAGTGAACTCTGGAAACGCATCGCACACATAATAAAAAAATACATATTATTTTTGTTTTGCCTCTATTCACTAGGCCATCCCCTTTTTTTTCTTCCTTTTAAGATAGCGAAAGAAAAATCTGTCTGGGTTTGTGAAAGAGACAGAGCATCTCAGGGGGACTGAGACTGAGGTTCATTCATCACAGGGGACCAATCGAACAGCAGTCCTCATGGTAATCAATGGGTTTGTCTCAGATAAGGAGCTGAAAGCAACACAAATTCACTTTCTCTCTCTCATACGCACTCAAAGGTGTGAGACTAATCTGTGCATTAGCAGGAGGGAGCTTTCACAGCAGCTCTTTGTGCGCATGATTTCCATATGCTCCCGTCAACCAGCCCTTTTCTTCCAGTTTCTTCACATTCACTGGAAGTCGCATCAATTCATCTCTTTATCTGTCAGCCAGACCAGAAGACATCTTCATCTTTTTTTTCCTCCCCCGTCAGGCTTTCCTCTCTTCCCCCTGACATTGTTTTGTTCCCTCTTTTGACATCAATAAAGGTTCTCCCTCTCCACTGGCATTCTCTCCATCTTGTGGACGCCCGTGGCACTTCTAACTACAGTATCTGATCGTTTTCCGCCTGCGTTCGTTAAAGAGCGCAGCCCAATTTTCCTCTGTGTTGAATCTGTCTGCCCACTATGGGCCTCTCCTCACAGCGTCAATTTCTTTTTCACGTTATTTACAGCAGAGAAGTGTTTGCTCATGTTGGATCCTCGCAATCTCGGTGCCGCAGGAGCACCAAACCTTCATGGAGAGACAGGAACGCAGCTTCGATTAAGTTATATTTGTTTTCCCTTTTTGCTCCAGTCGAACAGCACCAGGAGCTTCTATTGAGCTCTGTTAGTGTGAGAGGCAGCACAGGGTGGACACAAACTCTAATTGATTCCAAGGGATGAGAAAAAAAATTTGTCTGGCAGGAGAAAAAAAAAAAAAAATTAGATTAGTAGATGTTCCAGCTGTGACAAGATGACAGGGATACAATATAAAAATGTCTGAGAGCCATTAAATACTCAGAGGACACATTTTTCTTGTCCATTTTATGCCAGCTAACATCTCCATGAAGACAACTTTTCTGTGTTTCTGTCATCTAGAACTTTCTCCAGAAGCTGAAAAGATAACCGGGACCATCTGTTGGTAAATTCTGTTGGTAAACAAAAACGCTCAATTAAAGTTGTTTATTTTCATATTTTCTTCATTCAGATGAAGTTTCAAAAGAAGTTTTGAATATTTAATCTTAATGGCCGCATGAGAAACTTGCGTAGCAGAGTTCAGCGACATCTGGGGGTCAATCTTTGGTTTGGTGTCACTTTTTGAAGTTAAGAAGCAGAACGCTGCATTTTGCACTTAGTTCTGCAAGAGTTAATTTATAAAAATGCTGCATTTGTTCAGTACAAGTGCTATCTACTGAATGTTATGTTTACGTTTCCTTTTACTCTTACAGTGCAAATTCAACAATTGGCAGTGGCACATCAGTGGTAAAACAAAACGAATAAGTGGCTGTAGCTGATCCTGAACGTTGCTAGTGACAACAGTTTTGAGTTTGTAAAAACTGGTTAAAAAAATACGTTAGTAGCAAAAAAATACATATTTTTTCCAACAAAGCAGTTTTTTTTGACAAATTAGCATATGATGTTCACTTTGTAGTTGGGTCAGGAGTGTGTCACTACCTGGTGACTTAAGAAACAGAAAAAAATGCATCCACTGTTACCTTTTCACACATTTGAACAAATCTGTTTAGGTACTATTTTGTGGCATGTGAGAATTAGCACTATTAAAGTGTTGAGGTTGTAGAGGAATTAAGTAACTAGGTGGAATAACAAAAAAATGAAAACAATTCTGATCCGTTTACTTATTCCAGCATGCTTCAGTATGTGGAACCTTGAAGGAAGGCTGCAATACTGTAAAACACCGTCACACTTTTTGACATATTATTCCCAAGTGAATCCTGGACCTTCACAGGTCTGTAGAAACCGGTTATATAAAATGTCACATTGATGTTGTCTTGCAGTTTCTGACAGATACTGAGCAGCCCTACAACCCCCTGTGTCTGTCTAAAGCTTTGCATCAAAGAGAGAGAGAAAGTCGTCCTCATCTGAAGTCTATTCCCTTAGATCAATTCGGAGAGCAAAAAGATGAAGTCCTACTTTGTCAATACCAATTTAGAACGGACATATTGAGATATGACAGCTCTGATGTGACGGTCGCTGTGATTCTTTCAGCTTGAATGAGCAGCTGTGGCTCAAAATACGACGTCTCTCTTTGTTGTCATCCAGATTACAGTGTTTTCACTCAATGAACACTTCAGTTGTTTCCACAGCACTCAAAAACACAAACTAGTTACACATTGCTTAACCAGATAGCCACCCAATTCACAGCCAACAAAAAACCCAAGTCAATAAAACAATAGAATGATAAGAGGATGGGTACAAGAGTCAATCTGGTTTGTAAATACATAGGGTACAAATATCAGCTACAGAGACACTTAAATTGGTCAGACAATTAAAAGAAGGGAACTTAAGAACTACAAAATGGCTGCAGATCTGCCAATTGACAAATATGACATCTTAGTTGCACTGGTGCAGCCATATGAAGTTCAGCTGGATCCAAAAAGTTGGTCTGCTTGATGACCAACTGGTCGGAAACTCAAACATTTGATTTTGTTTCTCCAAATCAGTGCTCACGCCATAGTAGTCCAGGTTAAAAATTGGCAATTGGAAATCTACCATAAAAGTTTGATTGGTGGATTTCTAAACTGAGAGTTTTTCAAATGTACCTTTTGCAACGAATTAATAAATAAAAACTAGCATTTTTTTTTTCTTATTTTTTGTGTTGTTGTCACTTTAAGTAAACTTACATTTTTTGGCAACTGGAGCAAAAAAAAGTTGAACTTGAGTTGTGGATCCAGTATGAAAAACTGAGGATCAGGGAGAAATACTTCTGTGTGTGTGTGTGTGTCTGTCTGTGTGTGTGTGTTGACTTGGCCTACAGAAGAGAATTGATTTTCAAGGCGAAGCAGCAGCTGATCTTTGAATAGCAATGGAGGTAATTAAGAAGAGCTAATGGACTGTCGCTCTTTTTGGTCAAATTTCTCTTCTGAGTGAATATTCATTCCAGCATTTCGTTCACTCCTAAAATCTGAACACTCACAGTTCACACAAATGAATATTAATTGTCATTTTTAGTCTCCTACATTAAAACTTTTCAAACTTCAATATTTTACTTTGAATTGAACATTTCAGGAGTGGTTAAGACTTTGTAGGTAGCCTCAATTAGGATCGTAGGGTTTCTTCTGTAACAGGAAACATCATGTTACATGATACTAACTACAAAAACAAGAGTAGAAAAAAAGCCATTAAAAACTACTTATGTAAGATCAGGTTTTTTCAGAAATCTAAACATACTACATATAGATGCTACCTTCCTTCTGTTCTTGCTTCACCATTCAGATATGCATACCAGCCTTTCAAACAAAAAATATTTCTCATAAAAATAAAAACAGCCCACAAGAAAAGACATAAGTTACTCACTGACAATAAATAATGTATTTATTTACATTGTCTTAAGTTGAGAAAGTTTATTGGTAATTATAGCAATGCAAATAAAGAAACGGGAAGGTGTGAATATAAACATCCTCGCATTGCATTTGTTTTTCACACTTTTTGCTTGTTATGGCTCGTTAAAAATGGAACAGTGTGAAGATTTTGAAGCCATAGAGATTCAGTCGGCTTCCAGATTTTTATTTATGCATTAAATGTTATTCGCGTCGTTTGTGTTCGAGTTGAACACAAGCACCTTGCGGTTTTTCACCTGGTCATTGTAGGTTTGGTTTGTGATGCAGTGCACGGTTGTGGGGAGTTTATTTAAGTGAAGTAGTGGTGAAGTCACTGCTTCACTTGTTTCTTTCGGATAGTAGTATATATGTATATATAGTATATAAAACATTGTTAAATAGAGATTATTTATTGGTTTTTAGAAGTTTAATAGAGTCAGCTTTCTACAACTGAGCATTAAAACACCAAGAGCTTAACAACATTATTAACCCAACCAGTAACAGATGGATGTAATGAGCTCAGCAGGCTTTTTTTCCCCTCCAGTAAAAATCACTTAATTTGGCTGAATATGCTGGATAAACACCTATCCTCATACTGGATTTATAACATTTTGGCGGCGATGTTTGGCAGTGTAATCTTCACTTTAGCGTGTGGGTGGTTGGCTGAAGATTACCCAACAGTTCAACTGAAAAGGTTTCGAGTTGTGTGCTCCTGTCAGATTGGCAGAGGATGGGGCCAAGTGTAACATTTCAAGTGCTGAAATGGAATAAGTGAAAGTAATCAGAAACAGCAGCGGGGGAGAAAATAAAAAAAAGTATGGACAAAGTGTCAAAGAGAGTGAGACCAGATACTGTGGCTGATGAAAAGATGAAGAGCAAAGGGGGACGTGTGCTGTAGTTGCAAGCTCATTAAACACCACATTAGCTGATGAGGAGGAAGAAAAAAAAAGTGTCTGAGAGATCATTGGATCCAAGGGGGAGTGTTCAAGGGTAGACGCAACTTGATGAAAGTGTCCTAATCACTGCTTTCTGGGCAGAAAAAGATCAATCAGCAGCGACAGAGCAGACTGATGTAAAGGAAAGTTCCTGCGGTGATCCAACATTGGCTCCCCTGAGACTTCTCACATCATTACTTTGTTTTTTTTCCCCCCAATTACTTATCCACAGTTTGCTAAAGTGATTTTTCAGGCTGTTAGTGTACAAGTGCCTTAGCTAGCTGTTGCACTTGGAATGAACCCAAGCTGCAGGCATAACTGAATACCAGCACAAGCCAGTACTTAGAAATTATTTTTAATTAACCAAACAACCTAGTCGAGTCACTTTCACATTAACAGAAAAGTGATAAGACAAAGAAACACGTTGGAACAAACCAGTGACGTAGCAGTTCAAATGCTCACACTGTGTCTACATCTCTGTACACCCTAACGAGGAGTATGTAAACCAATTTTCCTTTGTATATTTTTGTGACGTAGGTTAATATGAAAAAGACGAGTCTCTTACAGTATAAAGAACTTGGATCTTCTAAAGCAGATCCAAGTTCTGCCTTTGGAAATAAATAGAACAGCTTCATATGTAGCCATCAGAACTCATTCACCATTCAGTATCATTGAACTTAGTTTCTACTGAAGGCTCCTTACCTTCAGTGAGTAGTTTGCTTTCCATTGCCTCATAAATACTTGATACCAAAACTGATGACAGCCCAAGCACCTTTAAGGAACATTCTTCTAGATTTTACCAGCTAATTACAAATTATCATAGCATCTTACCAAACCGTTCTATAAACTTTGCTGAACATGCAGAACTAATTACTCACCATTTATGATTACAATGACAAAAAAAATGGACGTTGTGATTTTATCACTAATAATTTCCCATTTACTTGCAAGAATGGAAGAGTAAGAAAGCAACCTTGGCCTTGGAGTTGTAAAAAGCACTTCAAATCACTGCTTTGACCTTGCATGAAAGCAATTCAGTTACACACTAGTGAATAGAGGTAGAAAAGTAATGGCTGTGTCTGTTTTTAAGCTCCAAGGCAGCTGAGATCAAAACAGATTTTTTTTTTTCATGATAGGAATCAGGTGAATCAAAGCTATGATTCAAACAAACATGACTCAGTCAAAACACAGTTTATGTAATTAGCTGAAAGCAGTTGAATAGAGATGTGGGGGGTTAAGAAAAGGCACGGTTTAAAAATACACTGATTGTGTAACAGCTCCATGTTCCCCATCATGCTACAGATGGTAAATAAAAGGTCAGTGTTGATACATAAACACTGCAAAAAAATCTAAGAGGAAATGTCAACACAACCATGCTACAGAAACGGATGTATAAAAATTACTACACCATAAAACAGCCTGATTGTCTAAAAATATCTGAACATAAAGGTGCCTGGCTAATACAAATTTTACATTGAGACATTGAGAAATTCAAATAATATCCTGAATAGGATTTCTGTCTAAAAGTAAGATTTTAGATGTCATGAAATGTTACATACTGCAAAAAGGAAAAAAACAAAACAATGGCGCATTAAAATTAAATGTAAAGTTCAGGGGTACATCGATAAATCTGCATTGATTTATTAAATGTTGAATGATCGGCGATCAGGTGTTAAGAGTTTAGATTTATGGGTCGAGCCAGAACATGACCCATAATTCGGGCAGGACTGGACCAGACCAAAATGATTTGCTTGATGGTCGGGTCAGGTGGAGTTGGGTTCTGTGGTGCTTTTAAAAAGCCTACAATACATTCAGCACAGTGAAAACCAAACAAGAATATACAATACAAAGTTGTGTTAATGTATTGTCAAAATGTAGAAGTTGGCAGCTTTGAGGAAAGAAAGGGGCAGAAGTTCATTAGACTGTAACAAGCGCAGCACCGTGCTGCGCTCCTATCAATCACTCTGCGTTTACAACATGCCACAAAACGGTGCCGGAAGATGTTAAACAAAAGCTAAAAATGGGAGAAGTTACACTGCTTACTCAAATTATGCCCTAAAAACAAAAGCAGTAAAAACGTAATTGTCGGGTTTATTCCGGCTCGGACGTACAATTAAAGTTAATTAGTGGGGTCGGATCGGGTCTCCGACACATCGTCTACGGGCTTGGGTCGGGTTGGGTTGGATTTTTTGGGCCTTTCTAAATAATTGTCCAATACTTGCAGATAAAACTGATCATATCCACCTCCACAAGTAAGGCTTTTTAAAAACCAGTGATCAGTCAGAAAAATGCAATCTGTGTTTAGCCTTAACCGCGTCTTCCTAGCTGGTATTTTATAGGTTTGTGTTCTTATAACTCCACTGTTCCTAAACTTTGAAAAGTATTTGTTACAATACTAGCTGTGCAGTCCATCATGTGCTGTGCATAATTGATTAAATGAGCACCTCTAGAGTAACATTCTCATTCACCTTTTCCACAGACAGGAGCTCCTTGAGGTCGTGCTGAAAATTGCGTTGCTTGATCACAGAATGCTAATTTGCTCAGGCTTCTTTAACCTGCCTCACCTTAAATAAGGCTGAACAAAGCAGATTCACTCCAGTAACTGATAAACATCCATAATTAGCTCCAGAGATGTTTAATAATTTGCCAGCAAACTTGGGCATGTTCTCTTTTATCACTTGATAAAGTGTAAGCATAGGTAGGTTTCCATTTTAACACCACAAATAAAACAACTGTTGTGACAGCAGAGCTGAACAAAATTGCATATGCATCGAATTAAAACCTTTTTTTTTATGATATTGCTGCGATATACTAGAGCCACTTAGAGAAGACATTTTCTTACACATTTTATTTCACATTTCTATCTGAGTTTATCATGTCTGAGAGCAGCCTGTTGGATTTGGCAGAGCAATATAGCTAATTTATGACTCAATATGAGCTTTCATTGCTACAGACTGAACCAGAAAGCTGCGCTGCAACAGAGGATGAAGAATAGAGCAAAGCTTCTAAGTGGAGAAAACAAAATGGAGCCCTTACCTTTACCGAGGTAGAATTATCCTTCAGATAAACACATGCTATTTGATCGGACTTTTTTCTGAAAACTTAGTAAAAATGTAACAGCTTGTAGGGAACCGTGACCCTTTGTCCATTAATAAAACAACCTCTCTGTGCATTGCATTAAACGCACCACTTACTGCGGTAATTACAACTGTAGGATTCGACCAGAATGGCAAAAAGTGTGGCAGGATGATAGTTTATGTAATTAGCGCCCTTCAATACAAATAAAAAGACAGGTTGCACTTTCAAGACGTTACCTGACTGAAATCAAAGAAGAACAGCAACAAATGTCTGTCTTTACACGCAGATAGTTACTTTTCAATCGTCATCTGCGACAACGGAAAGCTGATTCAGATGTTTCAAGCGGGCAAGAGTAAATGTTTTAATTATTTTTCATAAGAAACATTTCAGTTACAGGATCAGAGAATATTTCAGGGCCTGCTGGGATAAATGGACATTTTTCCAGAATCGCACACCTACTTTAGTTCACTAGGCATTGTAATGAGCAACCTTACATACAAAAGGCTACGCTCAAAATAGCTTCCTAAATGTTACAAAAACAACATTTTCAGTTCGGTAAGTTCTGATGATGTACAAAAGATTTTCTCTGATCCAAAAAAGGGTTAAAATTAGAGATGCAGGCTCAAATATTTACATCCACTCCCACCGATGGATGGCTAAAGGACAGTTGAGTTCAAGTCTCTCTCTGGCCTGTTTGTTGATGTGTTTCCTGGTGATCTGTGCCATGTGCAACGGGGCAACCAAAGACTGACATCACACAGTTCTGGACTGAATCCAGCTTTTCAGATTAGTCCCATTTTTTGTTTTTCTCCAATTTATTTTATGTTGTGGTCTTGTGTGCTCTCTGTTATGACATACTAAGAAAACCGTAGCAACTATCTCCTTTAGTGACAGTTTAGTACTTTCAGAGTGCCGTTTACATTGGTCTATAGATTCCTAAATGTCCCTGCCCTCTGAATCTGTGTGTGAACACTTGCTTGTCTCACATGTCTCTGCATTGAACCTACATTAACAGACAACCTAGTTTTACCTTCCCCCCACTGACTGCTTGGAGGTAGACACTAGCCCCCGAGAGACGATGCATGGATGAACGGAGTGAAGAAATTGGAAGGATGGAACCTCTTAAATCTAAGCCTAAAGTGTTCAGTTTACAATGGTTAAGTGTTAACTGTGCAAAAACAAAACGTTTAAGATATTAAGCTGATTGTTTTGTTTATATAGACAGTAAATCTGTGCTGCTTTCCGTTTACTCCTCCACTGATTTTGCTTTATTTATTTATTTTTAAGAATATTAAAGTCCAGCTTGGTCAACTTTGGTTGTGCTGATTCCTCGATCATTATTGCTGTATTTTTAATCCACTTTCAAGTTGAGTCACTCTGCATTTGATTGCTTATTGATCCAAATGAAGGTGTAGCCACCGTTTTCATTGCCATTTCTAATTTAGGTAGAATTATAGATCGTCTTTTGCCCCTATAGATTCCAACGTTAATATTGTTTGAGGGGTAAGAAATGCTAGAGGTGACTAATACGTTTTAATTGCCTCCGTGAGTTGCTGTCCCAGGTGTAGCTACCATAGTTGCTTCTACATAAACTACATCAGCACAGACATCCACAATAACTAAATCACCACTGGGTTACTGCTTTGGACAAGAATGGACTTGTTTATTGTGGCTCCCATTGTATCATCATCTTACATCTTTCTTAGTTGAAGATTCAGTTTGTCAAAGCAAAAATATTGTTTTGCAGAGGTTTCTGCTTATAGTTTCCTTAATGTTTAAATAAATCTGAAACTTTTACCACATGCCATCATATTCCACAAGCACACTCATATTGACTTCATTGAGCATGTAATATGTGGCAACACTTTCTGTACCAACTTAGTTCCCCTCGTCTTAAATCCACTTTGACAACAGCTGTGTAGTTAGCTACAGATGTGGTAACATTTAATAATCCTGACACCAACACCAGATCTCGCCTGCATAAATAAATCATTCTCCACAGGATCATTGGCCCTCATGTTCTGCCACAGTCTGGCTCATCTCTGAAGTGTCCACAGGTCCACCTCATTTACCACAGAGGCAGAACAATGGGGACCGATGATGCAAGTGTGTGCAAAACAGATCTGATGCTGCGAAAATCAACACAGTCAATGTCAAGAGCCATAGTGAAGAAGAGCTGATGAGTTCTGTTAGAACTTCAGGATTTAAATGTACTTTTACTTGTGTAGCTAACAAAATGAAGATAATTTAGTTAGAGTGCTGTGTAAAAGTATTTGGCCTCTCACATATTTCACTCTGCCAACTTTTAAATCAAACTGAAAGTGGCTTTTAAATGATGAGTAACTTATTAAATTATTCTTAAGCGATATTAAAACAAGTAATAATCTCCACTTTTTTTAATTCACTAATTAAACGATCAACTACACTGTTTTGAAAAGCTGAAGTGAATTTCACCAGCCACACCCAGATCTGACCGCTGGCAGCCATGCAGAAACCCACAAATCACTTCAATAGAATATGTCCAATAACATGAAGGCTAAAAGATGTCAAGCAGCAACACATCATGCCTTGATCTAAAGGGATTCAACAGCACATGACAAACAACATCATTGACCTTTCATCTGTGCAGAAAGGATTGCAGAGTCATTTTTAAGACTTCGGGACTAGAATGAACTGCAGTGAGAGTCGCTACCATCAAATGGAGAAAACACAGAACAGCAGACAAGCAAAATTACTCCAGGAGCTCGTGGACGACTAAACGACGAGGTCATAAATGAACCCTGAATAACTTTAACTTGCCTGCGATAAAGCCAGTTTTCATGCATCATAAGAGAGACTGTTCCAAAACATATTTGCCAAAAGCTTCTGGATGATCAACCTAACTTTTGGTTAAATTTATGAAAGGTGTACACACAACGTTTGATCTACTTGAAAACATTTCTGAAAAAAACAAAAAAAAAACAAGAACAATAACAACGCTCAGTGGTGGTAGTTTAATGGTCTAAGGCAGACTTGCTGCTTGAGGACCAGGACAACTTGTAATGACAGAACCATAAATTCTGCTCTCAACCAGAAAGTCCTGAAGCTAAATGACTGGCCATCAATTTTGGTAAATAAGCTCTGGCACTCTTGGCTTATTCAGCAGGACAACAGTCCAAAACACAGCAGCAAGAGCATCTCTAAATGACAAACTAAAGTGCAAGTTTTGGAAGGGAAAAAAGTAAAAGTCTTGACTCAAATACAATTGAGATGCTGAAAAATAACCTTATTCAGGTGGTTTATGTTCAAAAACAAGTCAATGAATGACTTGGTGACTTTATCACAGTTAACTCTATGTCAAAATCACAAAAGAGAATTTATTCCCAATAACATTTTTAACAAATCTCTTAATTGCACTCTTTGTGTGCAGCTTTTCCAAACAATATCAAGATTAAGAAAGTTTCTAATAATTTGCACTTGAAGTACATTGTGTCTCAAAAAATTCAACCTCAAAACAAAGGAAAACAAAAGCAACAAAACAAACCAAACTAAAAGGGCAGTATTGCTTAATGAAACCTAGCTTGTGAAGCTAGTTTTTCTAAGAACTACGCTCCAGGTTTTTTGATAGAGGTAGTATGTCCTTTATCCATTTTTTATATAAATCTCAAAGCAAATTACATGTGGCTGGTTTTTTAGACCAAAAATGCTGGATGGTCTTAACTTTGAGTCTGCCAGTGTTTTCCCTCCCAGTCACCAATCAGAGCTGATCAAAATAAAATCAGTTAATCTAAATCTCTGGCTGATGGGCTGATGTATCTCTGCTTGAATATTTACCAGTAAGCGGATCAACCAGTATTCCTGCAGAAGCGCATCATTAAATGGCATGTGGGCTATAATGCAGTGGGAATAAATGTGTAAATTCATATGCATTATTCTAATCACTCGCTCACTGAGAGTTTTCTTTTCTTTCTCATAATCTACAAAATACATCTTTCTGCTCCCTGCTGAGTAACTTAAAAGACTAATATGGCTGATTTTCCGTATTGCACTAAAACTTGCTCTTGAATTCTTATGCAAAGCCAGCTAGAGAAAGCTTTTATTTCATTAAGTAATAATCAAATTAATTGAATTAAAACTGTATTCTCAAGGCTTTTTGTTTGCTCCATCCAAATTAAAGTTTTTTCAAATAAAACGCCAAATGAGGGGGAACTTTAATTTGCTACTTTTGTATGTTTAATGTATTTAACTGGGTATTAAGATGCATATTGCACCAGCCACAAAGCAGAGATGCGGCACCCTTTGAAAACCCAAAGACTGCGACGTTCATGGTGCTCTCTGTGGAAACAATTTATACAAATGAACTAAACTGAGATGCATAACTTGATTCCTGTGCACACAGGCCATTCAGGCTGCTATTTTCGTTCGGACTTACCTGCAGCAAAAGTTGTTTTATTCCTAAGGATTATCCTTATTTACCAGGACTTGCATAATGTTTACTCAAATCATTTAGGTCGCATCATGTTAGCTGGAGCTGCACACTAATGATAATGAGGGTAGTCATGATAATGATCCTTGCTCCACATACCAACAGTGTAATGAATGAGAGGTGCCAACTCCTTCTGGGCTCAAACTGTTTCCATGCTGTTTACAGAATGACAAAAGAAGCTGCGAGGCAAAGACTGGAGACGGACCGGGAAGGTAGGAAACAGAAAGTTCCTTCATAGACAGTGGCTCTATTGAGCTGCAGACTGATGCATGCTGTTTGAGGCAAAAGCAGCTCCTCGAAATGGGAACAGGAGCCTTAAAGGTATGGAAACTGTGAGAAATAAACTGTGCATAGTGTACGCAGAGCATGGGAAAAAGGCCTCTGTTCCTAAACAGTTGTAACAGTTGAATATGTCTCATAAATCCAAGGTGCAATGTTTAAATGTATAAGAATTGGTATATACGTTTTTCATTATTTATCAACTTAGGATTTTGTCTTTCAAAGCCACTGCAACAATATTTCTTCCTGGTGTGTGCTGTATGGTGTATAGTCTGAATGACAATAAGATTGTGTCTATGGATGATAGATAAAATGGAAAGGTGACACTGCCTGTAGCCCCACAGTTATGGACAGAATGCTAAACGGGCAGAAAGGGAAAACAACAAACAAGAAAGTAGGACAAAGGAGAACACAGGGAAAAACCAGAACAGAATCTGTTTATATGTGCACCGTCCTGTACAAGGTTCAGTTTCCAGGCTCAAATTTTAAGAATCCCTTACAGACCATTTTTAATTACAAGTAAAACATAACATGCATGCATGGATGGATGGATGGATGGATGGATGGATGGATGGATGGATGGATGGATGGATGGATGGATGGACTGTAGTGGCCCATGGATGGATGGATGGATGGATG